>NC_139017.1:163829411-164338859 GCF_964374135.1 Grampus griseus | reverse complement strand
CACAGGCACCAGTGACAAAGCATTAGGCCCCAAACCAAACACTTTCTAGAAATAATTTGAAAACACAATGGGGAAACCTGGCTGTACTCTTGATTCTGTCGCTCCCCTGCTGTGTGATTTTGGGCAACTTACCTCTGCTTCCTGGGCCTCAGTTTCCTGTTTGTAAACGGGGAGATCCCCTAAGAGACCCTCTAAGATCTCTCCTCTCTTTTTATAAATATTAATGGAGGGCCCATTGCGTGCCCGGGATAGAGTGCTGGGCTCCAGGGATCCAGCCGTAAACCAGTCTGATGCCGGAAACTGCAGGATTCTACAGGGCGGAGTTTTTGACATTTGCTAGCCGGCAAACCTCCTGGTGTAACATTCTGTGATTGTCTAGACCCCAACCTCCCCGCAAAGCCTTCCATCAAATTAGCACAATCCCACTTAATTAAGACCCGTGTGCAGCAGCGGCGGCGGCAGCGGGCTCTGAGGCAGCGGTTGGGCTCGCCGCGAGTGAACGGGGTCGAGTCAGTGCATTCGCGCGAGCTGGAATCGAAGCCTCTTAAAATGGCAGATGATTTGGACTTCGAGACAGGAGATGCAGGGGCCTCAGCCACCTTCCCAATGCAGCGCTCAGCTTTACGTAAGAATGTCTTTGTGGTGCCCAAAGGCCGGCCATGTAAGATTGTGGAGATGTCAGCCTCCAAGACGGGCCAGCACGGCCATGCCAAGGTCCATCTGGTTGGTCTTGACATCTTTACTGGGAAGAAATATGACGATATCTGCCCATCAACTCATAATATGGATGTCCCCAGCATCAAAAGGAACGATTTCCAGCTGATTGCATCCAGGATGGGTATCTATCACTGCTCCAAGACAGCGGGGAGGTGCGAGAGGACCCCCGTCTGCCTGAGGGAGATCCTGGCAAGGAGATTGAGCAGAAGTACGACGGTGGAGAAGAGATACTGATCACGGTGCTGTCTGCCACGACAGAGGACGCAGCTGCTGCAGTCAAGGCCATGGCCAAATAACTGGCTCCCAGGGTGGCTGTGGTGGCAGCAGTGATCCTCCAGCCTGCAGAGGCCCCCTCCCCGAGCCTGGCCCAGCTCTGGCCCGGCCCTTGGCTGGACTCCTCCCACACAATTTATTTGACATTTTATTTTGGTTTCCCCTACACCCTCAGTCTGCCGGGGAGCCCCTGCCCTTCACCCTGCTCCCTTGGCCAGGAGTGAGTGAACCACGGCCTTGGTGAAGCTGCCCCTCCTCTTCTCCCCTCGCACTACAGCCCTGGTGGGGGAGACCAGGCGGGTGCTGCTTGTGGTTTAGGTTTGTTTTGTTTTGTTTTGTTTTTTAATTCAATCTGGAATCAGAAAGCTGTGGATTCTGTGCCCTTCCCCCACTCATCCCTGGTCTGGTCCCTTATTCCCCAATAGCCCTTTTTCCCAAGCACCACCCCCACAGACTGGGGACCAGCCCCCTCCCCTGCCTACGTCTCTCCCCAAATCCCTTTAGATGGGAAGGGAAGAGGAGGAGAGGGTAGGGGACCTGCCCCCCTCCTCAGGCATCTGGGAGGGCCCTGCCCCCATGGGCTTCACCCTTTCCTGTGGGCTCTCTCCCCGACACATTTGTTAAAAATCAAACCTGAATAAAACTACAAGTTTAATATGAAAAAAAAAAAAGAGAAGTCTCACTTTCTCTTCCTGTTTCCCGTCATGGCGCAGGATCAAGGGGAGAAGGAGAACCCCATGCGGGAACTTCGCATCCGCAAGCTCTGCCTCAACATCTGCGTGGGGGAGAGTGGAGACAGGCTGACCCGGGCAGCCAAGGTGCTGGAGCAGCTCACAGGCCAGACCCCTGTGTTCTCCGAAGCTAGATACACCATCAGATCCTTTGGCATCAGAAGAAATGAAAAAATTGCCGTCCATTGCGCAGTCCGTGGGGCCAAGGCAGAAGAAATCCTGGAGAACGGTCCGAAGGTGCGAGAGTATGAGTTAAGAAAAAATAACTTCTCAGACACTGGGAACTTTGGATTTGGGATCCAAGAACACATCGATCTGGGGATCAAATATGACCCAAGCGTTGGTATCTACGGCCTGGACTTCTGTGTGGTGCTGGGTAGGCCAGGTTTCAGCATCGTAGACAAGAAGCACAGGACAGGCTGCATTGGGGCCAAACACAGAATCAGCAAAGAGGAGGCCATGCGCTGGTTCCAGCAGAAGTATGATGGGATCATCCTTCCTGGCAAATAAATTCCCGTTTCTATCCAAAAGGCTCATAAAAAGTTTTCAGTGAAATGTAAAAAAAAAAAAAAAAAAGTTGCAGTGGTTAAGAATCCGCCTGCCAATGCAGGGGACACGGGTTCGAGCCCTGGCCTGGGAAGATCCCACACGCCGCAGAGCAACTAAGCCCGTGCGCCACAACTACTGAGCCTGCGTTCTAGAGCCCATGAGCCACAACGACTGAGCCCGTGTGCTGCAACTACTGAAGCCCACGTGCCTAGAGCCTGTGCTCCGCAACAAAGAGAAGACACCGCAATGAGAAGCCCGCGCACCGCAGGGAAGAGTAGCCCCTGCTCACTGCAACTACAGAAAGCCCGCGCACAGCAACGAAGACCCAGTGCAGCCAAAAAAGAAAAGGCTATAAATATTATAAATTAAAAAAAAAAAAAGACACCTACACAAACCCCCTGCAGCTCACACCCGGCCTGGTTTATTTGTAAGGCCCCTTCTCCCCTTCTGCCCTGGCAGAAGTCTGACCTGGGAGACGTGGCCTTGGTGCGCTGAGCGCCTGGGGGTGGGGGTGGGTGTGCCAGAATTGGAATCTCAAGAAGGACTCAGGCCAGGAGAAGCGCGAGGACACTGCGATGAGGCGCCGCCCAGCCAGCGTCCCGAGCCTGGCGCCCCCAGGACGGCCCCCGAGGCAGGGACCGTGGGGGCAAGTCGGCCCCTCCCCGGGATCACCTGCACGGGGCGGGGCGGAGCCGGGGGCGGGATCCCGGACGGCCGGAGCCGGGGCTGCTGTGGTGGCACCGGCGGGAGGCGGAGCGGGCGGCGGCCGGAGCGCAGGGCTCCCCCGAGCAGGTAGGAGGCGCGGGACGCCGGGGACGCCGGGTCTGCGGGGGGCACGGGCGGCCCGGCTCAGGCTCAGCGGCTCGCTGTCCACCTGCCGCGCTCCGCGGAGGGGTGACGGGAGAGGGAGAGTGAGGAGTTCCCAGTCCCACCCCCACCTGCGTTGGAAGGGGTGCCTGGGGTCTGCGCGCGAGGGCGGTGGGCGGTGGCCGGGGTGGAGGGAGGGATATTGGTCACCTTTTGCGGGTTTTGGAAATGGGGATGGGGCATGCGTACAGGTGCCCGGAGTGCCGAGCAAGCTCGGCCCTCGCGGAGAAGTGCCCCGAGCGCCAGCCTGCGTTTGGGGGGTTGATATTACGGACATCCAGCAGGCAGGTCGTTTCCTTGTCCCACCCCTCTCACCAAGCCTCCGTCTAAGGGTCCGAGACTCCCCGGAAGAAAAGGGAGCGGACTCGGCCAGCCAGGAGGTAAAGGGATTTTGAACCACTCAGGACCTGTGTTGGCTTCATCTGTGAAATGGGCGTCTGGATGGGTGAGCCCTGTGCGGAGACCCCTCCAGGAGGAAGATCTGCGATGAAAACCCACAGCAGGGGGAGAAAACCAGTGTTCTAGCTCAGATCAGCAAACTCAGCAGCTCCCGGGTGGCTCACTGGACTAGCTGCTCCAGAGGAAAGAGGTGGGGACACGTTCTGTGGGCTGGATATCTGGCAGGAGGAGGACATGGGTGTGTCAAATACTAGAGCAGGCTTAGAGGGACCAAGGAAGCCGTCTAGTCTGGGACGAGGATCTGGAGGGGTGCCTGGAGGAGGTGGGATTGAGTAGGGGTGGGAAAGAAAGCATAGTGCTGGTGCTTTAGAATCAGTCAACCTGGGCATTGGAATCTCTGCCTTGCCCCTTAGGTGGCCAATAACTTAGTCTTGGGCAGGACCCTGCATTTCTCTACAGTTCCCTTTGCTCCGTAAGTGAAACAATTTCTTTGACAGAGTGTCGGGTAGTCCATATAAAGTGCTTAGTGCAAGGTCTGTATATTATAGGCACTCCGTAAATATAAGCTGTTAATTTCCACTAGACTGTAGCTTCTTTTTTTTAATACATAAATTTATTTATTTATTCATTTATTTAATTTTTGGCTGTACTGGGTCTTCGTTGCTGCACGCCGGTTTTCTCTAGTTGCTGAGAGTGGGGGCTACTCTTTGTTGCCATGGCTTCTCTGTTGCGGAGCACGGGCTCTAGGTGCGTGGGCTTCAGTAGTTGTGGCACGTGGGCTCAGTAGCTGTGGTGCGTGGGCTTAGTTGCTCCGCGGCATGTGGGATCTTCCCGGACCAGGGCTTGAACCTGTGTCCCCTGCATTGGCAGGCGGATTCTTAACCACTGCGCCACCAGGGAAGCCCTAGGCTGTAGCTTCTTGGGGGCAGGGGCCATGTCTATTTGGTTCACCATTATATGGTGCCTGGCATATAGTAGGTCTCACTACATATTGGTTGAATGAATGAACAATGAATGAGTATGTAGTACAAAGTTGGCATGTGGTAAGTAGTCAATAAATAGCAGTGAATTTAGAGATGATCAGATCCTAACAGATGGGATGATGTAGGAGACGGTTGTTTAGGTGGATGGAGCAGTGTAACAGATTAAGATAAGCCCAGAGTAACAGATTTGGGGCACCCCTTCTTATGGGGGGCAGGGGAGTCATATGATAAGCTCATCCAGAGCACAGAGGTAGGGAGGGCACACAAAATCCTGGAATCCTGAGTCCCAGCAGCCACATGGGCGCAGATGAAGGGGCTGGGACTCTAGGCAGGTCAAATACCTTTCTCACATCCTCTAAGTGTCCACCTCCAAATTACAGCGGTAAGGGGCGGCGGGGAAGACACAGCAAAGGACTGTGGGTACCTGATGGGAACAGAAGATGAAAAGGGAAAGGGACTCCCGTGGCCCCTTCATGGGGGTGGGACATTCCTCACCTTGTCCTGCTGTCTCCTGGCTGGTGGTGAGGTAGCTGAAGGGGGCAGTGTGGTACCAGGCGGGCCAACTACTGTGTGTGTGCTGAGCCAGGCTCACAGTGAGTTGGGCTAGGGGAACGTGTTGGGTCTCTGGGGGAATCTGCTGCAGTGGATTCAAAGCTTATCCCCGTGGCCGGTTCGCACACCCGTTATCACCCCTGTGGACAGTGGCCACTGATGCCTCGGGCTGGGAGGGAGCTATGTCCTTGAGGTGGAGCCACTCTTAGCAAAGTTAGGGACCTTCAGCCTGTCTGACATCCTGGCAGGCAGCCTCATTGGGGTTCCATCTCCCTGTGGTGACTAGGAGTCCGTGAGAAGCAAAGATCTGAAGTGGAGGTGAGAGATTTGGGGGAACACATCAAGAGGAGATGGGAGGCACTGTATTCCTCAAAAGAGCCGAGTTCAAAGCTTCTCCTTTTAGCACTTTCCATAACTGCTCCTAATCATTTAATGTCTGTGTTTCCCACCGACTGTAAACTCTATGGGAACAGGGAGCAAGCCTGCCTCCTTCCTTGCTGCATCCCCACCTACGACAGTGTCCGGCACGTGGTGGGCACTCAGTGAATGTCTGTGGGATGCACAAACCTGGGCTGAGGACTGGGGCTCTTGGCGCTGAGAGAGGAGAGCACCCCCTGACAGAACTGATGTAAGCACCACAAGTTCTTTTTCCCCTGTCTGATCCCTACCCCACAGCTTGAAGGGTACGTCTCCCCCTGTCACAGGTTCTGTGCCTCCACCCTCTCTCCTGCCACCATCTGCGTCTTTTCCCAGGGAAGAATCCACTGCTAGTAGACATTTACACCTCAGGGGTAGGCCTAGGCACTTTGCTGCTGCTCCCAGCCCTACTGCCCTTGACAGTCAGACCCCCGGAGACCCCCGGGGCTTTGAGAGGAGGAAGGCAACATCCAGGCTGATCCCCATCCCATTGCTCCTGGGGCTCAGGGTCACAGAAGGTAGGAGCTACAGAGACCCTTAAAGGTAACAGAGGGCTCCCTCCATTTAAAGGTGAGAAGACGGGTCCGGAGAGGATGAGATACACTCGGTCAATGGAGGGTTAGGGGAGACCTCAAGTCTCCTAGTCCAAGTGCTTTGTCACTACAGTGGGCTTTGAGAGTCTCTGAGAATTGTAAATCCTGCAACATTTCTCCTTACTTTCCAATCTTCCAATAAAATGGAATGGAAGATGAAAAAAAGAATGGTAAAGTGGATTTAAGTTGCCCAATAAACCCTTTTAATTAAAAAAACAACAACAAAAAACCTCATATGATGAAAATAGACCCCAAATTATGTATGTTCACTTTACTTTTTAAAAGATGTATGTTTGATATTGGAGAAAAATAATCTAAAATAGGAACCTCTCTGAACTAGGCTAAGTATTGCTGGCCAGCAGTGCCTGTGTTAAGATGCCCCCTGCACGCTGCCATGCGAGCGCCTCTGAAGGCAGCCCAGGAGCAGCGGCGTGTTTGTTTCTCCTGGACAACCTCCAAGCGCCGAGCGCACCGCCCTGTTGGGCTCCCCATCTCCATCCATCTGGCCTCCTGATGCAGTCATTGACATCTGGGCTTCTGGCATCCCGCACTTTGCTTTGGGATCTGGTAGGGTGGATCCCTCTTTGCCTTCTTTCAGAGGAATTCCTTATCAGGAGGAAAGATCCTCGGTGGGCAGGAGGGGGCAGGAAGACGGGAAGGGGACTGTGCCAAGGCAGGAGCCTGCCAGCAGGTCTCTGGATTCCTGAGCAGGGCTGGGTGTAGGTAAGAGTTGAGGGGGCAGGGCCAGTGGCAGCTGGGCTGGAACCTATCATGTGGTTTGAAACTCCTGGGGGTGCTGGCTGCAGTTTGGCCTAAGGAAGGAGAAGAGGGTGTGCAAGTCTCTAAGGCAGAGAGGCCCGTTCTTCAGCCAGCTTCCAGGCCTGTTGTGAGGGGCCTCCTGCCTGGGCCAGATACTCCTGAGCTGTTGGGGCCCTCAGTGGGGCTGCCAGATCCTATGGTACGTCCCGGGCAGCTTCAGGAGGTGGAGGGGACGGTCTTAGAAGCTCCTGGCATCTCAAGGAGCCGTGCAGACCCTGGACTGCCAGCACACCTCACTCCATCCAGGGCAGCCTCAGCCAGCAGTGAGGCTGGGGCACAGAGCAGGCACACAGGCCTCTGCTTTTGAGCTGTGGGATCTTGGTCAAGCCCCATCGCCTCTCTGAGCCTCAGTTTCCCAATGTATTAAAGAGGATACTATCCGCAGTCCTCCCTTAATAAATATTAGTTTCCCTTCCCCTTCAGAGAAGCTTGTGTCTTGGGACCTGTCGAGCCAACTTTTAGGGCCGACAAGCCTCAGGATTTTTCAGTTCCTCCAGAATCCATTCATCATTCATTCACTCACTCATTCTCCAAGGCTAACACCTGCCTCTGGCCTGCGCTGGAAATTCAGCTCTTTTTCCTGCTGTTTGGTTTCTGGCAGACTCCGGCACACATGGCCTGGCCTTGAAGCTTCCATCTGTTCCTCCACTGGAGATGATCTCTTTCAGTCTGTCGTGCAAAATAAAAAGCAATTGTGTAACTTGTTCCCCTGCTGCTGTCCCTAATCCCCTAACCCTCCTCCAAGTTCCCTAAGGTTTTAGCCTGCAGGTCTCAGAGGGAAATAAATGGTTAACGACTGCTTGCTGAGAGCCTGTGTTTGCTGGTGCCCACACAGCGCTAAATGCTCCACATGCCTCAGTCCCTTTAACACCCACGGCAGCCCAGGAAGTGAGTAGTAGTATTCCCTCGGTCCCTGCTAAGGTTCAGAGACCACTTGCCGGTGGTCCCAGAGCTTACCAGGGATGCAATTTTGCCTTCGTGGACCCCTTCCTCCCTAAAACATATCAACAGTTATATTAATGACTGCATTGGTGTATTAAAACATTTTCTTCAACCTAAAAGTTCCTGTTTTCTTCTGATTTTGACAGAAATGAGAACATTTTTGTGAGCCCCGGAAAGTATTGTGAGCCCTGGCACTGTCTCCTGGGCCCAGGAGAGATGCAGGCCCTGAGGCTAGGGAGAAACAAGGCTGAGATTCCCGCCCACGCTGCTGTGGAAGTTCTAACCTCCTCCCTGTACTGCCCTTTAGTAATTAAAAAAAAAGAACAAGCAAGAAACTGTAGAAAAGGGACTAGTTATCTGAAATCTTAAGGCCTATGGTGGTATTAATAGTTGTCTCTGGAAAATGTAACTTGGATTTTTTATTCACCTCCCCACCAAACTCCCACCTTCTGCCTCTCTACTTCTTGTTTTTTTTTTTTTTTTTTTTTTTGCGGTACGCGGGCCTCTCACCGTTGCGGCCTCTCCCGTTGCAGAGCACAGGCTCCGGAGGCGCAGGCTCAGCGGCCATGGCTCACGGGCTTAGTTGCTCCGCGGCATGTGGGATCTTCCCAGACTGGGGCACGAACCCGTGTCCCCTGCATCGGCAGGCGGACTCTCAACCACTGCGCCACCAGGGAAGCCCCTCGCTACTTCTTGACCAAAACTTTTCAAAGAGCCAAGACCACTCTGTCCTCTTTTGTGGAAATTCTAGACACCCCGTCTTGGCCTTCTATCCAGTCTCAGACCTAAAGGGTGACTGGTTTGCCCAGAGGACAAAAGGGGATTCGTTTATTTTATGGGAGCAGCTCCAAGTTCCTACCTAATCCCCAGGAACATTATCACTGGTCATAGTAATAATAACAACAGTAATTCATATTTTTGAGGGCTCTCAGTGTGCTGGGTATTTGCTAATCACTGGGCATGAACTGTCTCGTCTCCATTTTACAGATGAGGAAACTGAGACTTAGGAAGACTAAGTGAGGTGCCCAAAAGGAGGTGCCAAGATAGGGACCTTAGTAGGGAACTAAGCTGAGTCTGCTAGACCGTTGTAGTTACCGAGTCCAAGCTCTCTCTGCTCGCTGCACGACAGGCCAATAAATCGGAGACATTGAGGTGAGGAATAACGACTTTATTCAGAAAGCTGGCAGACCGAGAAGATGGCAGACAAATGTCTCCGAAAAACCAACTTATTGGGTTCCGATGCCATTTTCTTTTATAGAACAGAGAGGGGAAGGAGGTGAGGAAGTAAAGTAAAAAGGCCATAAGATTTGCAGATGCCCCTGGAATGGCCAGCCTCGGTGACCAGACGTGTTAATTTCTTCTTTCTTGCAGCCATCCACAGGTGGACAGCGCGGGGATGTTTCCCTGAACAAAGGCACTTTGGTTTAACATTCAGGAAGAGGGGCAGGGTTCCCCAAGGCAGGCCATTATGTATAGACAATATCTTTTTAATGAACAAAAGCAACTGAAAGCAAAGGTTAAAGTAAAAGAAACAGATCCAATCTGTAGTCAGATTCAGCTCTTCCCTGTTTCATTGTCAGAGCATGACCTCCACGAGGGCAGGGTCCCACCGTCTCCCGGTCGCCCAGCACAACTTGAAGTGTGGAAAGACACACTTTCAGTGTGGAATGAATGAATGGTGGACTGACCTCTCCACTGTCCTGCTCTCTAGGACGCTTACCCACTTCCTGTCCCTGCTCCTTGTCTTGGGACAGTCACTACCTCCTGCCTCTGTAGTGCAGAAGTTGGCAGCTACAGCCCTGGGGGGAGTCTGGGGCAGCTCAAAGCCCTGCTGGAATAAGGGACTGATCAAAGCAGGACAAGCTTCAGGCATTCACTCCCCCATCAATGCCCATCCAACCCCACCACCCACCCCAGCCTGTGGCATCCCTGCAGTCTACCTCCTGCCAAGTCTGCTTCTCCCTGGAACTCCAAGGTGAAGCCTGACAGACACACAGGCAGAGTGCCAACAGGAAGGAGGTGGCTGAGGGAGTCTGTGACTCTCTGGCCTGGGGCTCATCTTTTTTCCTCTTAATGCCTTTGGCTCTCCCCCAGGGCACATTACCAGACTAAGAGCAAATACCCCCAGGGGGACATGAATTCACCCACGAAAATAATCAGATGCCCTAGAAGTACAACTACTATACAAGAAAGACAATAAATCAAGCTGCATATGTCATCTAAAGCAGAATGATTGAAGTAGATGGACCAAGATTTTGAAGTAAAGCACGATAATTATGCCTAAAAAGATAAGGGAAGACATTTGTAAAATAACGCAAGGACAAGAAGTCCAGGAGAGAACCAAGGCAAAAGATTAGCTCTGAAAGATATACTCTTGAAAGTAAAGGACACAATAGATGGTATAAATATCAGGTTGGATACAAGTGAACTAACAACTAACTAGTAAAGAGGAAAATCAGATTGAGAACTGTCCCAGGACGCAGGAAAAGACAAAGACAGAACAAATGAAAAAGAAAACCTAAGAGATGGTGGGTAGAAGTAGGTGTCGCTAAAGGAGAGAAAAAGAAAAATGGAGAATAGGGAAGAATTGAAATAATGGAGATGAAATGTTCCAGAATTAAAGGAAAATGAATGAACTCAGATTGAAAGGACTCATGGAGTAGCCAACAGTAGAAATAAAGAAAAATCCACACAAAGATATCATGGTAAAGTCGAGAATATGACGGACAAAGAGGAAGGACAAAGAAATAGCATCTCTTACAAAGGGCCAAGAATCAGATTGACATTATACATCTCAGTAACAGCACTTGATCCAGGAAATCAGAGTAATGTTATTATAAGAATTGAAAGAAAAGAACCCTTTCAATCCAGAATTTTAAAGCCAACCAAATTGTCATTCAAACATGAGGTCATACTAAAAATATTCTTAGGCAAATAAAGCCTTAGAAGGTGGAATACACAGAGACCCACATTGAAAATACTCATGAAGGAAATACCTAAATAATAAAAGAAACAAGTCCAGGACGTGCTGCAAGAGCAATGGGAAGTCAGGGTGTTTAAGTCAGGGGTCAGTGCAAGAAACAGAAGCAGAACTCGGCATTTTTGGTAGGAAGGGATTTTATGCACCTAATTCTTTTAAAATATTGGAAAGGCTGGAGGCTTCCAAAACAATACAGAACTGGCCAGACTGGAGAGCTGTGGCACCTGGCGTAATCAGGAAAGTGAAGGAATCACAAGGGCTGCCGGGAGCTGTTGAATTTAAAGATACACAACCATGGCCATGTGATCCAGGAATCCGGAAGCTGGTATGCTGCAACTACCCAGATTCTGGAACTCAGAGTTTAATGACATTGATCCGTTTCATCTATTTTATTTTGTTACTTTCTGTTGATGGCAAGTGACATTGGTTTTCCATTTTCAGAAATGATAGAACATTTCTGTTTAGAGCACACTTTTAAATGTTTTAAAGGAAAAGTAGGTCCAGGGATCTCACTGCAAAGCCATTGTGATTGGTGCAGACAATTATTATAAGTAGTCAGAGGTGGAAGAGGTGACCTAGGGAGGAGGGGACAGTTGGGTCTCATGACAGAGGAAGGTTTAGATTGGTGTAGTACTGGGAAGATAGTACTGGGAAGATAGCACTGGAGCAAAGGCCAGTGTGCTGATTATCTATCCCTGTGTAACCAACTACTCCAAGACTTAGTGCCTTGATGCTGTCTGTCGCGTGGTCTCGGTCAGATCTTCGCATCTGAAGGCTCAGCTGGCCTGGGCGCCCCCAGTGGCTCACTCACGTGGCTGCCTAGTGACACTTGGCTGTCAGTTTTGAGCACAGCTGGGGCTGTCAGCTAGCACATCTACCTGTGGCCTCTGCACGTGCCTTGGGCTCCTCACAGCATGTCAGCTGGGTTCCAAGAAGGAGGTTTCCAGGAGCAGGCATTCTGAGAGGCAGGAAGCAGAAGCTGCCACTGAAGGTCTATACCTGGAACTTCCGGTGTCACTTCTACCATATTCTAGTGGTCCCAGCAGTCATAGGGCCCACCTAGATTCAAAGGAGTGGAGAAATAGACTCTACCTCTTCAGCGGTGAGCGGTGGGATGGGAAATACTGTGCAGCTAGCTTCCCAGTGCTGGGAAGCATGGGTGAGTTTAGGAGACAGGAAGTCACTCATTCCCTGCCTAGGGCCAGGGAGAAAAGGAGGAGACAGGTGCTGGTGGATAAACCTGGAAAAGTTTCATGGATTACCTTAGTTGATGAGACGAAGAATTAGGGCTGTATTCTGTAGCCAGCCAGAAGCGATTGATGGTATTGGAATGAAGGAGAGACACCGTGCAGAAAGCCAAGGTCTCAGCAATTCTTTCTGCAACGAGTGGGTCCCCAGGGAAGAAGGCTGGTAGCTTCTGTTCCTTTACAGTAGAATATCCCAGCAGCACGATGGAGTGAAAAAACACATTGCCCCCAATCCACTAAGCATTTGTTAGACAGTTATCGTATGCCAGGTGCATGACCAGGCCAGGCATCGTGGAAGTAAGTCTACAATTCATAAACCACTGGACTATCCTGCCAATTCCAGTATTTCTACCTTCATTCTGTAGCTTCTAGATCTCCTCTTGGACTCCTCGTGGACCCAAAATCTTTTGCTAGGACAAGTGTCCTGGGTTTGGACTAAAAAATTATGGTGCAGGTCCAAGTCCAAGCCCCTTAAGCACCCAGAAGAGGGTGTGGCTTACCCCTGGAATCAGCATGGAGCTGAGCGAGGGCCTCTGAGGGTTGGCAGCAGAGCTCAGGGAGCCAGAGCCCAGAGCGTTCAGTGTATGTTCAAAGCCAGCCCATCCTAGGGCATCTGCGAAAGCCCATCTCTTCCACGCAGCCTCTCTGTGTGCATGAATTCACGCCCCATGAAGCTCCTAGAATAGAAGGGAGGACAGACCTGTCTACTAATTACAACACTTTCATATGATAAATGCTGTAAGCAAAGTGCCTATGAGATGCTGTGACGTCTCAGAAGACATCGACCTACTTGAGATTGGCGGGGTTGCTTTGGGCAGGTCTTGGAGAAGGAAAGCAGCGTTTATCAGTGCCCACTATGCATGAGGCACTCACTTTTCTAGAGGCTTGACATGCATTGCTAAATGACTTATGCATGCAAAACCTTCACACGTTTATGCGATAAGGCTAAGTAATTGGCACTTATTAACAATTGTTATCTCATTTGATTGTTGCAACCAGGAAAAAGACAGGAATCACCAAGCCCAGTTTACAGATGAGGAAACAGGCCCAGAGAGGTTAAGTCACAGGCCCAAGGCCACTCAGGCCGGAATTCAAGCCCATGTCTGACTCCAAACCCCACACCTCTGTCCCCCCCCACCATACCACCATTTTGAGGGAAGGGGAGAACTTCCCGGGAGAGGAACAAATCCTGTTGGGGGGCGTTGGGGACTCAGTAGTCCCAAAGAGCCAGGGTTCGTAGTGTGTGGATTCCAAGATGGGATGGGGGAGAAGGCAGGAGAGAGAACTTTGAATGCCAGGCCAGGGTGCAGGGAGAAGGCTGGATTCTCTCCCCAGGGAAGGTCCTGCCACTCCCTAGCTCACACTGTAATCTCTCCTCCCAGATCACTCGTCGCCTGAAGTCCACGTCCTTCAAGTCAGGACTAGGCCTGGAACACGGTCTCCTGACTCCCAGCCCAGAGCTCACTCTTCACCCAGCTTCCTCCTTGTCATGGCCTCCCTTTCAGGCTGTGGTGTTTGCTCAGAACCCGAGCCCGGGGCAGAGAGCAGAGAAATATTTACTTATGTCACCACCAACCCTGCCTCCTGGCGGCCCCAAGGGCTACCTCACAGAGAAGTTCAGTTATATAACCCTGAGTTGACACAGCAAGAAGGAGAAGGAAATAAATTATAATTATTCTTTTTCCTCAGTCTTGGACACACTTTGGATAGCTTGATATTTGCTTCTCTGCTTCCTCGTCTTATTGACCTGGGGTCTCCAGGGACCTTAGTGGTTCTCGATCAGCTGTTGATTTTAGCCTTGATTCTGGTGAGGCTGGGGATTTGCGGAGGTCGTCCTAGAGGCTGGGGAAGGGAGAGAAATGAGATATCAAAGGGCTGCTTTATGCCAAACTCTGCTGGGGCTTTGTATGCATAAAGTCATTTTACTCAAGCAGGAGCCCAATGAAAGTGGTCCCGTTTATTACCTCCCTTTTGCAGAAAAGGAATGGAGGCACAGAGAGGTTAAGTAACTTCCCAAAGGACACTCAGCAGAGCCAGGTCAGAAGCTCTGAGGCTTCTAGTTTTCAAACATCTCACATGGAATCCATGGCATAGGGATCCTGGAGAGAGCAGAACATGCTAGCATCTCCCTGTGGAGGAAGTTCCTCCATAGCTTAATCCCAAAACATCCCTCACATCTCATCTCCTCTCTGGCCTTCCCTGGACACTCAGCTCCACGGTGCTGGGACCCTCACTGTCCCACCCCCATCACCAGTCTCACACTTTCCTTCCTGAAAGTGTTCATACTCACCCCCACCTCCCAGTCTTCACACCCAATGTTCTTCCCAGCTAGAATGTCACTCCTCCCTTCTCCACCTGACAAAATCCCAGCAAAATAATAATAATAATAATGCACCTTCATAGAGCAGGAGCTGTGAAGTGGAGTGGTTAAAAGAATGAACTCTGAGTGTTTTGCATGGTTCCAACTAGTTTCATCACTTTTGCTGGCTGTGTGACCTCAGGCAAGTTAGTTAACCTTTCTGGACTTCAGTTCTTCACCTGTAAGATGGAGATAATGATACCCAGCTTACTTAAAAGAAAGAGATAAAATTATGGGATGAAACGAGTTATAAAAATAAAAATGATATAAATAAAAACTTACTTGTAAAGTTTTTTTTTTTTTTTTTGCGGTACGCAGGCCTCTCACTGCCGTGGCCTCTCCCGTTGTGGAGCACAGGCTCTGGACGCACAGGCCCAGCGGCCATGGCTCACGGGCCCGGCCGCTCCGTGGCATGTGGGATCCGGACTCCCAACCACTGCCACCAGGGAAGCCCCACTTGTAAAGTTTTTAGAAACGTGCTTGGCACCTAATAAGAGCTCCTCAAATGCTTATTCTTATCATCAAGGTTTCAAATGTGAAGCAGACTCTGAAGTCGGATCCCTTGAGTTCACATCCCATCCCAGTTGGTGACCTTAGACAAGTTAGTTAACCTCTCTGGGCCTCAGTGTCCTCTATAAAAAATTTAAACTGCAGTGTGCTTTCCACTTAGGGAGGATGAGACAATCAGATAGACATAAAGCAGTCAGAGGGCTTGGCACTTAGAGACAGGTAAATATAATCTACTATTATATTACTGGGGTTCAGACCCAGATCACTGACCCCTGAGCACAGGGTTTAATGACCACATGGTGCCACTCAAATTTTGCCTCTCCAGGCAGCACGCCCTCTTCCCCGGCCCCCTGCTCAGCACCCTCTCCCACTCCGAGCTCCGTAGCACTCACGGCCTGTCTTGTCTCTTAATGTCATGTCTGCATTACCAGCGGCCACATGTGGTGGGAAAGCACAAGACCCATGCCCTGTGCTTGGTCCTTGTTCGATGAGGCAGTTCAGTCAGATGCTATTAACCCCCGACTGCTCATTCACTTAGCGGGGGTTGATTTCATTTGACAACTATGTGTTCATACTTGCAATGTGCCAAGCAGTATTTGAGGAACTAGGGATTCAAAGGGTGAATAAAAACTGACACATTGGGCTTCCCTGGTGGCGCGGTGGTTGAGAGTCCGCCTGCCGATGCCGGGGACACGGGTTCGTGCCCCGGTCTGGGAAGATCCCACATGCCGTGGAGCGGCTGGGCCCGTGAGCCTTGGCCACCGAGCCTGCGTGTCCAGAGCCTGTCTGTGCTCCGCGACGGGAGAGGCCACAACAGTGAGAGGCCCGCGTACCACAAAAAAAAAACCAAAAAAACTGACACATCCCCTACACTCATGGGGCTCAGAGTCTGATATGGGACACAACCATTCATCAAATGGAAGGTGATAACTACAACCTGTGGTGACAGAGGGACACAGGGCTGTGAGAGTGCACAGCATGGGAATTTGAAGTGATGCTTGGGTTAAAGTATCAGAAGTGTCAATAAATGAGAAAAGAGTGCTCTGGCATATGCAAAGGCCCTGTGGCAGCGATGGGACAGAGTGACAGAGGGCAGAGCTCAGACAGGGAGGAGACTGGAGGGGTCTGAAGGATCCAGATCCTGTACAGGGGACTTGCTGACCATCATAAGTTCTAGTCTGAAGTAGTCTTGAGGTTTTTAAAGATTGCTGGAGCTGCTGTGGAGAAGGGTTGCAGTGGCCCAGAGTAGAGGCAGCCTTGACCTGTTAGGAAGCTATTGCAGCATCCAGGTGAGAGAAGACAGAAGCCTGGACCTGAACAAGGATGGGGAGGATAAGAGAGGTTAGTAAGAAAATGTATAAGACGTGAAGGTAAATCTGAAAGGGCTTGATGATGGGGGTGGAGGAATGGTGACAGGCGGTGACTTTAGGTTTCCGGCCTCAGAGGCTATGTGAGTGGCAGTGACATTTCCTGCAATGGGGAACCCTGGAAGAGACCAGATTCTGTGAAGTGCTGGGGCATGACAAAGCCCAAGACACTGCCTGGGCCCTCAAGAGGGGGAATGCAGACATATAATAACAACGACGATGGTGATAACAGTAGCTAATTGAGTGCAGGATTTGAACCGAGCAGTCTGGCTCCAGAGCCTCTGTTGTAACTCCCTCTACTCTACAGCCATCATGCCATCATCTTTATTTTCTAAGTGCCTACTAGGTGCTAAGAACTGTGCTAGGCCCTGGGATGTCAGCTCTGAACAAGAAAGACAGTAGCCCTGCCTGGCCGAGCTCCCTGCTGGCTCAAGGCGCAGCAGCCCACAGAGGCAAATGCTGGCACGCTGACCTCCCAGCGGCCTCCCACCCTGCTCTCACAGAGCTCAGGATCTGGGGGTTAGATGGGTCACAAACAAGACAGTTTCAGCTGGTGGTTATTCTGTGAAGAAGGTTAAAGAGGGTAAGTGAGACAATTCCTGGGGTTGGGGGGAAAGGGATAATCTTAGAGTGGTGACATTTAAACTGACATGATAGTAAAATTGCATAATCACACAGTTAATAGTTCAGAACCCCAGCAGGGAGTAGGGGTGGGAGTGAACAAACTGTATGAGGTAGATTTTTTTTTAATTGAAACGTTTGACATAAGTGCTTGAAGTGTTTGATGGTTTGGGTTTTGAAGTATAAATAGGAGTTCACCAGGCAGACTGGGTTAGGAAGTCATTCTAGAGAGAAGCATGAATATGAGCAGAGGCAAGTAATGCTATGTGATGTGTGTGTGTAGAACACAAGCTCTTTGGTATCTCTAAAGTATAGTTCATAAGCTCCATGTGGGCTCAGGCCTATATTGTTTCCTTTTTGTCTCCAGTGTTTAGCATGTAGCTTATGATTAATGAATTTTTACTGAATGAATAAATGCATGAAGAAATGAACAAATGAATGAGCTAGTGTTGATAGGAGAGGCAGCAAAGAGAGAAGGACATAGTATAAATCAGTGTTGTTCAATATAAATGAGCCACATATGTAATTTTAAATGTTCTAGGAGCCACGTTAAAAAAGTAAATAGAAACATTACATTTTGATAATATATTTTATTTAACCTTGTATATCCCAATATTATCAAACATCTAATCAATATTTAAAAACTACTGAGGTATTTCACACTCTTTCATTTTGTGCTACGTCTCTGAGTTCCCGCAGGTATGTTACACATACAGCACATCTCAGTTCAGACCAGCCACATTTCAAGGACTCCATAGCCGCGTGTGGCTACCATATTGGCGAGCACAGG
The DNA here is from genome assembly GCF_964374135.1 of Grampus griseus. Taxonomy (NCBI): domain Eukaryota; kingdom Metazoa; phylum Chordata; class Mammalia; order Artiodactyla; family Delphinidae; genus Grampus; species Grampus griseus. Next base: position 164,321,143 of record NC_139017.1, on the reverse strand, counting down.
TCTAAGTGCTGCTGGGCGGTAACAGGCCTGCTGAGGGGTTTGGACTTCATTCGCCTTAGCTGGTGAGAGACCACTGAAGGTCTAGGCAGAGGTCAGCACGGTCAGATTTGTTGCTAGACAGCTCTCTGGGGTAGCTAGCTGTGCAGCCGATAGGCTTTGAGACAGAGAGTCCCTTTCCATCCTGTCCACTCTGGCATGGAAAGGTCACACTCAGGGCACACTCCACTCCGCCTGGCTGTGGTGTGACTGGTGTGGAGACGGGCACCCTGTCCCCAACTAAGAATCTCCCTCCTTTGGCGAACGTCAGAGCCCGAGGTCCCCGGCCCGCGAGCAGCTACATCCTGCTCTGCGACTCTGAGCTTCTCTTTCCCGAGGCAGGCAGCACTCCCTGAACAGCACGGCATCTGCTGTGGTTTGTAGCTAAGCAGACATGGCTCTGGGCAGTTTGGAGAGAAAATGAAGTACCTATTAGCGTGTTTTGCAGTAGCCCCGCCTGGCCAAGCGCCTTGCCGGCTCAGGACACACTGGCCTGTGGAGGCAAATGCTGGCAGGCTGGCCCCCGCCCTTGCCCCTGCACAGCCCACCACCCCCCGGGGTACCCAGGTGCCCCTGGCGTGCTCAGTCCCTGGCACACCCACTCCCTTCCCCACAATGCTCTGCCGCTCACTTTCGTATTTCCTTGGACCCCGGACTCACACTTGCCCTGCATGTTCCGCACACCCTCAAAGCCTGCTTCATGTTCCCTCTGACTCTTCAAGGAGGCCGGGCTGGGTGCTGGGAGGCCCCTGGTTTGGGAAGCAGAAGACTGGGTCCCAAGCCTGCTCTGGTAGCTCTGTGAGTGGGTGAGTTACTCGGCCTCTCTGAGCCTCAGTTTCCTTGGGTGTAAAGCGGAATGGGTGTGACGTGGGGTAAATGAGATTATGAACGTGAAGCCCCTAGCACAGTGCTAGACACAGAGGAGGTCCCAAAAGGGAGTGGTGGTGACTATGAGTGGTAAGTGCCCATCGCCCCCCACCCCAGTTCCTTGAGAGCCAGGCCGGCTTACACACCCAGGGCCCCTGGATTCTCCCTGCCTCCACACCTGCCATGCTGCTGGGGCCCGTCATCCTCGTGTGACAGGGCTCGGACTGCATTGACATTGGAAGATTTGGCAAAACTGGAGGACCGTGGGCTCAGCTCTGGGCTGGGAGGCATCAGTGATCCACGGGAGATTCTTCAGAGACGGCATTGGGGTCTCTGCCCAGGACAGGTCAGCACTTGAGAAGACCCTGACCCAACATCAGGCCGACTTCTCCGCCAGGCACAGCAGACACAAGGCCCACAAGACGTTCAAGGGCCCCTGAAATGTTTTCATTTCTTTTAAAATCGGCGGGGGGTGGGGGGATCCCATTTTAGGGCAGAAGAAAATGTTTCCATTTTTTTCTCACATCAGAAAAAATAAACTGTTTAGAGCCCATGAAACTTTATTACGGTGAAAGCAGCCCTGCGGCCACACTGCAGCCCTGACCAATTCTTCATTCATTCAAATGCATTTTTGGGGCAGGGTACGTCCCATCTGTTCTTTTTTGTTCCTTATGATCTTGTCTGGCTGCACACCCATCTTTTTTTCCCTGAGATGAGGAAGATGAGGCTCATGGAGAGTAAATAAACTGCCTATAACTTAGAGGTGACAGAGGTGCGATTTGAACCCAGGTCCACCTGAGTCCAAACTTATTTCTTCCCTAGACCATGCTATTTGCAGGTTCATCATCTGATTTGATTTACAGCATAAGGACAGGATAACCAGCTTTTTTTTTTGCCTCACTGCACGGCTTATGGGATTTTAGTTCCCTGACCAGAGATTGAACCCGTACCCTCGGCAGTGAAAGCATGGCGTCCTAACCACTGGACCGCCAGGGAATTCCCAGCCCCATTTTAAAGCTGAGGAGACTGAGGCCTGGAGGAGAAGGGAGCATCTTGTTCACGGGTCCCTTCCTCCTAGTCAGTGAGGGTGGGGAACCAGCCCCTCCTTCTGAACCCTCCCTACTGCCTCTGCCCTGTCCAAAGCCCTTCCTGTGCCCCACACACACTGTCCCCACCCTCTGCCCTCCCTGTGGCCACGCCCCGGGCGGCCACCCTGCACACGTGTCTCCCCTGCCCTTCTTTCCCACCTTCCTCCTTTTGGCCGGGTTCCCAGCCCTTAGAGGGGCTGCTCAGGTCTGCACAGTTTCCACATCCCGCCTCCTAGCAAAGCTGGGGGCCGGCGCTGCCACCTGAGAGGGAGGGAGGAGAGAGAGCGCGAAGGTTTAGATGAAACCGTGGGTCTCCCAGACAAACGCCCCTCTGTATCTCGGGGCCTGTTGTGACTGGCTGCGGGCCAGCTCTCCCCACGGGCAGCTTGAATGGCCGGGATTGTTCCCCCGCCTCCTGTCCTGTCTGCCGCCCAGCGCCTGCCTTCCAGCGCCTGCCAGGCCCCAGCTCGGCAGGAAAGGGGAGGGCTGTTCCTTCTGGAATGGAAGATGTAGGAGGCAGGCGAGCCTTGGGGAGGGTGAGGGGCCACGTCCTGAACCAAACTGGGAGGCGGGAGAGTCACACAACGGAAGGAGCGTGAGAGGGAGGTCACCGATCCCCGCCGTGCACTTTGCAAGAGAGCAAGCTGAAGTCCAGACAGAACAAGTGACTTGCCCAAGGTCACACGGCAAGCAAGTAACAGAGGTAAGACTCGAACCCTGGGCTCCTAACTTCCAGCCCTGGGTTCTTGCCGCCCCCTACATCAGGCCTCCCTGTCAGGGTTTTGGTGGTGACCCTGCTGAACAGGTGATATAATGAGCTCCATAGCCCGGGACACTGAGACTCAAAGAAAGAACGTCACGTGATAAGCTTACACAGAACTAGGTTCCCTCGAATTCTGTGGTAAAGTGCAGATGCTCCAGACAGAGTTTACATCCTTAACTCATTCATTACGAAGACCTTGAGGTTAACCAAGCCCTTGGAAAAGGCGGAGGGAGAGGCAGAGAATCAAAGCGAGGCCCCTGAAAGGTCAGCGTTAGGGGTAAACTCAGATGATTGGATTTTGTAGGACGGCATTTGCCTGGGTTCTGTAAAAAAAAATAATAAGGAGTTAGCCAGGGGCACTGGGGGTCAGGGCACCTGGTTCCGAGGAGACTTGGTTTTTTCCCTGCACTCCCACCCCCAATTTTTTTTCTTCCAGAGGTTCACAGTGGCCTGTCCGTGGTGTATACAACTCAGGTACATCTCTATGTTCTTGCTTTCATAGGTGGCAACGAGAAGTAACTCAGAAACCTCAGTTGGTGTGTTTTAGAAACTTAGTGCAGTTACCAAGCGGGGTGGTTGAGGGCAAAGCTGAGGGGGAAACGCAGGGCCCGGTGGCACCTCAACGTGCTCACGGGCCAGAGTCCCTTCGGGTTGTCTTTGGTTCTTGCTGTTGTTATTACTGATCTTGTCTTGAATGAATCAGAAAGGAGTTCTGGAAAACGTACCAAATGAACTACCAATGAACCTTCCCGTCTGTGTGCCCTGGGCATCCCCGCCGGCCCTCAGCTTCCCCGTGTGTAAGGAGAAGGTGGTGGACTCAGCAGTTTTCAGACTGGCTTCCACCAAATCCTCTGATCACAGGAGTTGCCTCCTAGGGCCATCGCAGAGGGTGTGTGGACCAGTGAAAGAGAAATTGTCGGGGGAGGAGTAGAAGGGAGCAGCTTAGCTCCTTAAACCTTTTGGAGGAGCTGAATTTTCCATCATAAGTTCATCCCCCAAACTCTCCAACGGAAGCGTAGATCTCCTTTCACTCTGGACAGACACATAGAAAGTCTACCAGTTTCACTTTTTCCTGGCTGGCAGAATCCCCCTGTACCTCCCTCCTCCCCCTAGTTGGACTGGCTACCCCCAGGCTGCTGCGGGGCGCCGTCCTGGGCACTCCTCGATCCCTGGGTCCCTTGAGCTTCTCATGTTCATTCGCTCCTCCACGTTAGTGGGGCACGTCCTCCAGGAGCATCCCAGGAAAAGGTGCATGGGGTGGGGTGGATTTTTTATGAAGCTTCCTATGTCCCCAAATGTAGTTCTTCTACCCTTATTCTCGATATTTAGTTTGGCTTCTGTCCGCTTCTAGGCTGGAGGTTATTTTCCCTCAGAATTTTGGAGAGTTATCTCAGAGCTTCCCTGCTGCTGCTGTCAAATCCACTGCTGTTCTGGTTTCATCTGAGTGTTCATCCTTTTATTGGTATTTGACCTTTTTTGTTGTTGTTGTTATCTATAGATGTGTGTGGGATATTCTCTTTAGGCCCTGTGTGTGGGATATTCTCTTTAGGCCCTGTGTTCTGAAAGGTCATGATGATGAGTCCCACTGTGGGTCTTTTTAATTCATTTTTCTGGGGACTCCGTGAGTCTCCTCATTCTGAAAATTCATATCCTTCATTTCCAGGAAATTTCCAGGTATTCTTTGATAATTTCCTCCCCTTGATTTTTTCTGCTTAATCACTTCTTGAATTCTTATCATTGGAATGTTGGACCTCCTGGAGTAATTTGTTTTTGCCCCTTTTCTCTCCCAATCTTTATTTGTTCCACTTTATGAGACATTTCTTCAACTATCTTCCAATAATTCTATTGAATTTTTAAATTTCTTTTATCATATTTTAAATATCCTAACACTCTTTCTTGTTCTTGGAATATTCTTTTCTTATAGCATTCTGTTCTTGTTTTATTAATGTAGTATCTCATCTCTCTGAGGATGTTGAAGTTTTCTTCTGCCCTTTGAAGGGCCCTTCTGCCCTTCTGTCTCTATTTGCTTTAAACGCCTCCCTCTGTTCATTTGTTTGCTGTCTGTTCATCGTGTTTGAAGCTTGTACCCTCAGAGGTCTGTTGACCCTTAGCTATCTGTTCCTATTTAAGACTAAGCCACTAGAAAACTCGTTGAATAAAAAAAGTTCAGGGGAAGCTCTGGGTGTGGGGGCCGGCTTATCAGCTAGTGGCCTCCCCATTGGCTGATTGGCAGGAACCTGGTCATTTCATTGGAGGATCGTGTGACATCAATCAGTATCTGTCAGTCTGTTCTCTTTAGCTGGTCAGTCTCCCAAGAGCCTCTAATTTCCTGCCTGGAGGTTAAGCCCAGCGGCCCAGGGGGTTAAAGGGGCTAGATGAGCCCCACAATGCAGGGCTTTACCTCACGCCATTTTTCAGCCAGAGATGAACCACCACCTTCCTTTTCCTTAAGTCTCAAAGTCAAATGTGCCTATGAATCACCTGGGAATCTGGCTAAATAAAAGGCACATTCCCATTCGGCAGGTCTGAATGGAGCCTGAGATTCTGCCTTCCGAACAGGGTCGGCCCGCGCTGCTGACCCGAGGACCGCACTTTGGATGGCCAGCGTCTAGAGCCCTGCCGTCCAGCGGGACTTCCCGCAGTGGTGGACACGTGCTAGACCCACACTGATCAATACAGGAGCCACAAACCCCAGTGGATGTTCGCGCTTGAACTGTGGCTAGTGCGACTGAGGCACTGAGCTTTTAATTGTATTTAATTTTCCTTAATTTCATTTAACTTTAGATGGCCAGAGGTTTGAGCCTCGGCCTTTGCCAGGCTGCTAAGTCACACTCAGCCATCAGCTTTTCCAGCGTTCAAACCTTGACTGGCCTCTCTCCAATGTGGTTGTCGTCTCTCCTTTCTCTTTGGCCTTATGGATCCATACGTCTGAATTCCTTTACTGTCATTCATGGGGGGTTTCAGAAGGAAGCAGAGATGAAGACTTGTGTTCCATCTGCTCTTTTGGACCAGAATTCCCTCCTGCATTTTTAATTTTAATTTTATTTTTTAAATAAATTTATTTATTTATTTTTGGGTGTGTTGGGTCTTCGTTTCTGTGCGAGGGCTCTCTCCAGTTGCGGCAAGCGGGGGCTACTCTTCATCGCGGTGCGCGGGCCTCTCACTGTCACGGCCGCTCTTGTTGCGGAGCGCAGGCTTCAGACGCGCAGGCTCAGTAGTTGCGGCTCATGGGCCTAGTTGCTCCGCGGCATGTGGGATCTTCCCAGACCAGGGCTCGAACCCATGTCCCCTGCATTGGCAGGCAGATTCTCAACCACTGCGCCACCAGGGACGCCCCCTCCTGCATTTTTTAAAAGACAAAGATGGATCCCACACTTTGTTTCTCCCAGGATGAAGCAAACCAGAGTTTGTCCTTCTTACCTGTCACCTTCCTCTGGGCCCAGAGAAACCATCTCTGAGTCACTGCAGAGCCTGAGAGCTGCTGGAGGAGGTAGAAGGCTCTGCCTGTCTGGAGGGAGAGCCCTGCTCACCCACTCGGTGTGGTTTCTCTATTCTGTAAAGGGAGGGGTGGGCTCATGGAGGGGCCAGGCAGCCAAAGGACATCCTTGCAAACCAGAGCTGGGCAGGGAGTGGACTTATAAAACTAAAGACATTCTAAGCCCTTGGCAGGGAGGAGATTTGTCTGTTCAGGCAGGACAGGGCAGGGGAGGCAGGAGTGGATTAAGTACAAACCTTGGGGTCTGACAGATTAGAGTCTGAATCCTATATATTAGCTCCCTCAGCAGGGAGGAGATTTGGACAGGAAAAATTGAGAATGGTCACCATTTAATTGTGCGAATAAATCCCACCGATGGGACCAAATCCTGGCAGGCAGGGGCTGGAGTAGGGTGGTCCTTCAGGACAGGATGAACTGTAGATGTATTCGTAGTTAATTTGGAAGTAGGTGCTGAGACATGTGAAATCAGCTCGTGCAGCAGGGATGGAATCAGGCTTGCCCCGTTGCCTCCTAAGCCCACGCCCCACACCCCTACCTAGCTGGCCCAGTGTCTTCAGGACCCCTTCTCTGCTCCTCTTACAGCACCAGTACCTCTCACGTACTACCTCCTGACGTGTGCTCATGACCACCACTCCCTGAACGTGTCTGGTCAACCTCCGCATTCCCCACAGCACCTGGCCTGTGGGATGTGTCTGTTCAGGCAGGGCAGGGGAAGCAGGTGTGCTTTGAATACAAACCTTGGGGTCCAACAGATAAGAGTCTGAATCCTATATATGAGGCAGAGTAATGCCCCCTCAAAGATAGCCACATCCTAATCCCCCAAACCTGGGCCTATGTTACCTTGCGTGGCGAAAGGGACTTTGCAGATATAGTTAAGTTAAGGATTTTGAGATGGGGGATTATCCTGGGTTACCTGAGTGGGTCCAGTGTAATCACAAGGGTCCTTATAGGAGGGAGGCTGGAGAATCAGAGAGAGAGAAAGAGATGTGAGGTTGGGAGCAGAGGTCAGAGAGAGAGATAAGAAGATGCTACAATGGGGACTTCCCTGGTGGTCCAGTGGTAAAGAATCCACCTTCCAATGCAGGGGACGCAGGTTCGATCCCTGGTGGGGGAGCTAAGATCCCACATGCCGTGGGGCAACTAAGCCCGCGCGCCACAACTACTGAGCTCACGCCCCGCAACGAGAGAGCCCACGTGCTGCAAACTACAGAGCCCACATGCCCCGGAGCCCACGCGCCACAGCTAGAGAGAAGCCCATGCGCCTCAACAAAGATCCTGTGTGCCACAACTAAGACCCGATGCAGCCAAAAAAATAATAAAAGAAATAATAATAATAAAAGTTAAAAAAAAAAAAAGAAGAAGAAGATGCTACACTGTTAGCTTGAAGAGGGAGAACGGGGCCACAGGCCAGGGAATGCAGGCGGCCCACAGAAGGTAGAAAAGGCAAGGAGACGGAGTCTTCTCTAGAGCCTTGAATGGAGCATGGCCCTGCCAACGTTTTGAGTTTAGCCCAGTGAGTGTGATTTTAGGCTTTGGACCTCTAAACTATAAGAAAATAAATTTGTGTTATTTTAAGCTGTAATTTGTTACGGCAGCCATAGGAAACGAATGCATCCTATCTCTGCCATACATTAGCACTGGGACCTTGGATGAGTTACTTAACTTTTCTGAGCCTCACGCCTTTTTTATCTGGAAAATAGAGAAAAGGTATGTGAGAAAATATGTATGAAGTACTTAGCATGGTAACTGGCACAGAGTAAGCATTTGCTAAACGGGAGCTGCTGCGTTTGTGGGCATCATAATTGCCGTCATCCTTTCTGTTATTGGTTGCCTACCCACACGTGTTAAGTACAGGCTGGACATTCTCCTGTTTGTCTAGACCTTTATGGAGAGAAAGGATAGGAAGCTGTTATGAGACAGGCCCATAACTCAACTCCAGTAGTTCTCAACCAGGGGCAGCTTTGCCTCCCAGAAGACATTTGGAAATGTCTGGAGACATTCTTGGCTGTTGTAAGTGGGGGATGCTACTGGCATCTGGTGGGTAGAGGCCCAGGATGCTGCTAAACATCCTGCAATGTGCAAGATACCTCCCAACAGAGAACATCTGCCCCAATGTAAACAGCGCCAATCTTGAGAAACCCTTCCATTCTCGGAGGTTTTGTGGTAACTCTTGGGCTCAAAATAACAACATGTAGTAAAAATAGCGAGCAGGGTCCTGCTGCAGCAGGGCTGCTGACCCTCGGAGTGCCCCCAGGAAAATTGCTTGCCTCCTGGAAGCCTTGGCAGCCACCACAGTTTGGAGGTAGATCTGAATTTGAGAGTCAGCGTCTCCACTCATTTGCTGTAAGACTTTGGGCAAGTCAGTTAACCTCTCTGAGCCTCCATTTCTTTTTTTTTTTTTTTTTTTTTCACGGTACGCGGTCCTCTCACTGTTGTGGCCTCTCCTGTTGCGGAGCACAGGCTCCGGGTGTGCAGGCTCAGTGGCCATGGCTTACAGGCCTAGCTTCTCCGTGGCATGTGGGATCTTCCCCGACCGGGGCACGAACCCGTGTCCCCTGCATCGGCAGGCGGACTCTCAACCACTGCGCCACCAGGGAAGCGCTGAGCCTCCATTTCTTATCAGCAAAGTGGAGATAAAAGACCCGCCTTGTCGTATTGGTTAAATGAGAAAACATATGAATGCACAGCGCCTGAGTCTTCATTAGCGTCCCCTTAAATGTTAGTTTCCTTTCCTTCCTGATCAGAATGTCGGGGTGGAATTATTTTCCTCTGACATATTCACTTAGGGGCATCAACTCTTTAACCTTGTGCCTATTTCCCTTGGGGACAGTGGGACACCTGAAGATTTATGTAAGAACTCAGGTGTAGTTTGAGGACTCCGTGGCTGGGCCCTTGGCTTGAGCCCAAAGACTGAGGGGCAAATGGAAGGCACAGGTCACGTTCCAGCTCTCGGTCAGTCTCAACCAGGATACCCACTGGTCTCTTTCTCCCACTGACTCCTGGCACGGCCTGTGCCACCCTATTGGCACTAGGTGTAAATCTGCCTTGTGACAAGTTTCATCTGGGATTTCTATTTATAACTCTTCGTCCATGAAACTTATCAGACTTTCAGGTCTTGGCCTGGAAGCTCCTTGAGGCACCTTTCTTTACGATGTGGGCCACAAAAATAAGAAACAAAGGATGTTCAAGCCAGAAATTGACAGATGGGTAAATAAGACTTAGTAGATGTGGTGGGCCTGGAACCCCAACTTCCAGAGCCACGGGCCACTGCCTTTTCCATAGGACTTCAATCTTATGTTGCTCAGCCACCTCTCTGATCAGGCTGGACCAGGCGTGAGGGGGGATGAGCCCCACTAAATACTGATGGAAGGAAAGATTCTTTTTAATTTTTTTTTTTTAATTTTTGACTGCGTTGGGTCTTGGTTGCTGCACGCGGGCTTTCTCTATTTGTGGTGAGCGGGGGCTACTCTTCATTGCGGTGCGCGGGCTTCTCATTGCAGTGGCTTCTCTTGTTGCGGAGCACGGGCTCTAGGCGTGTGAGCTTCAGTAGTTGTGGCACGCGGGCTCAGTAGTTGTGGCTTGCGGGCTCTAGAGCACAGGCTCAGTAGTTGTGGTGCACGGGCTCAGCTGCTCCGCAGCATGTGGGATTTTCCCTGGACCAGGGTTCGAACCTGCATCCCCTGCATTGGCAGGCGGATTCCCAGCCACTGCACCACCAGGGAAGTCTCAGCAAAGATTCTTAAAGGAAATAATTCCGTTTCTCATCCTCTTTGTCTGAGCTCTAGATACATGATCCCCATGGCCCATCTTTGAATCGTCTCAGAGCTGTGTACATGGTGGGCGCTGGTTGAATGAATGACAGGGAACATGGACAGAACAAGTGGGAGGATGACTGCGTGCACAGTGGGTGGGTGGGTGCACGAGTGGATGGGAGGATGGAAAAGTAGATGGATGAGTGGAACAAGAAATGGTCTTCCTAATTTCTGGGGACCAACCACAAGGAACATGTATTCAGTATGTAATTGTGTCTGGCCCCAAGTTCAAGATGGCATTATGCCAACTCAGACCCCACCTTTGGAAGCTGTGACACACAATGGGACAGAGTCAAGCACACGCAGGGTAGATGGAGTGGGGGGAGATGATGTGGAACCCAACAGGAATGGAGGGTGTAGGAGGGGCCAGTTAAGATTCAGGCAGACTGGGGTTACTATGTACTCAACAGAGCATTTGGAGGTTCCTAGGGGTCCCGTGTGCAATGCTGCTGCCGTGTCAAAACCCCTCTGTGGAGTTCTTCTCGGTTTGTTCTAGTCTCACCTGCCTTCCAGCCTGAATTGCACACACTGTCTCCCAATATCCCCCAAGTAGGTAGCTACAAAGAAAGATGAGCTTTTGGAAGACACTGGTTCTTGAGGTAAGCTATGCATGGCTGATCCACGCAATAGAACCACAAGTTGGAAAGGCCCTTAGAGATCGTCTCCAAACTGGGCCATTTTACAGGTGGGAAAACCAAGGTCCAGGGAGGGGAGATGACTTTCCAAAGTTGTATGGCAAAGAGTAACAAAGGGGACCCAGGTGTCCTGATTCTCACCCCAAGTTACGAGTTCATTATTGCTCTTTTGCTGCACCCAGCAGCCCCCGTGCCCTACCAGTCCCATTAGGATTTTTGCCTCCCTGGGGGTAGTTTCACTATTTCCTCTGTCTCTACACTCAGCGGAAATGAAGGAGAAGGTCAAACCTCTGGAAGTTTTGAGGTATCCCTCCTCAGGTCCCCTCCTTGGGACATCAGCCTTCATGGCCTGGCTCCTTGACCTTCCTGTTCATACTTGAGCTTGAGCAAATGCAGCAAACACTTGGCCAGGTGGAGAACTGGGGTCTCCAAGAAGAGGAGGGAGAACACAGACTGGGGACAGGAAGGAAAGGAGAAGAGAGGCTGGGATGGACATTCACCCATCACCCACCATCCAGCAGGCACTGTGCTGGACAGTTATAACATCTCATTTATTCTCATAACCCAGCAAGATAGGGAGTGTTATTCTTGCTTTATAAATGAGAACACTGAAGCCTAGAGAAGTGGCTTGGCTTGGAGAGCCGGTCAGCAGGGAACCCAAGAATAAAATTCAGGGCTACCTGACCCCGAAGCCCTTGCTGGGTCCTGAGTTCCTAGACAACATGCTCTGTCACAGACCGTCAAGAGTTCTCAGGAGCCACCCAGCAGGAGCTGGAGTTCCTCTCCTGAGGGCCCAATCAACAAGGTCAAGGCTAACAGGGATCAATGCAAAGTCCTGCCCTTAAGTTCAAAAAGACAGCTGCACAGGAGTGTAATGGAGTTCTGGTTACTGGACCGCAGCTCATCATAACACTGTCACCATGCATAATGCGGCCGTTATTGCCTTCTAGTTCCATTGCACTTTGAGTGTAGGAAGCCCTTGTACTTACTGATCTTAGGGCTTTGACCGTAAACAAGCACAAGAATAAGTCAGAAAGAGGCTTGCGGGTGTCCCAGCAGGGTCTGGGTGGAGCAGGGTCTGTGGCTGCCTGTAAAGCGAATGGGCTATTTGCCTGCATTCATCCAGTGCAATATCAATAGGTTTTGTGTGCAGCCACTGTGCTGAATATATCACATGTTTTATCTCATTTAATTCTCACACAACTCTATGAAGTTTGTAATTCCTGTTTTACAGATCAGAAAACTAAGAAGTGAAGACAGTTGATGGAGGTCACACAGCTAGTAAATAGTAGAATTCAGGCTCAGGTCTGATAATTGTCAAGAAAAATGTCGTTGTGGAGAGTTCAGGCCCCCTCTGGAGTCATGTATCCAGTTTGGGGTGTTATATTTAAGGAAGACAGAGAAACAAGGAACCCATCCATGAGGGAGACTATCACCCTAAAGATTGTTTGAAGGAGCTGAGAATATTTATCCCGGAGAAGAAAATCATCAGAGAACATACAGTTGCTGTTTACAAGGGCAGAGAGCTCCTCTACTTAGAAACAGGTTGGGTTCACCAACGATTTGTTGGTTAAGTCCGAAAGGACATACTATAGCCAACTGCTATTGCCACCTACTGGTGGGAGATAAAATTGATGTGCTGATTTCAGCTACCGTAACTGTACCATTCATAGAACTTAACTTTTCATACATAGAAGGGCTTTTAAGCATGATCCTTGTCATGTGTAAGAAGTAGCAGATTACCTTTGTGGGAAGAGAATTAGGACAAATGGGTTAAAATCACAAGGGGACAGCTTTTGGTTCCAAAATGAAAGTTAATTTTCTGATAATGAACACAAATTTATCAAGGGACTGCTCGGGACTAGTGAGGTTCTTGTCTGTGAGAGAAACCAAGTCATGCTGAATCTCCCATCTCTCAGGTGAATGGGAGAAATCGATCCCAATGTTTTGGTGGGTCTCAGGCATTCATGGCTTACCTATTCTGAGCTATAGTTGGACGTTTGGGTAGGGGTCTGCCAGGGTTGATAGCATCTGGGCTGTCTTATCCAGGGAGGAACTTTTAGGCTAGGCCAGAGGGAAGGAGGGTACCACAGGGGCAGAGCAGAAGGGGGAAATATTTTGGACAGGTGGGGTCTGGCAACATTTATCCTCCAGTTATGGCCCTTACACTTAACCAAGGAACAGTCAGAGAGGGGTGGTTCAGTGAGGTCCGTGATCCTCCATCGCTTCCCAAACTGACCTCCCACACGGGGCCATTTGTAAACAACCCAAGGGAAAAGTTTCTTATAGATTCTGCAAATGAGATTAAGGCTCGGCTGGAGACAGAGGTTCAGAGTATAGGCAAGGTCAGGGACCAGTCAGGTAGGACCAGTCTGGGTCAGGGTTAGATCAAGGGCTCTGGTTCTCTGTGCCACAGCCTGTGAGGTTTGTCCCCAGATCCACTGGGAGGCAGTCCAGTGAGAGTTTATGGAGAAGGGGCTGTGAAATCAGACAGACCCTAGCTTGAATCCTAGCATGGCTACATATTAGCCTTGTGAGCTTAGATTGATTTCTTCTCTGATCTGAGTCTCAGTTTCCTCATCTGTAGAGTGGGCACAGTGACTGCACCCTCCTAACCAGAAAGGTATGAGGATTAAATGAGACCTCCCACATAAATCACTGAGTGCAGTGCCTGGGGCACATAGTATATTATTATTATTATTATTAATTATTAAATTAACCTCTGTCAATGAAAACTAGCTTCGCCCTCCCTGTATGCTCCCCCATTTTCTGTGGCCATGGATCCCGGTCATGGGCACACTTGATACTGAAATCCCCTGCTGGATCTCACTTGGTTAACAAGAATTGCAGAGGCCCCACACATGAAAACACCCACATCCTTAGCCATCAACGCTCCACCACCCTCCCTCCCACCTTCTCTGATGTGGCAGGAACAGAGACGTAATTAAAGCCCTCGGTCCTTAGATGGGACAAGATATGCTCTGGGATTACTCACTGTTATCTCAGAAAGAAGAGTAGCCGGGCCCATCTGAAAAGGAGTCACACCTGGCACTTGGCACCCAGGAGGTCACCCTGAAGGACCTGCAGAGGAGCCTGTGTCCTGGTGGCCTTAGGCGGCTCCATTACTGGTCAGTATGTGTCTGTGAGTACATGTGTGTGGGTTCCTGTAGTGACTGTTCATTCCCCCCCTCCCCACCGATGTGTACCAGGGGCAGGTGGTGTAGAGGGAAGGATATAGTCTTTGAAGTTTGCAGAACCAAGTTCATATGCCAAGGCTGCAGCCTCCAGGCTGTATGAGCATGGAAAGTCTCAGGGTCCTCATTTGAAACAAGGGGAGAGGAAAACCTACTTTACATGGCATTTGCTAATTAAATCAGAGGATGGATAAAAATATCTGGCACAAGGTCTTGGCATGTGGCAGACACTCGGATGGTGGCTTCCGTCATCTTTGTGCATGTTGGTTTAACAGGGGATGTGTCCATGGTAGGGTTTAGTTTATCTAGTGATTATGCCATGTCTCTCTCCTTGAATGACCTTTGACCAATGGCCACCTATTTGCCTCTTCTTAATGTTTTTGTTTTTATTTTTGTTTTTCTCTCTTTTTTGTGTTTAAAAGGAATTGTGAGAAAGCGTTACTGGTGAGTGTCCTCAGCTTGATATTGGTGGGGATAGAAGCAGAGCGTCTGGGCAAATGCATATTAAAACCCTTTATGTGCTGAGATGGGGAGTGTGTATATGTGTGTGTTGAGGGAGGGGTTCAGCCACCTCTCCTTAGGAGTAGGAGTGGGGGTCGGGGGCTGGGGAAGAATTTTATTCCATGTTCGCAAATTGGTCCATACCTATTTTTTTTTTAAATAAATTTATTTATTTATTTTTGGCCGCATTGGGTCTTCATTGCTGCATGCGGGCTTTTCTCTAGTTGTGGCGAGCGGGGGCTACTCTTTGTTGCGGTGCGCAGGCTTCTCATTGCGGTGTCTTCTCTTGTTGCGGAGCGCAGGGTCTAGGTGCACGGGCTTCGGTAGTTGTGGCGCGTGGGCTCAGTAGTTGTGGTACACGGGCTTAGTTGCTCCACGGCATGTGGGATCTTCCCAGACCAGGGCTCGAACCCGTGTCCCCTGCATTGGCAGGTGGATTCTTAACCACTGAGCCACCAGGGAAGCCTGGTCCATACCTATTTTTACATTTTTTTTTTTTTTTTTTGGTACGCGGGCCTCTCACTGCTGTGGCCTCTCCCGTTGCAGAGCACAGGCTCCAGACACGCAGGCTCAGCGGCCATGGCTCACGGGCCCAGCCACTCCGCAGCATGTGGGATCTTCCCGGACCAGGGCACGAACCCGTGTCCCCTGCATCGGCAGGCAGACTCTCAACCACTGCGCCACCAGGGAAGCCCCATACCTATTTTTATAGAAAGAATTTTTTTTCCTGTTTTGAGCTCCTGTCTCTAATTAGTTCAGCAAGTATTCACTGACACCCACTAAAATCCTGAGGGCTATCTACCATTTACTGAGCACTTAAAAGCACTTTCCATACTTAACCTTGATCCCTCATTTCCCTTGGGAAGAGCTACCTCATTTTACAAACAGCAACCCCAGCTGGGAGAGGTTCAGCCACTCACTCAAGTCCTTCCACCGGCAAAGGTGAGGAGAGCCAGACAGGAGTGAAAAGAACCAGAAACAGTCTCTACCTCAACGGCCTGACCATGAACGTGGCAAGTTGACTGCCAGACACAGCAACTGAGACACGAGCTGTGGTGGTGCTTCTCTGCAGGGCACTGCTATGGGAGGATGGAGGGCAGCATCGCTAATTCCATCTGGCGGGAAGTCTTCCTGAAGGTGACTGGGCTGAGTCTGGAAGGTTCTGTTCCTTTTGGAGGGGGAGCGGGCCATGGAGCATGGCCAGCAACCCAGGTCTGTTTAAGATAGTCGGGAGACAGGAAGCCCAGCCAGGCTGAAAGGTTGAAAGGTTGGCCGGCGTGGGGACATCAGAGTCACAGACACGTCCTTCAGGAAGCCTGAGTTGTGAAAGTCCTGAGGATTGGGTTTTTGGGAGGAGGGGACAGACATAGCTGGGGGTGGAGCAGTAGTTTAGGCAGGATCTCGAGACTTAAAGGAGGGCAGAGAAAGTAAAGGCAGAGCCTGTCCTGTGGATCAGCAGGGCCTGGCCGCACAGGGTCATTCTGAGGCTGAGGCCCTTGTTGGGAGGGTTGGCAGGGGAACAGGTCATAGCCACCAGAGCCCCCAGCCTGGCTGCAGATGACCTGACCCCACTTGGAGGGGTGCTGACTCCCGCTTCCATCATGAGCTGGCAGAGTTGGGGGACCTCGGAAGCCAAAGCCTGGGGCCGCAGCCCAGAGACAGCAAAGACCAGGAACGACGGGGGAGGATGGAGTGGCCCGTTGTCCCAGCAATTTGGCAGAGGTTGGTAGGAGGAACAAGGAGGCTGAAATGGAGGGTGGAAACAGCCAGTGAAGGGCTTTCGCTGCCAGATATAGACGTGTGGGTACCGTGGAGATGATTGTTTTTTGAGCCCGAGAATGCTATGGTCAAACCTACTGTCTCTCTCACTCTCACCAGAATGTGAGCTTCCGGAGTCAAGGAGTTTGCCTTTGGGCCAAGCTCCACGTCTTCGTAGCTGTGTGACTTTGGTCGATTCACTCAACCACTCTGAGCCTCAGTTTCTCAGCAGCAAAATGTGATGATTGAGAGCATTAAGGAAGCTGACAGATGGCATTTGTGAAGACAGCCTTGTGCATGGGAGATGCTCTCTTCCCATTGAGGGTTTTGCGCAACCACACCTGTGTTCTCTCTCCTCCACCCCCATCCCCAGACCACACTCATCCTTCAAGGCCCATTCAAATTGATCTCCTCCTTGAAATCATTCTTCACAACCCAATGGCTCATGTCACTGACTGCTTAATAATCAAGTAACCATAATTTTTTTCATTTGCTTTTATTCTTTCCTCCTTAGATTGTAAAGCTTTTGAAAGCAGGAACACAATTTCAAGCACGGTTGTGGGGTGACCAAAGCCCCACTAGCGTGGGAAGTAGACGCCCGGGGTTCAGTTCTTCTAGGTAAACTTGGGGCTCCACATGGCACTGGGGGCTTCAGTTTCATCAGTCAAATGGCAACGATAACCTCCCTCACAGTTTCCAGAAGATCAATTTAGACATTCTGTGTGAAACATAGTTAGGAGGAGTTGAATAAATATTGTTGAATGAATTGAAACTGCTTTGTAAAATGAAGTTCTTTACAAATGTCAGACCTTATTTTTAATTCCCCATAGTGTATAGTAAAAGGCCTTATCTTTAATTGCTGCTGAGAGAAACTGCATGCTTAAATATTTTCTCCTGTCACCCAGATGAAGACCAAAAGAGGCATCATACAGGGGTTATAAAGATTACTCTGGTTTTAAATGATATTTCATCTTCCTTCTCAGCAGGTCGAGATGACCACAGCTACCCCTTTGGGGAGTACCACCTTCTTCTCATTGAACATGACCACCAGAGGAGAAGACTTTCTGTACAAGAGTAAGGTCAACTTAGCTTGGCGGCCAGGGGAGCGAGGGCGGGACAGGTGTTGTGGTCAGCTCCTGGTGTCGAGGTCAAGAGCGTGGGCCCTGGAGACACACTGCCTGGGTCTCAGTCTCAGTAATATACCACTTGCCAACTACATGACCCTGAGCACATGACTTCACTGCTCTGGGCCTGATTTCCTCATTTATAAGATGGGAATATTAACAATGCTGCCACATAGGTAGGTGTGAAAGCTAGAAGGGATAATCCATGTAAAAAACGTAGCATAGCCTCTGTGCGAATGAAACATACTAAGTACCTAATGAGTATTATTATTATTATTACTATTATTTTCATTAGGGAGTTTGGGGGCTTAGAAGGCGATGGAGATTTCTATCTCTTGTAAGATGGCCCTACACGAGTCACCTTAAAATGCAGCTACTTTCGTACTAGTTTTGCAAAGCAAAGACATCCCATCAATTTACCAAAGAGTAAATGAATGTAGGTAGGAAGAGTTAGTTCTGGGGAGACATTTGCCAAGAACAAGGGGTCCCTAGAAGGAAAAATTTGAGGACCATTCTTCAGAAAACCAACTGACTGTATTAGGTGAAATTTGGGTCCATTTCAGTCATCTCAGGCGACCTGGTACATACCTCCATGAATGGAATAGGCCTCCCAACACACATGGAGCAGTGAGGAACAGTGTTAAACAGCTACAGGCTGGGGTACTCGCAGGAAGCTGGGTTAATGGCAGGATGTGGCTCTTCTATGGAGACCCAGAGAGGGTCGCTCTTGGGACAGGGTCCCACATGTTAGCCTGCTCTTGCTGGGTGGGGAGACCTACAGAGGCCTGCTGAGATATGTCTCAAAACAGTCCTGAAGTGGAATGCAGGGTAGATAGAATCACTGTCAGCAAGATGGGAATAATACTGTTTTCGTTTAACTAAAAGTCATGGCTCTCAACTAGGCAATTTTGCCCCCTAAATAAGGTTGCCAGATTTAGCAACTAAAAGTACAGGATACCAATTAAATTTGAATTTAAGATAAACAATTCGGCTTCCCTGGTGGCGCAGTGGTTGAGAGTCCGCCTGCCGATGCAGGGGACACGGGTTCGTGCCCCGGTCCCGGAAGATCCCACATGCCGTGGAGCGGCTGGGCCCGTGAGCCATGGCCGCTAAGCCTGCGCGTCCGGAGCCTGTGCTCTGCAATAGGAGAGGCCACAACAGTGAGAGGCCCGCGTACCGCAAAAAAAAAAAAAGATAAACAATTAATAGATTTTTAGTATAAGGATATACCTTGCAATATTTTGAAATTATTCATTGTTTATCAGATATTCTAATTTAATGGGTATTCTGTATTTTATCTGGCAACCCTACCACCAGGAGACACTTGGCAATGTCTGAAGACATTTTTGCTTGTCACAACTGGGAGTGTGGGAGGAGAAGTGCTACTGGTATCTAGTGAGTACAGGCCAGGGATGCTGGTAACTACCCTGCAAGGCACAGGACAGTCCCCACAACAGAGAATTATCCAGCCGAGGTTGAAAAACCCGCTGGACTCCCCAGGAAGGAAAGAAAAACAAGTAACACCATGATGGATTCCCCACCCCCTCCCTTTTTCCCTCTGTCCTTCTTCCTATGAATAAATGCACAGTTGTTGTTGTTTTTTAAGTAAACTTTTTATAAAAGCATTACATATGTTCGAAAAAGTGCCCAAATGATAAGTGCACAGCTGGACGAATTTTCACAAAGTGCACACAGCTGTGTAGCCAGCCCCGCAGATGAAGAATCAGGCCACCATCCGTGTTTCAGAAGTTCTGGTGCCCTTTGCCATCACTATCCCCCACCCACTCAAGGGAACCCACTGTTCTGACTTCTACCACCATAGATTAATTCTACCTTGGTTTTGAACTTTGTATTCGTGGAATCATACCACGAATGATTTGTTCAATGTTATGTCTGTATGCACATATTTAATGGTTGCAACATAATGTATATGTATGTATGTGTATATAATATCATATTCTATATTCCACACTTTTCTATCATCGAAAGTGTTCCATGTACCATAGTCTTCGTAATTATTATTTTAATTACAGTATATTTCATGGATAAGTGTGCTATACCTTATTAAACCCTTCCCATATTTAGAATATCAATAATGGAATAAACATTTTCATTCATATAGCTTTTTCTGTATTGGGGATTATTCCCTATGATTAATTCCCCAGAATCAAATAGATCGGTTTAAAGTATGAAGCTTGTTTATGATTCTTGATGTTTTCTGTATCAATTCTGGCAAGGCTGTTGATCTTGAACCTAATATTAGAATTTGACTTTGGGACTGGGAGCTGATATTGAAATTAGAATCTGAGATATGAAGCTACAAGGACATTCATCATAGCCATGTTTTTAATAGTGTAAAATTGAATGCAACATAAATATCCTCAATAAAGAATTGGTAAACAAATTATGGCACAGGCAAACAGTGGAGTACTATACAGCCTTCAAGAGTCATGAAGAGAAATATGTACTTACATAGCAAAAGGATCAGGGTATTTTGTTGTAAAACGGTATATGGAATATGGTTCCATTTTTATCAAGTGCATATTTTTCCATATTTATGAATATTTTCTTAAGATGGATTTTCAGACATAGGATTAATAAATTATTCTAAAAGATGATAGATAAATATGCATATATGCAAAAACATGATCACATTGGCGAATGTATACGTATGTAGACTATCAGTGGCTCTTGGGGTAATGAGGTCTTCATCTTCTCCTCCTCTTTGGCTTGTATGTCTATTTTCAAAATTATCTACACAGGGCACAGGGCTATTGTTGTTGCCCATGTGTGTCCTGTAGGGAAAAAAAATTATCTACAAAAACCACATATTACTTTTATATCATCTGAAAGAAGGAAGGATGTTTTATTTCACAAAAGTAGTTCAAGGCTATCTTGGGGATGATAAGAGCAGGGCTTAGCCTAAGGCAGGATTTTGGCAGGGCAGGTGCTGAGGATATGGCCCTCCAAGTCCCATTGGAGGCAGAGGTACACTGCCACTCTAGATGTGACTCTGTCCTGGGGTCAGCAGTGAGTATGCCAGGATTTCACGTTCTCTCCTCTCCTTGACCCAGTGAGGATGCCAGGTGTTGTGTCTTCCTCCCAGCCTCCGAATCCTTCCTTGCATTTCAGTTTGCACGTTAGCCATCCCCACTCCTCTCTTCCTCGTAGGTTCGGGAGCCATCGTTGCCGCCATTGTGGTGGTTGTCATCATCATCTTCACCGTGGTTCTGATCTTGCTGAAGATGTACAACAGGTATGGGATGCCCTGGGCTTTGGAACTGTCTGGTCCCTTCAGTGATGCCAGAATGAATGGGAAGTAATGTTTGTGGGTGCCTATTATGTGCACAGCAGTATCTATGAGTCCATCATCAAACGCTCTAACCCTTTGTGGGTCCTTTTTTGCTGTCTGTTCTACTGGAAGAACTTCACAGTGACCATATATTTTTGTATTTGGAGAAATATTTTTAAAATATAATAATATAATGACAATGATAATAACCTTGAGCTGTGTAGTAAACTCTTATCTGTAATTTACAAATAAGAGAGGAGTGTTTCAATCCTCTTCTGGAGAGCCCTCTGCTAGGTTGTATTGTGTGGACCACATGAGTATTTGAGGTGACAAATTCTGAAATGCACATACCTGTGACTTTACTTTCTGGGACCAAATAAGAGGAAATAAAATCATATAAATTGTAAGAAGAGTAACTGCTGTGTTATCACCTTATGTGTTATCACCTGTAGTCACAGCTTTGCTAGAAGATTATTCTTTTCAGTGAATAAATCAAAATTAAAAGACTAAATTCAATTACATCCTAGAAGACCTGGAAGCCATTAAAAATATTGTATAAATGTATAAATTGATGAGGAAAGTTGTTTACAACATATTGTCAAAATTTACAAAGCAGTATGTACGTCATTTTTTTAAAATTAATTTATTTTTTGGCTACGTCAGGTCTTAGTTGTGGCAGATGGGATCTTTCGTTGTGGCTAGTGGCTCTTCGTTGCGGTGTGCAGCTTCTCTCTAGTTGTGGCGCACAGGCTCAAGGGTGCGTAGGCTCAGTAGTTGTGGTGTGTGGGCTTAAGTACCCTGCAGCATATGGGATCTTAGTTCCCCTACAAGGGATCTAACCTGCGTCCCCTGCATTGGAAGGTGGATTCTTAACCACTGGACCACCAGGGAAGTCCCTAAAGCAGTATGTACATTATGATCATACACATGGGTTACGCACATGCACCCAGGAAAAGTTCAAATGATATACCGCAAGGTGTTAACAACCAGTATGTCTGCATGATTGGATTGCTAGTAGGTTAGTTGGTTGGTTGGTTTTTGCAAGGTCAAGTGGTGTGCTTCTTTATTTCTGCATTGTTTTTATAATAATATTAATGTATTTATTAGGGTAGCTAACATATATTGATCTCTTACTATGTGCTGGGCACGGTTCTAAGCTCTTGACATGTATTAACTCATTAGGTCTTCATAACAGCACCACAAAGTGGGTGCTTCTATATCCCCAATTTTATAGGTGTGAAACAGGCACAGGAAGATTAAGTAACATGCCTGAATTTACTCAGCCCTAATTGGCAGAGTTGGGATTCAAACCCCGTTCATCTCGTTTCAGAGAAAATGTTCCCACCAGTACACATATAATAACAATAATAACATTTCATATGTTATTTTAAAAAATCTTTGGGCTGTTACAGTTTGGGTCTATTTCAAACCAGGAAGTGGCATCAGACCCCAGGTTCTACCCGCCGTTCCTCTCCATCATTGCTGGAGCTCTAAACCCCTTTTCTAGGTTGAAATTTGGCTGGAGACTCTACTCACCCCATCCTGTGTACAATGATACGTGGGCTGGGAATTGAGAAACCTGGGTTCAGTCTTTGGTCTGTCAAAAGCAGGCAAGTCATTTAGCCTCGCTGTGCTTTGATCTTATCATCTTTAAAATGGAAGTGTCTCTAAATAGACATTTCTCCAAAGAAATGGACAATAGACACATGAAAAGATGCTCAACATTGCTAAATATTAGAGAAATGCAAACCACAGCCACAGTGAGGCATGTCCTCACACTGGTCAGAACGGCCATAATTAAAAAGTCTACTGGACTTCCTTGGTGGTCCAGTGGTTAAGAATCCACCTGCCAATGCAAGGGACACGGGTTCGATCCCTGGTCCGGGAAGATCCAACAAGCTGTGGGGCAACTAAGCCCATGTGCCACAACTACTGAGCCTGTGCTCTAGAGCCCGAGAGCTGCAACTACTGAAGCCCGTGCACTCTGCGCCCACGTGCTGCAACTACTGAGCCCGTGTGCTGCAACTACTGAAGCCCACACACTTAGAGCCCATGCTCTGCAATAAGAGAAGCCACCGCAATGAGAAGCCTGCGCACCTCGATGAAGAGTAGCCCCCGCTCACTGCAACTAGAGAAAGCCCGTGTGCAGCAACAAAGACCCAATGCAGCCAAAAAAAAAAAAAAAAAAATCAGTTAAAAAAAAAGTTAGGGCTTCCCTGGTGGTGCAGTGGTTGAGAGTCCGCCTGCCAATGCAGGGGACATGGGTTCGTGCCCCGGTCCGGGAAGATCCCACATGCTGCGGAGTGGCTGGGCCCGTGAGCCATGGCTGTTGAGCCTGCGCATCCGGAGCCTATGCTCCACAACGGGAGAGGCCACAACAGTGAGAGGCCTGCGTACCGCAAAAAAAAAAAAAGTTAAAAAAATAAGTCTACAAATAATAAATGCCGGAGAGAGTGTGTAGAACAGGGAACCCTCCTCCACTGTTGGTGGGAATGTAAGTTGGTACAGCCACTATGGAAAACAGTGTGGAGGTTCCTTAAAAAACTTAAAATAGAGTTACCATGTGATCTAGCAATTCCACTCCTGGGCATATATGGAGAAAACTATAATTCAAAAAGATACCTGCACCCCAGTGTTCATAGCAACACTATTTACAATAGCTGAGACATGGAAGCAACCTAAATGTCCACTGACAGATGAACGGATAAAGAAGATGTGGTATGTATACACAATGGAATACTACTCAGCCATAAGAAAGAATGAAATAATGCCACTTGCAGCAACGTGGATGGACCTAGAGATCATCATACCAAGTGAAGTAAGTCAGACAGAGAAAGACAAATATCATGATATTACTTATATATGGAATCTAAAATATGATACAAATGAGCTTATTTACAAAACAGACTCACAGACATAGAAAACAAATTTATGGTTACCAAAGGGAAAAGGCAGGGGTTGGGGGAGAGGGGTAAATTAGGAGTTTGGGATTAGCAGATACAAACAAAATAGATAAACAACAAGGTCCTACTGTATAGCACAGGGAACTATATTCAATATCTTATAACAACCTATAATGGAAAAGAATATGAAAAAAATATATATATATATGTAACTGAATCACTTTGCTGTACACAAGAAATTAACACAACATTGTAAATCAACTATACTTCAATAAAAGAAAAGGATAGGGGGACTTCTCTGGTGGCGCAGCGGTTACGAATCCGCCTGCCGGTGCAGGGGACATGGGTTCAAGCCCTGGTCCAGGAAGATCCCACATGCTGCGGGGCAACTAAGCCCGTGCGCCACAACTACTGAAGCCCGTGCGCCTAGAGCCCGTGCTCCGCAACAAGAGAAGCCACTGCAATGAGAAGCCCACGCACCACAATGAAGAGCAGCCCCCACTCGCCGCAACTGGAGAAAGCCTGCGCGCCACAACGAAGACCCAATGCAGCCAAAAAGCAAAGAAAAGAATAGGCAGAAATTTTAATTCAACAACAACAAAAATGGAAGGTTCTTAAAGTGTGATAATTGTGTTATGGTTACATTGCAGAATGCCCTTGTCCTTAGGAGTACTTAGTGTTGAAGTGGCATGATGTCTGCAACTAACTCACAAATGGTTCATGATTTTTTAAAAAACTGTGTGTGTGTGTCTGTGTGTGTGTGTAAATGGGGCAAGTAAAAGGAAGAAAGCAAATGTGGCAAATTGTTAACAGTTTGTCGATTGTTTAGTGAAGGGTATTCAGATATTAGTTGTACTATTTGTGTAACTTTTCTGAGGATTTGAAATTTTGAAAAAAGAAGCACGATAGGTCAACAAGATGAAATTTCATGTAGACATTCGAATGAGTGATTGTTGTTAGTTATTGAATTTTATGGCATATGAGATGAAAGCCAGGATATATGTTTGAAGTCCATTCTCTTCTCAACTGTGTAAAAAGTTCTTCAATATTTCCAGCAATAAACTTAGCAAGCATGATGAGGCTTCACGTTACAACTTTGAACAGAAAAAAAACGGAATAGCTTCATTTTGCCTTCAAAATAGCCACCTATCTGCTACTTTACTCATTCATTAATAGGAAAAAAAATAAAATTATCCAACCTAGGTTAAACAAAGAAACTGAAGGGTCAGACTACCTGATGTCTAAGATCCCTTCCAGTTGTAAGCTTCTGTGATTGGCAATTAAGCAACATGATTTAACGATGATCTATATTAATTTCATCACTGGAGCTGTAGTCACAGAGCTCGTTCCCCAAGGCATATGAGGGGGAAGGCTCAGCCATGCGTGTGTATCTCATTACAGGAAAATGAGGACAAGACGGGAGCTGGAGCCCAAGGTCCCCAAGCCAGCCTCCCCTTCTGCCCTGGGCCCAAACAGCAACAGCAGCCAACACCCTGCAACTGTGACCTTCAGCCCTGTTGACGTCCACGTGGAGACTCGGTGACCCCCCATCCTGGGTACTGTCTCGGCCACTGTCCAAAGAGCCTTCAGTCAAGACCAAGAAGCACATTTCTCCTCTGGCAGCTTCACTATGAGTTTGTTCCGGTCAGGTCAACAGGGGCATCTCTTATGCAATCCCTGATGCTTCAGGCAACCCCCAACCCCACCCTGCCGGGCCCCACCCCAGGTACGTCCATATCCCTGCTGCCACCCTTCCAAAAAGCTGTGCTATTTTGGGAATCCACTGCTGTGGGTTTAGCTGTCTCCCCACAAACACAATAGCTAGACAGACAGACAGACAGGCAGATGGCCCAGGAGTCTTCTGGTCAGGAGTCAGGGGTCAGGGCATGCTCCTTAGAGGGTCTGCCCTGAGGTCATATCAGGGGAAGGGCCATATCCACAGCTTTGTAGAGCAAAATAGTCAATCCCATAATCAGGCACTAACTCACCAACAGCCCAGCTTGTTAATTTATAACTTGTTCCAGTGCTAAATGACTGCTAGCTAGCTCATGATCATCGATCAGCACATTTCTCCCTCTTTAAGAAAGGTTTTGGGAAAAACTGGTTTCTTCTCCAAAGGTGTCTACTTCTTTAGTAAAGAGTCAAAGTCGAAGACATAGGATGACCTTGAGGAAGAACGGCATCTAGGATGAAAGCTTGTTGTAGTGTCCATGGGCCTGGAATAAGCCTGGTGTCTGGTCAGGGCCCCTCCCCCCACACCCCCCCACGGGGGCTGGATTAACCTTGACTCAGTCTCATTTCTTGGCTTCCCTCTATTTGGATTCTGAGCAATCCTCACTCTCCAGTTACCATCTTACCTCCAAGGTCCAGTATTTGGAGACTGATTAGATTACAGCTCTATTTATGTTACCTCTGCCCTTCCTGGTCACCTTGCAAAGATTCAGGATATATTCAAAGTACCACATTCACAAACCATTCCTCTGGACAGAACTCATCTCTTTGACACTTCAGCCTGGAGAACAACCTACTGAAAGAGGAAAGCATTTTGGAATTAAGAAGACCTGCCTTCCAAGCCCTATTTCCTGGTTTTGTGGCCTTGGGAAAGTGACTTGACCCCTCCGTATTCTGTTTCCTAACATGAAATGGGAATAACGTCTGCCTCACTGGGTGACTATGACAAGCCAGGGACTTAGTAAAACAGCTTAGGTAGCACCTGGCGCCCAGCAGATGCTTTATAAATGGGAGCCAACATTATTATTATGAATTTCTTCCATTGTAAGACATACACTTGTTCCCATTTTAATGATTCTGAAATCAGAATATGTCTTAAAATGGATGCGTCCACTAATGAGGTTGCATTTTTTTTCTCTCTCTCTCTCAAAAAGCTGTTTTTTAGCCAGTTGTGCATTTTACAGTTGAAGGCATCTTGGAAACAAGGTAATAAATCTGTATTCTGTTACAGACAGTGACACACTCTGACATTTAACCTTAAACTCTAGGAGTCTCTCCTTCTGAGGGAAATCTCTTTTGAGGGAAAACTGAGGGTCAGGAGGTAAGAAGACGGACACAGGGTCACACAGTTCATGTCATCCCACTATAAAAATGCTCACTTGAATATATCTGGAGAAATACAGGCAAATTCTTTCTCCCCAGACATCTCTTCTCCCTCCTGTGTTTAAATATCCAGCAGACACTTTGCAAGGTGTTTTACATAAGTTATGTCATGGGATTTATTTTTCCCAATAACCCTGGGAGGTATTATTTTTCCCATTTGCCAATGAGAATTTCAAACTCAAGAAGAAAAAATACTTGCTCAAAGTCTCACAGCTTGTGAGACAGTAAGTCGCAAAGACAAGACTCAAACCGTGGCCTCTTTGACTCCAAAGTCCATCTTTTTGTTGTATCACACTCTTCCCTAACATCCCGGCTCACAGAACATGGATTCTTTTGTGAGCTGAGCAAGAGGAGGACAGGCTTACCCATGTGTCTGAGTGGAGGTCGGGGGTCAGCTTCCACACCAAAAGTGGGGCAAAGCCACTTTGGTAGCCTCCTCTGGGCTTCCATGATTGTAGACAAAGGGGCCATTTCCAAATCCATCCAAGCTCTAAGGATTTCTGCTTCATTCCCCCACCACTTAGGCCCAAGGAGCAAGGCATGAGATGGCCTCGAACCAGGACAAAGCCATTTAAGGACTCAAGCCCACATAGATATGTTTCCCAGATGTATTCTGCTTTAAAAAAAAAAAAAGATTAGGGCTTCCCTGGTGGCGCAGTGGTTGAGAGTCCATCTACCGATGCAGGGGACACGGGTTCGTGCCCCGGTCTGGGAGGATCCCACATGCTGCGGAGCGGCTGGGCCCGTGAGCCATGGCCGCTGAGCCTGCGCGTCCGGAGCCTGTGCTCCGCAATGGGAGAGGCCACAACAGGGAGAGGCCCGCGTACCGCAAAAAAAAAAAAAAAAGAATAAAATTGTTTGGAGTGTTCTAGCCCTAAAGCCAAACTCTTCTGTCCACAGTGGAATCTTCCTGGAAGAAAGAAGAACATATCCCTCTAGCATAAATGAAAGCTTGGAAATGGAAGGGGGAGGTAGAGAGGTGAGGGGGAGGCAAAGAAAAACGTTGTGTTTTGTTTTTAACTGATGACGATTACCTCAGTAAACATCCTTTAAGGGCTCCTGTATGCCAGTTGAGGTGCTACTAAATACAGTAAGCATGGTCCCTGCTCTCAGGGAGTCTGCAGCTGGCCTCCTGAGATAGGGGTCTTGCAGCACAGTTGAATTTCTTTTCTGACAGGTGCCTTTCCTAACAGAGCAGATGCTGCCTTATTTGGCCACTGAATCAATAAATGATATTAAACGCTTAAAGAAAAATGTCTAAAAATAAAAAAGTTTAAATCAAACATTTGTTGAGTTGATTTCAATTCAGTTTACAGATAACAAATACATTTTTTAGAAACTTCCTTCCCCTGACAATGTAGACAGTGCCCTGAGGGAAAGCCGGAGCTGTTTCAAACATTGCGTTCTCACTTCTATAGGATGGTGGGAAAGATGGGCTGCTCTGTGAGGTAGAAAATGTGTTAACTTGATGAAATATTATGCAGAGAATCCCATTTCACAGCAGGCTGAGAAGCCAAGGTTTGGGGACCCCGGGGAGTGGAGGAGACATTAGAATGGAGCCCAAATCACCAATAATGATGTTTACCATTAACTAAGCTCCTGCTGTGAGCCAGGCATAGGATGGGTCCTTCCTACCCACCAGCTCCTTTAACCATTACAGCTCCCCTGCATAGAGCCATCATTAGTTCTGTTTTTTGGATGAGGAAACAGGTGCAGGGAGGTAGCTTGTCTGTAGGTGATGTCATGGACATGTGTCCTTCTTTTGGTGATGTCGAGTTCATTTGACTGGTCTAATTATTAAATATACATAAGACAGGGCTTCCCTGGTGGCGCAGTGGTTGAGAGTCCACCTGCCGATGCAGGGGACACGGGTTCGTGCCCCGGTCTGGGAAGAACCCACATGCCATGGAGCGGCTGGGCCCGTGAGCCACGGCCGCTGAGCCTGCACGTCCGGAGCCTGTGCTCCACAACGGGAGAGGCCACAACAGTGAGAGGCCCGCGTACCGCAAAAAAAAAAAAAAAAAAAAAAAAAAAAAAATATATATATATATATATATATATATATATACACACACATAAGACAGATTAACAGGAGAAAAAAAATAAATTTATATGCATGGAGGTCTCATAGAAATGGGACCCCTGAAGTGACCAAAGCAGGCTGTTTATGCAATATCATTTTTAGACAAAGAAGCAATTATTTGTGAAGATTCAATGGAACAAAGGGGCTCGTGCTTGGTGTAGCAGATGAATGAAGAAGTAACAATGTTTCTTTATACAGATTTCTTAGCCTTGAATTCCCTAACTCTGGTGAGAAGGATGCTTTCTATCCTCCTGGTATAAGGAGGATACCTTCACATGGGAGATTTATTTCCCACTATCAGGGAGAAACAGGGGGGTCAGAGAGGTTTTCTTTAATATCATTTTTTTTTCTACTAGCTGTTTCTCAAGTAACTTTAATTCAAAATAATCAATATGCCATCATGGTGTATCTTGGGCAGGCTACTCTGAGCCCCAGCAGTGACCATTCCGGTGTTTGGGAAGTCCTCTACTTTAAGAGACAAGACCACCTCCTGTTATAAAAACTGGAAAGGCCAGACACTCATTTTCTCGGAGTCTCTTGCAGCTAGGGGGAGGTCACATGACCTAGGCATTGCCAATCAGACACCTGTGCCGCAGACTTTGAATCCAGAAGTTGGCAACCTCGAGGGATAGGAACTGCAGGATCTGCTCTGGTGGCAGGTGTGTTGGCACACTCCACTTCAAGAGGCAGCCACATCAGGGATTCTAGCAGCAGTGGCAGGGGCATTCCTGAGTCCAGACCCAGTGCCCATTGGCGTTGACTATGTGAGCTGTGCCCGACAACATCAGCCATGGTATCTGTACCAAACTAGTTCTGTAGTAGGATTTTAAGCATCACACCGGGCATCATATCTCTGAGCCTGGTTCTAGCCTTCCAGGAATTCTAGCAACTACCTGATTCCCTTTTCTGTTGAAATCAAGGGTCACTTCCTGTTGCTTGTAGCTAAGTACTATATGGCTGTGGGGGACTTGCTCGTGGCCACCCACATGGGAAGTGGCTGGCACTAGAACCCAGGTCCCCAAAGCTCTTGCTCTTTCCATGCACATGCTTCCAGGCAAGTGATCACAGGATCCCAAAGTGCTGTGAAATCATAGAGGAAGTAAAGTCGCCACCAATTACTCTTATCCCAGAGACTTTGTGACTTTGTGAATGTTAATGAGGGAGTATTTAAAAAGAACCTGGAAGAATGGGTAGGATTTTTTTTTTTTGCGGTACACGGGCCTCTCACTGTTGTGGCCTCTCCCGTTGCAGAGCACAGGCTCCGGACGCGCAGGCTCAGCGGCCATGGCTCACGGGCCCAGCCGCTCCGCGGCATGTGGGATCTTCCCGGACTGGGGCATGAACCGGCGTCCCCTGCATCGGCAGGCGGACTCTCAACCACTGTGCCACTAAGGAAGCCCTCCCCATCTTTTATTAACCACCTGCTCCCCATCTTTTACTAACACTAGGATATGTTCAGAATCTTCCATTTCACTCATTCTGATGTGTGTGCAGTGGGTGCTCATTATGGTTTTAATTTGTATTCCCTGATGATTAATGGAACTGATCGCTTTTTCATATGTTCATTGGCCATTTCAATTTCATTAGGGTTCATTTTTTATGAAGTTATCTTTCCATTTGTCTGTCCATTTTTTGTATTTGCTTCTTTCCTTTTTCATTACTGACTGGTCAGAGTTTTATATGTATTCTGGATATAAGTCCTCTGTCAGCTTGCGGCTTGCCTTTTTAAAAACTAACAGCTTTGGGCTTCCCTGGTGGCGCAGTGGTTGAGAGTCCGCCTGCCGATGCAGGGGACACGGGTTCGATCCCTGGTCCGGGAAGACCCCACATGCCACGGAGCAACAAAGCCAGTGTGCCACAACTACCGAGCCCGTGCACCTAGAGCCCATGGTCCGCAACAAGAGAAGCCACTGCAGTGAGAAGCTTGTGAATCGCAACGAAGAGTAGCCCCCACTCGCCACAACTAGAGAAAGCCCACGTACAGCAACAAAGACCCAACACAGCCATCTAAATAAATAAATAAAGGGCAATGGGGAGCCACAGAAGGTGCTGGAGTGTGGAAGTGACCAGATCAGATCTGTGCTTTAAGGAGATGAATCTTGCTATAATGTGCAGAATGGATTGGTGTGGGAGAGACTGGAGGCTGGGAGAACAGTTTCAAGTCTATTGCAAAAAGTAACAGGAGCATCTGTGTGTCTGTTAATTTTTAAATGCCTTTTGTAAATAGCCCTCTAATTGTGAAGTTTTGTTCTTTTCCTTTTTTTAAGTAGCTATTTGTGGGTGTGCAGTAACCCAACAAAAATGTCTCCAGGAATCCTCTCCGGCCCACTGGATGGGAACACACAGGGGGGCATTGTATCAGCTCTGTAGCCCTTTGTCCCAGGACACCCATTCCCCATACAGAAAATTTCCTGGCAAAGAGGCGAACTACTGTGGTTCAGCAGATACTACTGTCCTGGACTCTTGACTGTCTGCCCACGTTTGGGAGAAGCAGGTAAAAACAAGAATGACCTTCAGGTCTCTAGTGACATGAAACCCTCTACCTGATCACAGCCCAGATGGTAGCAGAGAGGGTCCCTTCCTGCCTCAACTCAATCGCTTGAATGAATGTTACCTGGGCCCCCAGATGTTCTTAAAGATGCTGCAGTGCCTTAATTGATCTCAGAGAAATACAACAACCAATTTAGGCATTCTTTCTAGCTTTCCAGTTCTTGTCTTAGGAGGCATATGGAGTAAAAAAGATACAAAACTTTTATGTCTCAGTATTCACAACCTTGACTGGAAGAATCTGTGAATTGGGCAGTTTGCTCTGCATAATAAAGGAGGGGAGAAGAGGGTGGTGTTTGTTTTGTTTTGTTCTGTGTGTTTGCTTCTCCTCCCTGCCTGGCCCCTCCACCATTCTCTCCAAGTTCATGGCGCCATCATCTCTGACCAAGTGAGCCCCTTCTTATTTTATGTTTTCCACTTCACCCTGAATCGCCACTCCTACTTTTCATCTCCACCATAGACACTCCCTTTCATTTATTTAATTTATCTCATTAAAAATAACAAGCAAAAACTTCCCATTGACCACTCGGGCCCCTTCAGGCACTGGGCCACCTCTCTGCTTTCCCTGATAGCAAAATTCTTCAAAAGTGCTGTCTGCGGCATACTCTTAGGAAGAGTCTTGGGAACAATGAGGGTGGGGACAGAATGGAATGGAGGAGCGACCATAGAAGTGGACAGAGGGCATGAGTGGAATAAAGCTGACCCCACGCAGGTATAGAGCTGAAGGTCAAGAGGAGTCACTGTCTCTGTCCCTCTGGTAAGCTTGGTGGCCTGAGGCCCAGGGACCCGCACTGGGTGGCTGTGGGACTGCTCACCTGGGTGGCCTTGGGGCTTCTGGTGACCAGACATGAGGGTCATGGAGGCCTGCATGAGAACTTCTGTGGTCACAGCCGCAGGCACCCAGGTGTGGATTTCTACCAAGGACAGTCACGCCTGTGCCCATGGCCACACTCACAAGAGCATCTGGCGTGGGCACACTCCCGGTCACGAGCATGGAGGATTTGCCCCATGGCCATAGCCATGGCCACTGCCATGACAGCCTGTCCCACAGAGGACATGGACGTGACCATGAGCACAGCCTATGCACTGGGGCCACAGTGCCGATCTCTGCAGCTCCATTTTTCTTCCACCTCCTTATCCCTGAGGAGTCCAGGTCCCCTGACACTGCTTTCCACTCCAGATTTTACTCAGTTTTGCTTGGGGTGGGCTCCTGGGAGATGTCTTCCTCAACCTCATGCCCCCTGCCCTGGAACCTCATTCTTACCACTGTCTGGAGCACAATGGGAGGGCCCTATCCTGTCTGCGAGATGGTGGGTCCTCGGTGGAACTATCGCCTCTCTTTGTGAGTCGAGGTGGGAGGATAAGCACACGCTCTGGATCACACATGGAAGTCACCGATGTGGAAGACAGGAGCATCCTCTGAAGGAGAAGCAGAGCTCAGAGGAAGAAGAAAAGGAAGTGGGGGGGGAGGGGTCTCAGAGGAGGAGAGGAGGGAGCACGGGGCGCAAAGATGGGCCCAGGAGACCTCAGAATGCTGAAGGGGAAAAATCAGGTTCAGACCTGCATGTATTGGGGATCTGTAAAATTTCCTCTTCCGCCAGCAGTACATGAGAGTTCTGTTTAATCCACATCTTCAACACTGTGTATCACTAGACTTCACAATTTTGAGTAGTCTAGTAGATGTAAACTGGTGCCTTGTGATCTTAATTTGCATTTCCTAGACTTCTAGAGAGGTTGAGCGTCTTGTCATATGTTGATAAGTTCTGTGAAATGCTGGCTCAAGTCTTTGCCCATCTTTGCATTGGGTTGTGTGTCTTTTTCTTATTTGTTTATGGTAGTTTGTAACAGTATCTATTCTAGATGTTAATCTTTTCTTAGTTTCAATAATTTTGTTGCAAATATCTTCTCCCAGTTTGCCAGTTTACAACTTGTCTTTTGACTCCCTTCATGATATCTTTTTTTGTTGTTGTTAGGCCACACCATGTGGCATGTGGGATCTTAGTTCCCTGACCAAGGATCAGACCCGTGCCCCTTGTATTGGGAGTGCAGAGTCTTAACCACTGGACTGCCAGAGGAGTCCCATCTTTGTGGTATCTTTTGATGGACAAACACTTTTACTTAAATTTGACTGTAGTCAAATTTATTCATATTTTTATCTTATAGTTAGCAGGTTTTTTGTATCTTGTTTAAGGAAATCTTTCCTATCCTTAGGCCTTAAAGATATGCCCTTGAAGCTTTTTTTTTTTTAAGTTTTGCCTTTCACATGAAAGTTTTTAATCATTAGGAATGAACTTTTATGTGTAGGGTGAAGTATGAATCCAATTTCATTTTTTCTATATGCATAACCAGTTGCCTCGGTGTCACTCATCCTTTCTCTAATATCTACAAAGCTGCCTCTGTCTTATGTCAAATTTTCATATACATGTGGGGCTTTTTCTATGCTATTGTTTTCTTTGGTGAGTTTGTCAATATGTTTGCTTTTATGTTGTTGGTTTTTTTGTTGTTTTTTCTAAGTTCTTTTATTGAAGTATAGTTGATTTACAATGTGTTAATTTCTGCTGTACAGAAAAGTGATTCAGTTATACATATATATACATTCTTTTCCATTATGGATTATTACAGTACATTGAATATAGTTCCCTGTGCTATACAGTAGGACCTCGTTGTTTATCCATCCTGTATATAATAGTTTGCATTTGCTAATCCCAAACTCCCAATCCATCCCTCTCCCATGCCCCTTCCCCCTTGGCAACCACAAGTCTGTTCTATATGTCTGTGAGTCTGTTTCTGTTTCATAGATTAGTTCATTTGTGTCATATTTTAGTTTCCACATATAAGTGGTATCATATGGTATCTGTCTTTCTCTTTCTGACTTACTTCACTTAAGATACTGCATTTTCTTAACTAATACAGGAGGTCAAGACCTCCCACCTTAAACTGCTCTTTAGCAGTGGCTATTTTTGGACATTTGTCTTCATAAAAATAATGGAATCAGCTTGCAATTTCCTCAAAACTTCTGTTTGGATTTTTATTGGGTAATGGACAATAAAAATAAATCTGTTTGGAGAAAACTGACATCTTTACAATGATATAATTCCACTTACACCCCTACTGTCCTTTGTGTCGTTGCCACATATTTTATGTCTACATGTGTTAAAAAAAAAATCCCAACTTACACTGTTATTAGTTTTGCCTTAAAGTCAATTGACATTCAAGAAATTTAAGAAAAGAACAAAAAGTTGTATTTTTAAATATTCATCCACTTATTTACCATTCCCATTGTTCTTCCTTCCTTCCTCTCCTTTTTTTTTTTTACGGGAAAAAAATACATTTATTAGGAGGCATGAAAATGCATAAACTCATTTATAAATAAATGTAGCATAATTTACCCAGTGAAAAAATAGCTAAAATCCATGAGTAAACTGGATTTTATCTTTGAAATGATTACATATTTGATCTCTAATAATTTCACCCTCCATCGTGATCTCTTAGTAGCAGTAATTTTACACTGACTATAGAAAAGCTGTTACCAGTGATTATCATATGGGAGGGAAATTTTTCAAGAATTTTCTTTAGAAATGAACCAGTGCAAACAAATTCAGATTGTGAGGGATACAGTAAGACCTGGGGCTTATCTTCTGAAAAGTAGAAAATAAAAATCCCAAACATTCGTTAAGAAATGAAAAAGCAAATTACATTTTGATCATTGAAAAATAACACATATGGACATTATAAAACATTCTTAACCAGTGATTGCAATAATTACATTTAAAAATGTTCATTCAAGTACTGGTGATCAATAAACATTCAAAGTCTCATTAAAAGTAACACTAGGCATAGATACATGTGAACAATGCTTCTTTTGATTTAACAACAACAAAAATCATGTCAACAGGAGACAAGTTACCCTTAAAATACTGTTTTTTTTGGTCTGTAAATGATTTTCCACGGTCTGTATATTTTATTTGCAAAGAACTAACGAACATCTCACAATGGCTAATTAAGAAGTCCTTTCTATAAAATGAATTTCGATATTATAGAGATAAACATTCTAAAACACAAATTCAGCTTAAAAATAACAGTGCAGAATCAGTTTTCTTTGGTAAGAAATTGTTAATTCCTTACCAGTGTTGGTTTGCTGTTGTGCAGACTCTATCAGAACACTTCTTCGATATTTACCAAAGAGCTATTTAATGAGCTGAAAAGACTTCATAAACTCTGGTACCACAATAGCCATGTAGAGCTTAAGCCAAAATTGCGCTGAAATCAACATCATTTTCTTCATAACTGTTGTTAATGAAACTTCCTTCAAAAAGCTCCTTCCTAATTTTGGCCTGAGTCTCAGGCTTTAATAAAAGTTCCTTTATCTGTTTCACTTTGGACTGCAGACCCATCCTCTCTCGCACAAAGCTTCATTAATTAAGTCCTGGATTCCAAAAGCTTTCTGGCCTATGGGAAAAAAATTATATGATACATTTTATGTGCAAATGCCAATGAAAAACATTCAATATGGCACACCGACTTATCAAAAGAGGGTTAAAAAGAAACCTTTAAATGCTGCCCACATGTATAGAAAAGGTTGCATTTCACCAAAAATATATCATTTACATGAAACAAGATCACTGCATAGCAACAGCTCACATAGGACAAACATGAAACATTAAGGACTAACTATATGGATAAAAATTTCAACAGTGATCATTTTAATCGTAGCACTCGTTAGCTCTGTGTATGTTTTGGCCTCAGATAAAGTAGTCAAATGCCTTGCTAAGCAATATAAATGGCAGTATTCCATTTACAGCAAGGCCCCTTCCATGGCCTTTAATTTGAGTCCACGAGGCATAACACAAACTCCTCTCTCCCACAGCCCCGGCTGAGGGCAACTGAAACCAGTGCCATTCTTCCTTCATAAATTAATTTCCTCTGATAGTCCCAGCACTCCATTTTTCTTCTGTTGTGTTTCAGGAATGCAAACACATCAATCATGAAAGCATTAGGCAATCTCCACAGATTGGACAAGAGACACACACTTAAACAGCACAATGCAGATTAGCCCATTGACTGTGCAGAAGGAGCAGGGATGCTTCTCACGGATGCGTCTCACGGCGGGGGCCTGCCTGCCTTCAGGTCTCATTTCCTGTTATTGCCACTGTCAGTGCCATTCTTATCAGCCTCTTCAGTTTTCACAGAGCTCCCATCCCCTGGCTTGTTTTTGTTCTGTGTTTCTTCCAGATACTGCTGGACAGCCTTGAGCACCTCATTCTCCACCAGCCTCTTACTGAGCCTTACCAGTTCAGCATCATCAGGCTCACCTCCATTCTTATCACCTGCTAGTGTTGGAGGGTCTCCTGCAGAGGCAGGGGTCAGCTGTGGCTCACTGCAGGGACAAGGACACTGGCAGCAGAAGTTCTGGGAAGCACTCCCTGGCCTGAGCCCTCCTGGAGTCCACCACCAGCTCCACCAAGGACCCTGTGGGTTCCAGTGTTGAGTCACCCCAGGCCAAACAACCAACAGGGAGGGAACTCAGCCCCCCTTCCTTCCTTTCTATAGATCTAAATTTCCAATTGTTATCACTCCTTTTCAACCTACTTAATTTCCTTTAGAATTTCTTGTGGTGAGTGTCTGCTGGTGAAAAATCAGTTCAGCTTTGATTTATCAGAAAACATCTTGATTTCACCCTCAGTTTTGAAAAATATTTTTACTAGATATAGAATTCTAGGTTGACTTTTCTTTTTTCTCGAGCCCTTTAAAGATGTAGTTCCAACATCTGCTAGCTTCCAATCCAATAAGAAATCAGTTGTCATTCTTACCATTGCTCCCCTATTTGCAATGCAACTATTTTTGCTCCCCTATTTGCAATGCAACTATTTTCTCTTGCTGCTTTAAATATTTTCTCTTTATTTTTGATTTTCAACAATTTGATAATGATGTGCCTAGGTGTGGTTTTCTTTGACTTTATCCTCCTTAAGTTTTGTTGAGCTACCTGGATCTTTGGGTACTGTTTTTTAAACCAAATTTTTGGCTAGTATTTCTTCAAAAACTTATTTTTGCCCTATTATTTCTCTCCTTTCTTTGTGAGACCCCAATTCCTGAAATGTACCTGCCTAACAAAGCATGGTCAAAGTGATCTGTCAGTAATTTAACTGCCTGCTAGAATAAAACAACATTCTTCAGAGGAAGATAACAGAATACAGTTTCTATGACATATCATCCACAATGTCAAATACATAATAAAGTTATTAGACATTCAACAAAACAGGAAACTGTGACCTGTAATAAAGCGAAAGATCAGTCAATATAAAGATACCCACAAATGACCAAGACATTGGAGCTAGCAGACAAAGAATTTGAGATAAAATTGATAAATTTGTTAGCGTCTACAGGAGAAGATCTACAGAGTGACTGAAGACAGGAAATTTCAGGAGAGATTTGGAAACTATAAAAAAAAAAAAAAAAAGAAAGAAAGAATGGAAATCCCCAAACTGAAAATACAGTATCCACAATCAAAAACGCTTTGGATGTGATCAACATTAGGTTGGATACAACCAAGGAAATGATCAGTGAACTTAGAAACAGATCAATGGATGGGAGTTCCATGGTGGCCTAGTGGTTAGGATTCCGGGCTTTCACAGCTGTGGCCTGGGTTCAATCCCTGGTCGGGGAACTGAAATCCTGCACGCTGTGTGGTGTGGCCAGAGGGAAAAAACAAAACAAAACAAAACAAAAAAAACAGATCAATGGACATCATCTCAACAGAGAGAATGAAATACTGAAAATCAGGAAAAAAAAGGAAAACAAATTAATGCCCAAAGGGCAATAAAACCATAATCTTTGTGGCTATCTTTTCTGGTAAAATTTTTTTTGTATTGCCATTGGACAAAGAGCATTTGCATTGCTCTCAGTCTTCTACAAATTAACATCTAGGCTTTCAGAGTTTTTACATGTTTTAATCAATAGTAAATAATAAATGAAATGAAAGTACACTCCTCTAAAGAACTGGATAATCACTGATAGGACCTGCTAGGCAATACCCCAGAATATTAAAAAGAAATGCAATAATTCCTTTTAGCCTATTTCCAAATTTTGAAGTTTTTCTTAACAAGAGTTAAGCGCTAAGGCTTAAAAAGAGAGATATGTAGCTTCTAATAACTTTCTCTTTCTTCTTTTCTTCTCTCTTTCTCTTCCTCTTCTCTCTCTCAAAGACTTCTAAAGTTTTGTATATACCAAGGACTATGCTAAACATTTTAGAAATATAAACTTATTTAATCATAGTAAAAGATAAATTGTCCCAAACTTGATCTAGGGAAAAATGCTTCTGTGGGATCTAATTCACAGCTTTCCTCTAGGAAAAATGAAAGCAAAATTTCTGATAAAATGTTTAAAACAAGTTTCTGATGAATTTTAATGGGATTAAGACTTATTCTGGAAACTAGCTACTCACCTACCCAACTGACTTCTATCTGAGAGTCTGAGCATCTTCTACCAAGAGTCTAGAAATCCTTTTTTCTTTATCTGATCAAACAATGATTGTCTATCCATTTTCTTTTTTCCATAATGGAGCAATTTTTTTTTTTAATCTTTTGGCCATGTAGGATCTTATTCCTCAACCAGTGATGGAACTTCACCCCCTGCATTGGAACCACAGAGTCTTAACCACTGGGAAGTCCCTGGAGCAAATTTTTTTATTTGGCCCACTAAAAAGCCTTTTCCCTTGGAACATATGCTATTAACTAAATTATCTATAAAACCCAATTTTCTTTAGCAACCTTCATAACAACCCAAGAGATCTAAATAGGACTCAACCCTTCTTTCCCACCCAATTTTTGTGAATCAAAGCTTCAAACACTTCCCTTTCCCAGGAAGATGGCATCACAAGTCAGAAGTTTATGGCAGACACAATACACATGTTTGGATTCACAAATGTCCATGGGTGGGGGCAGGGGGAAAAGTGATCTGCCTTCAGTTCACGCCAGAGTGATCACAGAGGACCATCTATCAATGTGGTAGAATATTTCTAGAGGTTCAGATATCCTGGAGAAATAACCCTGAACTTCAAGGCAACGTTTGTAAGCAGATTAGGTTAGGGGGTCCCTGGAGAAAGAGAACCAGGAATGGCTTTCTCAACATAAGAGAACCCATTTTGGCCTAAGCCATTTTGTGATCCAAGCCTGGTTGCAATGCTTGCCCTTGAACAGGTCTCAGTAATTAATGATCTTATATATAATAATATATCTTTGAGTTCTGCAGGAAGTAAGGTCCCCACCCACATGGAGGATGGGTGATGTTGATCCTCCTGACTTTAATCAACTAAAGCTTGGACTCTGTTAACCTTTGCCCCAATTCTATGCTGAGTTCTCCTCTGCTCAAGCCACCTCATGAATATGAATATACCCTTAGCTTAAAACTTCCCCAGTTTTGAAGGTAACGGTTCTAACTTCATAACGTTGGTGTAAGGATTAAATAAATTCATGTAAAATACTTAGAACAGCTCTGACATATGCTAAAAACTCAATAAATGTGAGCTGTTACCACCATCATCGTTATTCTTGGTATTATTATCATTGTTACAAACTTGTCCTAGACGATCTTAAAAGATGTGCATAAGTGCTTGCGGAAAGAGTAGCTTTCACCCTAACTTGGGTTTATATTCTGTCCGTAGTGTTAAAGAATTTCAGATGAACCCCATAGACATTTGTTATATGGCATCTATACTATACAACTGATAACATTTTTTAACTATATGGATATTTTCTTTATGTGATCAAACATGCAAATATCTGGTTCACCTATTAAAAAACGAACAAACAAACAAAAAACATCCCCAATTTTGCTGTTTCGGGAGCCACTGCTTTGGGCAAGATCCCCGGTGTTCTCCTTACTTGCTGCAAGTAATAATAAATCCCTCCTTCTCCCAATCTTTGGCTTGGTTGTGTCTATTGGCTTGACACCCACCAAGAGGCAAACCCAGTTTGGGGGTAATATTCCCAGAAACAAGACTGTCAAGTGGAGCTCAGACTTGAGACACCCGTTCTTAGAGAGCTGATAGTTGTAAGGTCGGATCTTAACAAACGGCACCGCGAAACAGAGGAAAGCTTCAAGTGAGCTTCATTAGGGAGCGCTCCCGGGCGAGGTTCAGTGGTCCGAGAGAATGGGGCCAGAGAAGTCGCACCCGGGCGAGGGTTGGGCAAGACTTTATAGGGGAAGAAGGGAAAGGGGTGTGGTGAATCTGGAAGGGCGCAGGGTATTCCTTATTTGGTGGTCTTTTCGGGTATCCTGGGGGACCGTTAGTCCCGCCCCTCGAAAGGCGGGAAGGCTGGGCTGGGTTCAAAGTCCCCAGGTCAGTTCCTGGAACTGGGTGGTCCGGAATGTCTCCAGGGCAGTTTCTGGAACTGGGTGGTCCGGAGAATTTCGGTCTGATGCAACCTGTGAATCTGATTGTGTTCCCCTGCCTCGGGCCAGTTGGCCTTGCAATAGTGATGCCCCAAACTTTAGTAGAAGACCAGACCCTGATAAACTAGGTCCTGAAGAATAGCAGGTAACCCCTCCTTATCAGGAAAATCCAGAGGCAGCTTGGGCTTGTGGCAGGTCAAATTGGGGACCACTTTATTCCTACAGTTCATCCCTTGCATTTCCCACAGCTAGCAATGGTCCTTGTCAGGGACCAACAGCAGATTGCCCCAAACTTTGAGGGGCTTTGGTTATGTAAGCAGATAGGGTAGGGGCTCCCTGGAGAAACAGAACAAAGCATGGCTTTCTTGACGTAAGAGAAGCCTTCTTTTTTTTTTTTTTTTTTGCAGTACGCGGGCCTCTCACTGTTGTGGCCTCTCCCGTTGCGGAGCCTGTGCTCCGGATGCGCAGGCTCAGCGGCCATGGCTCACGGGCCCAGCCGCTCCGCGGCATGTAGGATCTTCCCAGACCAGGGCACGAACCCGTGTCCCCTGCATCGGCAGGCGGATTCTCAACCACTGCGCCACCAGGGAAGCCCAAGAGAAGCCACTTTTGGCTTAAGCCATTTGTGATCTAATCCTGGCTACAATGCTTGCTCTTGAACAGGTCTCAGTAATTAATGATTTTAAGGGAACAAAAGAATGCAGAAACATTACCTGCTATCAGGCAAGAGAAGTAACAATAGCAAAGATAACATATCAGTTGTGAAGACTCCCAGTTATCTTTCAGTGGTAAAGGTTAGCCTGAAGCACTCAACCACCAGATCAACCGGAAACTAAGGGACGATGATGTTGACCTTTACTGACCCTGGTGACTTCAATCAACTAAAGTTTGGACTCTGTCAACTGTCCAAGCCCCTTCATAAATATGCATGTACCCTCAGCTTAAAACTTCCCCAACTTTACTGTTCTGGGAGATGCTGCTTTAGGAAAGATCCCCAGTGTGTTCTCCTTACTTGCTGCAAGTAATAAATCCTTTCTTCTGATCTTTGGCTTTGTTGTGTCTTTTGGCTCTATACTCACCAAGAGGTGGACACAGTTTTCCAGTCGCAACTGAAAGGGGGTATTTGGCAGTGGTCTGCAACTGTGAGGGGTCCATTATCTGGGTCAGAGGCCCCCAGTCTTCTCTGAGGTTTGAGACAGGGGGCTTTGATGGCTCCGCAGTCCCTCCAGAGCCACCCTGGAGAAATTATGTTTACTCCACAAGAAGAGAAAGCTGTGGGAGGGTGAGGGTTGGACTATATGTAGAAGGAGCCTCTGGAGGATATAGTAAGCACTGGCCTGTCGTTGTGGAGTTCTGCAAAGATTTACCAGGGGAAAACTGGTAATGGGACGTAAATTATCCTGAGAGTCTAAAGCAGAGGATTCTGGCTTTAAGAATCAGCTCTCAGGGTCTTCTTAGTGAAAAATCAAAATGGTGTTTCCCAAAGTAAAATTCCCTATCAGAATTTCCTGGGGATGTTTATTCAAAATGCAGATTCCTGCCTTCCACAGAGATCGCAACTCTGGGGGTGAGGCTGAGGAATCTATATTTTTTTTAATCAGGCTGCCCAGATTCACCATCTTGAGGAGCTTGGGGTGAAGCAGGAAGAACAGTCCAGGTGTGTCTCTTAAATGTTCAGGAAATAAAAATTAAGCCTCTAGGAAAGAACAA
This sequence comes from Grampus griseus, assembly GCF_964374135.1. NCBI lineage: Eukaryota > Metazoa > Chordata > Mammalia > Artiodactyla > Delphinidae > Grampus > Grampus griseus. The sequence continues at coordinate 164,278,830 of NC_139017.1, read as the reverse complement.
CTCTAGGGTGTCAAACCACAGAGTGTCTGTGCAGTGAATTGTTTTGTATTCACTTAGTTGGCTTTATATAAGAAATAGAAACAAACCAGAGGTAGCCTTTTAAAATTTTTATATTTTTTATTTTAGGATTATTTAATATAACAAAAGACTTTCCAATATAAAATGTCTAATCTACCTATTCTAGACTAACATTTCTATTAATTCACTTGACATTTACACATACTTCTTTGGCATGAGGTTGAAGCCCATAGCATCTCAACCTATACTGGGTGCCTGTGATGGTCCATGAGTTGCCTTGCAGGTATGGAAGCTCCTCAGCCTTTTTCCAGCTGCTGCCTGGACCTTAGGAGAGTGGAGGAATGACAGGCACTCCTACTGTGGGAGTAGGTGTCTAGATATGATGAGTGCACATGCTGGCTCTACCACCCCCACTCATCTGGTTGTAGGTTTGTTTAAGTTAGACAATCCTGATTTGTTGATGACATGGTGACCCTCCTTGGGATGTAAGCAGTGGGTCAAGTCATAATTCATACACTCTACACCTGGCCTAAATGTCTTTATCCATTGCCCATGGGTCACTGGACCACAACCCCTCAGGCATTCCCCAAGGCCGAAAGGGAAGGTGTGTGATCCAAATTTATATTTGCTGACTTCCCTGTGTCTGTTTTCTAGCCAGCCCTACATTTACAAGACAATGTGATAAGGACCCTGCCCAGCTAGGGAATTTGGGTATGGGGGATAAAGAGAAAAAAGAAAGACCTCTTAGAATGACAGGAGTTGTGGCTCATTTTAAATGAAGTCAAGAATGATTTGCATCACTGACCACTTATGGCCACCACTGCCAGAAGAGTTCTGAGCCCAAAGGTGAAGGAAGTTGAGCCAGGCCTCTCTGGCTTTCCCTTCCTCTCACCTGGGTGAGACTGGGAGGCATTCACTGACCAGACTGAGCAGGCTTGTTTGCTTACTCACTGACCGGTAGGATAAGGTCTGTCTACATTCCCTCCCTCAGTGTCAAGTCGTTTGTAATGTTGTGGTCTCAGCCCTCAGCGATAAACCAAACCCTGAACTTGAGTTCTGTTATATGCTGGCTGTGTGATTTTCGACAACTAACTTCTCCTTCCTCAGTCTCACTTTACTCATCTCTAGAATGGAGATAATACCTCTGCATTAGCTTGTGAGGGCTGCTCCAACAAAGTAACACAGGCTGGTTGATTTAAACAACAGACATGTTTTTTCTTGAATTCTGGAGGCTAGAAGTCTGAGATCAAGGTGTTGGCAGGGTTGGTTTCTTCTGAAACCTCTCTCCTTGGCTTGTATATGGCCACATGTTCTTCTTTCTATATGTGTCTGTGTCCTAATTTCCTCTTATAAGGGCACCAATGGTATTGGATTAAGGCCCACCTAATGACCTCATTTTAACTTAATTATCTCTTTAAAGACCTATCTCCAAATACAATCACATTATGAGGTACTCGGGGTTAGGACTCTAACATTGAATTTTGGGAGGACAAAATTCAGCCCATAACAACCTACTAGGTATTATTGCGAGGACTGAGTTATCTAAGGCGTTTAAAGTATTAACATGAAGCCTGACATAGTATGCCCCACAAAAGGGTAAATGCTATTATTTCGAGGCCCTACATAAAAGAAAGATACTGTCATCGAAACACAAGAAAACATAGATGGGAAAGAGAATTCTCCTAATTATGGCTCCTATTTCCCATCTGACGGACACTTCTGTTGTTCTTCAAGCCCTCCTTTCAAAAATGTGCCGACACAATGTCTGAACATAGTATCTGTGGGGGAGCTTCTAAGGGCTAGAAAGCAGACAGTTACAGTTTTCTTCTTTGCCTGTGGCTGTTATCTTTCTGGCTATAAGTTCTCTGAGGACTGTCTTAAACTTCCTTTGTATCTCTTACTATATCTAAGAATACCATGCTGAGCACAGAGTAAGGGCTCAGTAAAAAACAATAAATCAAACCATATGTCTTTGTGATAGTTTACTTATTTCTAGAAACAAGTCCTGGCCAAAGAGGTATATTATCCTGAAAGGGTAGATCGCCATCTAGTGAGCCTTGCTATTAGACTAGGAAAGTGTGAGGTTCAGAAAACCCCAGGTTGCTATTTCTATGCCTCTTACGTTAGATATTTATATATGCAAACACAAACAGAAATCTTCTTATAGTTTGACAGCTTGATCTATTGATAAATTCAACTAAACTTTTATTTTCCTTTATTCCCAAAACATTTCTTCATCAATCTCAAAATGAAACAAATTTACCAAACAAGCTATAGACTAAAATAATCTCATAACTGAGATAAAAATGACTGATGGATAAAAACTGATACATTTTACTCTGGAAAGTGTCTTTGAGCACAGCGGTGAATGTATTTTCAGTAGCAGTGAGTCTAGAGGACAGGGACAATAGGCAACAAATGAAACCCCTATACCATTAACAGCAATCAACAAGCAATGAGGAAAAGCAGTAGAGGAAATGGAGCCTATACCTAAAGGATCAGCAGCAAGGCTGGATGCCTATTAGCTTTTTGAAGTTCAGTTTGAGGACTTAAAGACCAGGTATAGCAAAGAGCCACCCTGGGGATGGCTTCTTGGCTTTAAGGCCCATTTTGATCTGCACAGAATCAGAGTTTACAGGAGATGGTGTCTGCAAATACCTTCACTGCCAAGTATTGTAGTTCTCCACTGCACCTCTAGGGAGGAGCCTTCTCTGCCTCAGCAGATTTTTCAATGTGAACTTTTCCTTAGAGAATCAATGGTTATATTTCAAAGACCAGACTCACTCATTGGTAGAAATGCTTTTGGTGACTGACCCTTAGACTCTCACTCATACATTCATTCAACAAATATCTATGGACCTCCAAGAATGTGCTAGATACTGTTCAGACACTAAGGCTTTGGTGGTGAACAAGATGGCCAAGATTTTTGCCCTCATAGAGCTTTTTTTTTTTTTTTAAGAGGGCAAAGACAGTAAGCATGTAAACAAAATAGATAACAATGTCAGGTACTATGAAGAAAAAATAAAGTAAGGTAGGATGGGTGGTGGCAAGGGTTCTGCTGTTTTCTGGAAGGCTGCTCAGGAAAGTCTCACCTGAGGATGTGACATTTGAGTCACTTCTTAGTCTCTTTTGGCTTACCAACTTACAGACAAAAAACTGACTTTTGAAACCTCACCTGTTCATCATTAGACTCGTGTCTGTAGTTCAGTGTGGCTGCAGTTTAGAAGTGAGACATGCTGTGGGGGTGGGGATGGTGGTGTGATGAATTGGGCGATTGGGATTGACATGTATATACTGATGTGTATAAAATTGATGACTAATAAGAACCTGCTGTATAAAAAAAAAAGCAACCGACATCTATGTTGATAAAAGAAAACAAATGTCAAAAAAAAGAAGGGCGGGCTTCCCTGGTGGTGCAGTGGTTGAGAGTCCGCCTGCCAATGCAGGGGACACGGGTTCATGCCCCGGTCCGGGAAGATCCCACACAGCGCGGAGCGCCTGGGGGCCCAAGAGCCATGGCCGCTGAGCCTGCGCGTCTGGAGCCTGTGCTCCGCAATGGGAGAGGCCACAACAGTGAGAGGCCCGCATACGGCAAAAAAAAAAAAAAAAAAAAGAAGGGCAACCTGACTTTTCCATAAACCTATCACAAACTGTACCATGTGAGATGTACAAAACAAATTGCTCCTGATACTATGTTTCTTCTCCTTTTGGCTTCTTAGTGTTGTGACAATACTAGGGAGATAGAGACTAGTTTGACTTTCAGAATCCTATGCAATTTTATTGGCCTCATGTTATTTATATAGATGTTGCTATCACAGAAATAGGTGATATTTAATTAAAGCTTAAAGCAAAAAAAAAAAAAAGAAGTGAGACACGGGGAGAGGGAGCAGATTAACTCAGGAGATGAGTCTGGAGAAGGGAGCAGTAGACAAATCATAAAGGACTTTGTAAGTCACAGTAACTAGTTTGGGCTTTATCTGGAGGACAACTGAGAAGCCACCGATGAGTTTTAAACAAGGGAGTGAAAGAATCAAGATTATCATCTTGGAAAATCACTCTGGATATAGGATGGAGACATCAACCCTGAAGGCAGGGAAAATGGTTAATAGGTCAGTGCAGTGATCCAGACAATAACCCAAACTGCCTGAATTCAAGAGGCAACGGGGCCAGAAAGAAGTTGACTGAGGTGAAAAGGCAAGATGTGATGGTTATAGAGTGTGAAGAGAAGAACGATGACAAGGAGAAACGTGTGCTCACTCATTGAGAATGGGAAAAGAGGGTGAGACGGGTAGATGAATTCAGCTGGAGGTGCCTACAGACATCCAAGCGAATGCCAGCAGGAAGTTGAAAATATAGGGCTGGGGTGGACCTGTGCCTGATATATACAGGTTTGAGAGACAAAAAGGTAATTGAAACCAAGAGAGGACGGATAGGTCACCTTTTTTGAGGGAAATGACAAAAGAGTCAATGACAGAACCAGAAAGAAAACCAGCATTTACAAGATTGGCAGCAAAAGAACAGAAACAGTGAAGGAAGGGTAAAACAGAACGACTAATCAGAATCATCGAGAATAGTAATAAGATGTGCATTGTGATTTCATAGTCCCATCTGGTTAACTGGCTTGTTACGTGGAAACCAGTTACTTCCCCATCTTCGACCCTCTGGCAAAGCTTTTGTTCATTCAGCAAAATTTATTTGAGCCTGTACTATGTGCCAGACACTGTTCTAGGTGCTAGGGCCATATCAGTGTACAAAAAAGACAGACGCCCTGACTTTATGGAGCTTACATTCTAGTGTGGGGAACAGATAATAAACACATTAAAAATAGGTAAACAAATACTAGAAGGTGATAAATGCTATGGGGAAAAACAGTACATTAAGCGACATCAGTGGGGGACTTCCTTGGTGGTCCAATGGTTTAGAATCTGCATTCCAATGCAGGGGACGCGGGTTCAATCCCTGGTCAGGGAACTAAGATCCCACGTGCCATGGGGCAACTAGGCCCGTGTGCGGCAACTACAGAGCCCACGCGCTCTGGAGCCTGCTCAACGCAACGAGAGAGAAGCCCACGCACCGCAAGGAAGAGCCCCCGAGCCACAACAAAAAGATGGTGTGTGCCACAACTAAGACCCAATGCAGCCAAAAAAAAAAAAAGAGAGAGAGAGAGAGAGAGAGACATCAGGGATGTAGAGAGAGTATGTGAGCAATTTCCAATGGGGCAGTCAGGGTAGCCTCATTGAGTAAGTGATACTTGAGTAAAACCTTGAAATTTGCAAGTAGCTATCTGGGGGGAAGAGCAAAAGTTACCACTACAAAGGTCTTGAGGCAGGAGCTAGCTTAAGAAGTTCAAGCAGTGACCAGTGTTAGGGTACTAGATGAGATCAAAGAAGAAATAGGGGAGCATCAGGTCGGATTCCACTTTTGCTCTGAGAAAAATAAGGGACTATTAATAGGGAGGTTTTGAGCTTAAGAATGATACGCCTAAGGTTTTCTAACGGGATCACTCTGCTGCATTTAGAATAGATGCTGAGTGGCAAGGGCAGAAGCAGGGAGACCAGTTAGGAGCCCAGGGCAGAAGTTCAGGCCAAAGATGACAGTGCTTTGAAGCGGGATGATAGCAGAACGGGTTCTTGACAGTTTGGAACCGGGATATAAGAAGAAGAGGAGTCAAGAACGAAACCAAGGCTTGTGTCTTAAAGAAAAGGAAAGATATTGCCATCAACCGAGGCAGGAAAGACTTTGGGAGGAGCGGGTCGGTTTTTGGCGGGGTGGAGGGTGTTCGGGAGACAGGAGGAGGAACCAGGAGCCGTCTATCCAAGTGGAAACGTCCAGGAGGACGCTGCCGATACATGTTTGAAGCTCGGGAGAGAGACCTGAGCTGGAAATCTATGACGTTGTTAGGAGGCAGTTGGTATTCCACAAGTGTAAACACATAGTTTCAAGATGAGCGCTATGAACAAAAAGCAGGAAAGGGAGGCCAGAGTGCTTGCGTGTGCGTGTGTGGTGGGGGGTATTTTACAAAAGATGGTCAGAGAACGGTCACATGCTCCCTCTCAAGAGAAAAAGAGAGCGCTTAGGGCAAGTCTGGCAGAAGGCATCCGATGCCGGAGCCCTCGCTGCCGGAGCAGGGCGCTGGGGAGGCAGAGCTGGGCCACCGAGGCGGAGGCCGAGGGCTCCGAGGGCCCCGAGGCCTGGAGGCAGGCCGCTTCTCCGTCAGGCTCTGTCCGGGGGCCACGTTTCTCCTCAGCTTCCTGCCCGCTAGCGTGGGGACACGGCAGCCGAAACCGAAATTCATCTAAACCACAGTTCCAGCTTCTCCCCAAAGCTAAGGAGTTGTGCGGAGACGGGACGGAAAGCCGAGAGCAGGGCCAGAATGCAGATTTCACTCATACTGCATAGCTCGGCTACTTCAGGGCCGATCTCCGTAACTGGCAAACTCGTAAAAACAACACAGTCACAACTTTCATAACGACACGGGCGGCCCCACTAGCGTCACTCTGAGGTAACAGCTTTTCTCTTCAATCGCTCCATGGGTCCCCCAGGGCGGGAGGCCTCCGCCACTACGGGTGGAAGGATGGGTCAATTCACGCTCCGGGAACAAGGCCGATTGAGCTCCACAAAAGGATTCGCAGGGCGGGGCGACCCGACGACTCTCTCTCTCTCTCTCTCTGTCTCTCTCTCTCTCTCTGTCTCTCTCGCTCTCTCTCTGTCCTCTCTCTGTCTCTATCTCTGTCTCCCCCCCGCCGCCCCCCCCCTCATTGGTTGCGATCGCGAGGCTTTCCTCCCGGACTGGCCACTGGGGAGGTTCTGAGCCTGGTAGCAGCCCGCCTACTTGAACGCGCGTGCGCACGCGTGCCGGGCGCTCGCCACACTGAGCAGGCGCGGCCTCGTGTCGGCTGGTGGGTCGGGTGGAGCGGCGCGCTCTGCGTCCCGGCGCTCGGCTTTCCCTGCCGGTCCCGCCCTCCGTCGCGGCGGCGCGGTGCATCTTGGGATAGGGAGCGATCTCCGAGCGAGGCAGCAAGATGGACGCGGGATTCTTCCGCGTAAGTGGGAACGCGGGGATCTGGGGTGAGGTGAGGGGCTTATCGGTAAGGCCCGAAAGGAGGCCTGAGCTCGGGACGGGGTAGCCAGCGAGCGGAAGCTTCGAAGATCCTAAGGATCCTTGGTGCCAACGGACGCTCCCCTCTGCCCTACGGCGGGGACCGGTGCGCCCCTGCGCAGTCTCCTCCTCCGGAATCGTCCCCCACTACGCGGCGGCGACGGTCGCCGGAAAATGGCGGCGGGAATGGCCCGAAGCGGTACCTCGCCGCCCGCCCGCCTGCTTGGCGGGGCCTGCGGGCCGAGCCGTGCGCGTCGCCGGGTCCTGGGGCCTAGCGGACCCGCGAGGAGGAAGTCCCTGGGGGGAGGCCGGAGGGAAACCCTGAGGTGACCGGCGGCTGCAGGGTCCTGGGGAGGACGGGTTTGGGGGTACCGCCCCAGGAGAGCGTGGACCGGAAGGAGCGTTAAGCCGCTTTTCTTGAGAAAGCGGGCGCCGACCCCCCCCCCTTCCTGGTCTACGCCTTCGCGAAGGCTCGGGGTCAGAGTTCGCGGGAGCTCCCGCCCAATTTGATATCCCTTCAGGGAGGGTAACGCCGATAATTTGTGGTTAGAACGTTTGAATCTGAGACTCTCGGGGCAGAGGGTGCAACAGAAAGTATGTGCGTATATGGAGGCGGGGGAATGGGGTGGATCAACTCTTCTTCCCGCTCACCGTCCCTCACCCCTCACCCTCCCCGTTTGTTTTACTCTTTTGAAAGTCCGCTGGAGGAAAGTTGCCTCACTTGCAGACGGGGACGTTTTTTCGTTGTAGTTGCCCCTGAGGGCCCGTGCTTTATTGGGCGCGTGCTGGAGCCTGTTCGTCCCCTTTTTCACTCCTGTAGGGAATGAGCACCCAGTCGAGATCTAGATGGGTGGGCAAGTGACACTAATAGGACTAGAGTCTGCAAATTCTTTTTAATGCAGAACGGACCGTATAGAGACCAGTTGGTCTAAGTCAAAATCTATATGTCATGTAAGTTGGCTTTTTCCATTCTCTGAGCATATAATATGCAGTTTGTATGTGTGTTCTTAAAGGAAAAGTTAGGAGAGGGGAAGACCGGGACTTTAGTAAAGATAGCTCTAGACACTCCAAAACCAGCATTGAAATTCCTTTTCAGTTGACTTTAAATGTGCTAACTAGGTTTTCATTAAAGTTTTGAGTGTTATTACAGGCATTTGACTTAACGCAGACAGTTATTTGACTGTTCTTAGGTTATGCAAACAGTACTATGGTTATTTATGTAATGATAGTTTCAATTGAGTTTATCAAATTTTCACACTGCAGATGAACTCTCCATTTTGTAATTTCTATCAAAGTATTTTGTAGTAAATACTCAATATTTCTTATAGTCTGAATGGAATATTTTGAAACATAGCCTATTCTTTTGATTTTTTATTTCCTATGGAAAGGAATTCCAAAAGAAAAAGAGCAAGATGGCTGACAAATTTAAAAACGAGGTTTGCTTTTAGTGTTGGTAAAAATCTGGAAGAAAAGGGTGCAGTGTTTATATACTGCCTACAGTTCCCTAGAGGAGTTGATTGGATTGGATTTAAGCTCTGAGTTAAAAGATATTAGGGCAGTTATCCTTTTAGTACACTGTCATTCAGGTAGTAAACTGAATTTTTCAGTTAAGGTAGAAATAGTAGCTTTCATTTGCTGGACTTCTGCCACATGCCAGTTACCATATGTGTATCATTTCTGATGTACACAGCCCTGCAAGGCAGTTTTTAGCAAGTAAGGAAACATTCCTGGAGAGGTTAAGTAACTTTGAGGTCATATGGCTTAAGTAGTGGCAGAGCTGGGATTCAAATACAGGTTCTTTACCTTCCTAAAAGAATTTTCTTGACCACTTTCCAAGGGACAGTGGCCAAATCCGTGAACCAATCAGTAGATTTCATATCACACCCAGCTATTTCCGTATTTAATTGGGCCAGTGGGAATGACAAAACTCAGACTAGTGATTACTTGATGTCCTAATGTAGTATTTGTAAGCTCTCATTTTTCCAGTTTCTTTACAGAAATTGAGTTTATTAAGGTAAACCTATATTTCTCCTGCATTCCAAGTTCTGAAAGTTGTGAAAACTAGCAACATAGTCTCAGGCTGTTCTTTCTCCTTTTCCCCCTGTTTATATGCATTGCCACAATAATTCTGCAAGCATGCTACTGGCTTTCAGAAGAGGATGAAACTTAATGGTCTTGTTTAAAAGTATGTGTTAGCATTTTCTGTATTTCATTTAAAACCCTTAAATGTCTATTAGCATAGAAAGAGGTGAAAAAGATACACCTCAAACTTAACTTGGTTGTGGAGGAGGTGTTAGCTTTATGCTGTAGTCTGCATGTTGTTTGACTTGTTACAGTGAGCACATGTTTTGTAAATTTTAAATAGTCAAGTTTTCAAAATGTTAACTCTGTTGTGAAAAGAGTATACATTTTGTACCTATGAATATTAGCGATGGTGTTTCTGTTTACTTGATTACTCTTTCAGCTGTAAAGGTCATAGCCATCATTAGCTGATAAAAAGCAGGAATTTAACTTTGAGCTCTTAATTGAAATGTGTTTCTCTTCCTGCAGGGAACAAGTGCAGAACAGGATAATCGGTTCAGCAACAAACAGAAGAAGCTACTGAAGCAGCTGAAATTCGCAGAATGCCTAGAGAAAAAGGTATTCTTGTGGATAAACTGTCCTACACCTTTATAGCACGGTTGATTCAAACATTTTGGTTGTTTTGGAGATGGACTGTAACATGAATACTAAGGAAAACATTTGTAATTAAACATTTTCCATCTTCTAGCCACAACAACACACACACAGAGACTAGGGCAAACAAATAAGGATGAGCTAAATTGTACCATGCTAAACAAAAGAATTTCATAAGCCAAAAGGAACTTCATTAGACAAAATTCTTATGTGAGCTTTCTTTTAGGGTTGTGAAGTTGTACTCAATAATAACTGCCTGCATGTTTTATCAGGTGGACATGAGCAAAGTAAATTTGGAGGTTATAAAGCCTTGGATAACAAAACGAGTAACGGAAATCCTTGGGTTTGAAGATGATGTTGTGATTGAGTTTATATTCAACCAGCTGGAAGTGAAGGTAATAATATACAAATGGCTCTTATTTCTGAATATGTGACATAATTTTGTGAATCTATGGAAACTGAATTTTTCTATGGAGTACAAATATAGGAGGGTTATTTTACAATGTTTGTTGTGAAAAGAATTCACTTTGTAAACAACTATTAAGGCTGGAAGTTTAGTGAAGGTACATAGTTTTGAAAGCTACACAGGTGAAAAATCAAACTTATTGTTTGTAATTTTGCTGTTACATGTTAAGTTACTTTGACAGCAATTTTCTAATGATAATGTGATTTATGATTTAAAAGGCCTGAACCAAAATGGAAGTTATTCCTTGCGTCTGAAGTATAGCACCATCACCTTATTAGGTCACAGCAGAGTGAGTGTCCCAATGTCGCTCTGACCCAACTCCCTTGATGATGCAGTGTGTGTTTGGAGGTGAGTTGTGTAAAGTGGCCGAACATCAACAACAACAACAAAAAAAAATACAAACAGGAAAGAGCAATGGGTAAATCTATACACTGCTCTTTAAAAATACTATTATGAGATGGACTTTTATGTGAAGCATGAGGGGCAATTCTGATTTGATTGGATATTGTTTTTAAAATAATCAAGGAACTAAAGTTTTTAGTTGTAGCTGCATGTCAGCTAGTCATCACTTACATCTTAGGCACAGAATTTTTTGTTTACATTGTAGTTAAACTTCAGACTGAAATAAATTGACAGTGTTATTAGAGCCAGTAAATGTAATTGTTCCTTTCTTCATACGTGAGATAATATGAGATGACGATAGAATTGATGTTTAAAAACAGTTTTATTATAAAATAGTTCGCTATTTTGCCACGACAACCCAAAGGACAGTAAGATGCACCGTATAACCTTTTGGCAAATATACCAATGTGAATTTACTTTTACATTAATCCTTTTCCCAAAGAGTTCGCCCTTGTGTTTTGACAGAACAGTTGGCATTTCAACTGATAAGGTATTTCTATTTTTAAGATACAATTTGGTAATTACGTTTTATTTTGAATACTTTCAAATACTATTTAATTTTAAGAAAGTGCTTCCTTTTAAATGTATACATTTTACTTAGAAAACCAGGAATATGGGAAAACGTTTTTTAAATGATGATTAAAGATAGAATTTATTAGAGAAATGCTTTACTAATTTGTATTTTAGTGCATTTTAAAAACCTAAGTATCTGGTAGTATTCCCCTTGTAGTGAGCATGAGATTAAAGTTTAGAACTTTTTTAAACAATCTTTTCTTTTTTTGTGGTTGTGTACTCATTATTGCTTGTTCGTCTTTTGCAATTTAGATAAATGATATAACATTAAACTCAAGGTGGTTGAGTTGCAGTAGGGAGTCGGAAGCAAGCCAAGGGAACATCTTTCTCTACAGGGGACTTGGCGATTCCAAACCCCCAAGGTTCCAAGAAGAAACTGAAGACACCTGGAATCTGTACTTGCTTTGTGCTATTGAGCTGTGCTTGTTATATGGACCTTGTTGCTTGACCAACAGATTTAGCATTTAAAAATCCAGTTATTTTTGAGAAATCCTGACCTCTTAGCTCTTTGTGGACAGTTGAGAATTCAAGGCATTGTTATAATAGATTTTCCTTATGTAGAAGTCAGGCTTTCAGCTTAGTCTTCAAAAGTTAGAGTGCATGCATAACTTGTTAGTTTTCATAACTGGACAGTAGATATTTTATAGAAAGCTATCTACAGTGTTAGAGAGAAGTGAACAGTTTATGTACTTTTCCATTTCTCATTGAGGGAAAATTTCCAGGCAAGCAAACACTTTCCTTATTAGTAAATGCAAGAATTTGTGGATGTTCCATGATGGTTTTTAAAGTTAATAATTGTAAGGCCCACTAACAGCCATAGTCTAAAAATACTTACGAAATCCACAAAGGATTAACAGGCTCTCTGATGGCTTTTGGTAGAGTGAGAGAGAATTTGGTAATCTGTGCTAGAGATTATATTGCTGAAAAACTACTAGGGAAAGCTATTTTTAAAATAGTAAAGAATATATATGTATCTAAGCCCCTATGATAGACTTAAAAAATACTAATTTAAATGAGTTTTAGGTTGGTCAGTTGGTTTGTTTTGAAGTAACCTGTTTCTCTTCCTGTCATGTCTTTTTGCAGAATCCAGACTCCAAAATGATGCAAATCAACCTGACTGGGTTTTTGAATGGAAAAAATGCTAGAGAATTTATGGGAGAACTGTGGCCCCTGCTCTTAAGTGCACAAGAAAACATCGCTGGAATCCCTTCTGCTTTCCTAGAACTGAAGAAAGAAGAAATAAAACAGAGACAGGTAATGGCCTTTTCTTTTTCGTAATGTTTGATTTGAGAGAGTAGTATCCAGACTGCTGAGACGCTGTAAATTTTACATGTCCCAGCTAGGATAAGTATGTTTTCCTTTGCTGTGATATATTTGAACGTTCAGTTTTGGTTCTTTACTTCTCCCACTCCCACCCCGCTACCCAAACAGAGAGTTTAGAATGTCATTGTTCCAGAGTCCAATGATTTGGTAGATTTAATTAAACAAACAAACAAAAAATATATATATATATGTATGTATATATATATGTATGTATGTATAGTACATCTAGCTTAAAAGAAAATTGAACTTTAATAACAGTGTAAAAGGTAAGCACAAGCTCTTCATATAGGCAATACATGTTAAATCACAAAAGATAAATGTGATTTTTTTTTTTTAAAGTAAGCTTGAAAACAGCCACTTTTTTTTTAGTTCATCTGTTAGGGATTAATTTTCAGCAAGTATTCAGTACCAATCTTAAAGTGTGTAGTATGGATGAAGAAAGAACGGTCTTGCTGAAAACCAGGGGCTGATGAAATGACAGTTATATTTAACATTGGTGTTTATCAGGTGTAGTCTTCAATTTGCTTGTTGATCTCAAATGTTCAACTGTTTACTTTGAAAACCTGATCTTTACAGATTGAACAAGAAAAGTTGGCATCTATGAAAAAGCAAGATGAAGACAAGGATAAGAGGGATAAGGAAGAAAAAGAAAGCAGCAGAGAAAAGAGGGAGCGGTCTCGAAGCCCAAGAAGGTACAGTACAATCTGCATACCTAATATTTTATGAGTACGTTAGGTATTAAAGTATTTTGTGTCCAGAAAGTTACACAGTTAAAAAGGAAGCTAACAGCACTATTTAGAGAATTTCTTCCATCATACAGTTTTCATGGTGAGCTATGGCTTGACTCTGGACTAAAATATTTCATCTTTTTTTTGAGAGAGATCATCTTTTGACTATAATAATTATCTCTAAAATCTTGGTGAATTAGTCAACCCCCTAATTCCTAAATCAAAATCTAGACTTATCTTTCATATTGCTTTAGTTTAAATTATTTTGAGTTATTATTTTAATTTACTCCGATTTTTTTTTCTTTATTTTTTTAATTAGAAATCTGTACCCACTAGCCCTTCCTATTGTACTTACCTAATTCCCTGTTCTGCGTTTCTTAGATGGTTGTGCTGAACCCAAAACAGATATTTGCTTTCTTCTTCCTTCCATTGAGACTGTGGTTAGGTTCCCATTTTCAGCTCCACAGTTCAGCTTTATATTTGTGGTGAGTGGTGAGAATTCCATTAGGCTTTTCATTTTTAGGGTTCTGCTAATTTCTTCATAAATGTGCTGGAATTAGTAAAGAGAGGAGGTAATATTTTTGTCCCCTTTATTTATATACTTGATTTTAAAAGCTGCTTATGAGGGAAGCAGTATTTCTAGAGTTATGCACAAATCATAATGATAACTGTTTGTTGATGAACCAGGTCTACTGTTTTACTTCAGGTTAGGGAAACTATTATTGAAATGGAAAGGGAGCTTCTCTTCCAAAAAAGCTATCTTACGCAAGTTTGATATATTTATCCTCTTCTGAAGAACATTTTGCTTTAATTGCACTAGTCATTTTTTCTGGAATACCTAGACTCTACCTGATGAACTCTGGTGGGATCTGTCTGCACCTAAACTCTGTTTTTTTTAAGGTTTGACTTATTATTATATATTTCCTTCCTTTTATGCATCTGCTTCCTCTGAAAAGTTGTTCTTTGGTCTTCTCATCTCTGGGAATGATTGAGAACCTAAATCTAGAGTCCTACGTCAATGTGTTCCTCTGTTATAACTGGTATACTGGAGAATGTTGTTATCCTTCATTTGCTTGTTTTTCTGGTTTTGTCTTGGCCCTTTCCCTATTAAGTAAGTGTGATAGGATATCTTATTTCCATAAGGAACTTCTCAGATATAAACAATAATAGTGTAGTTAAAAAGATTAATCTCACTTCTCCTTTTGACCGTCTTCCCCAGTCCACGTTATTCAAAAAACCTGAAAAAAAATTACTTTCATCCTAGACGCAAATCCAGATCTCCTTCCCCTAGAAGACGGTCTTCCCCTGTCAGGAGAGAGAGAAAGCGCAGTCATTCTCGATCTCCCCGTCACAGAACCAAGAGCCGGAGTCCTTCCCCTGCTCCAGAGAAGAAGGAAAAAACTCCAGAGCTCCCAGAGCCATCAGTGAAAGTAAAAGAACCTTCAGTACAAGAGGCCACTTCTACTAGGCAAGTACATAAAAATTCATTTATAAATATCACAATTTTAGGCTGTTACTAAGTGACCGTAAATATGATACCTGTGTGTTAAAAAAAATACTTGTTTTACTTGTAGACTTTTTAAATTATAAAGTTGGCTTGTTGAAAAGAAATTCAGATTGTATAGGGGAGTATAAGTAAGGTGACCCAAAGGTGACCACTGCTATCTGTTGGTTGTGTTGCTTCAGATATTTTATATACTGTAACTTGCCCTTTTTTCCCCCACTATTATGGACAGCTTTGCACTTTTAAAAAAATGTATGTGATTAGAATTGTTAGTTCACTGGATTTCACTGGTGTGTATATATCTTTCTAGATGTCTTCATGGATTTTGAAAACTTTTTAAAGAAACAGCTTTTTTATATTACTGTATTAAGACTTAGGAGTCTGAATAGAAAAGGCACAAAATAAGCTTTTTCTCCCCCCACACAGTGACATCCTGAAAGTTCCCAAGCCTGAACCAGTACCAGAGCCTAAAGAACCTTCTCCGGAGAAAAACTCCAAAAAGGAAAAGGAAAAGGAGAAGACCCGACCAAGATCTCGGTCGCGTTCCAAGTCAAGATCCCGGACACGTTCTCGCTCTCCTTCTCATACTCGACCGAGAAGGCGCCATAGATCCCGATCAAGGTGAGTAGTGGCTTTAAGATCTGCATAGATCTTAGATTTTATGTGCTACTCTCCTAGGTAGAATTAGGTAAATTATATCAAAGCTGTGGAAAACATTTAGCACCAATGTTACGCTTTGGATTTCCAGCAACAATTTAGGGACACTTTCTAGGTTCCATTAAAAATCTCTACACAAGTAGAAAATTGTGTCCCTTGAAATCCATTTTTTAAATGTAGCTGTCGAGAAAACTATTTTAAGGAATTCATTCCTTGCTCATGATTTACTCAGATTCTAATTCTGTTATGGCAGATCATACTCACCTAGAAGGCGGCCAAGCCCAAGAAGACGGCCATCTCCTCGAAGAAGAACTCCACCGAGACGAATGCCTCCTCCACCAAGGCACAGAAGGAGTAGATCTCCAGTGAGACGGTGAGAGTTTTGGGATTCTTTGTTTTTTTGGTTTCTTTCAGTTTGAAATTGTCAGATGTACAAAAGTACACCATGTTTGTTTTAGGCTAATCTTTGAATTAGTGCTCCCCTGGAAAAAAAGAACTCATGAGTAATAATAGGTAATGTCGTAATAAGAGATACCTCATTTGAGATGTAATGCTGTTATTTGTGCAGTGATAACACTAGTCTAGTGTTGGAAAATAAAAAACAAATTATTGGTGAATTTGTGTTAATCTTACCAGTTATTTGTGTTAATAATCTTTACCACTTCAGACCCTACCAAGAAATCCTATCAAGTAAGGGAATTAGCCACCTTCTCCCTTTGGCTTTTAATTACCACTAGTTTCTGAATATAGATGGCTACAGAGCCAGTAAAGTGCTTTACCAGTATTAAAATAACCCATTTGCGTTATACCTTTCTTAATGTGTCTTTTTCACATTAAAGAAGAGTACTTATTGTAAACAATTCAAACAGAAATGAGATGAATTGAAAATTACCCACAATCCCATTCCATAGATTTAACCGTTATTAGCAGTTTGGTATCTGTTTTTGAAGAGACTGGGCATAAAAGTCACTGTCAATACCAGTGTTCTTTTTTAAAAATCATTTTTAAATTAGCATAAGGTAAAATGTTAGGATCTATAACTTTTAACAAAAAGACTGTTGCTACACCTGCCCTAAGTGGAGGCATGGTGCACTGGTAGCAGAGTTTTGTGCGTTCTTTTTTTTTTTTTTTGCGGTACGCGGGCCTCTCACTGTTGTGGCCTCTCCCGTTGCGGAGCACAGGCTCCGGACGCGCAGGCTTAGCGGCCGTGGCTCACGGGCCCAGCCGCTCCGCGGCATGTGGGATCCTCCTGGACCGGGGCACGAACCCGTGTCCCCTGCGTTGGCAGGCGGACTCTCAACCACTGCGCCACCAGGGAAGCCCCTGTGCGTTCTTTATGATGCATTTCACGTGTTTTTTTGAAGGAACTAGTGGTTGTGCTTCAGATTATACTTAGGATAGAATTTTTTGTGTTTTGAGTCTATAAGGTATTTTCAAGGAACCAAATCAACTTGGAAATAAAAGAGGGGAAGCAGTAAGGTCCGTAATTTTGTTTCTGCAGTCTGAGGTTTTTCAGAGTCCCTTTTTTTTTTTTTTTTGCGGAACGCGGGCCTCTCACCGCTGCGGCCCTTCCCACTGTGGAGCACAGGCTCCGGACACGCAGGCTCAGCTGCCACGGCCCATGGGCCCAGCCGCTCCGCAACACGCGGGATCCTCCCGGACCGGGGCACGAACCCGCGTCCCCCGCATCGGCAGGCAGACCCCCAACCACTGCGCCACCAGGGAAGCCCCTAGGGTCCCATATTTTTAAAAAAGATACTTTTCGGGAATTCCCTGGTGGTCTAGTGGTTAGGATTTGGCGCTTTCATTGCTGTGGCCCGGGTTCTGTCCCTGGTGGGGAACTGAGATCCCACAAGCCACGTGGTGTGGCCAAAATAAAGCAAAAACAAACAAGATATTTTTCTTTGGGGAGGGCTTGTCAAGGTATATTGAACCATTTTTTATAACTAATACTAAAAATTATGGAATTGATGTTATTACCGATAACTGAGACTGAAGATGTAAATGGTCAGTCAATTTAGGCATCACACTTTTCTAAAATTGATTGTTTCTCCTTTGGAGAAAAAGTAATACTGGTGCTTTCTAGCATAAGATCAGTGGAAACAGCTACTTCTTATATTGGAGTTTTGCAAGCAGCCTGTTTTAATTGCTTACTGAGCCATTTAACAGTCAAGATAATTTGCAGATTGTGTAAGATTCCCTTTCAGCCAGTTTTTATCTCACACTTAAGGTAGGGTTTCTTTTTTTCAGGTTCTCAGGAATTCTTCCGCCAAAGGTGAATTCTGCAGGTACACATAATTGCAACAGAACTTACCACAAATTTTGCCGCAGAATTCGAGAGTCCCCTGCTTCTAAGTTTATGTAGCTAAATGAATTCCTAATCTTGCACGTTTTTTTAAAAAATGCAACATAAAGGTTGCATGACATCGTGTTATTAAATGAAAAAAATACTTTGCCACCCAAATTTTGTATGCAAACTCCAAAACACTCATATTATTCCTAAGGAGGGAAGAGACTGGTTAGTTATTCTCTTATAGCACTTGACATATTTTATAACTACTGGAAAGACAACTCAGAAGCATTTATCAGAATAAGTTATTTAGTTAGTCTCAGAACTAGCTGTTTCCTGTCCTAGGTTATGGTTTTGTTTCACATTAAAAAAAAACCTCATTTGTGTGCTTAGCTACATAAACTCAAAAGTTGGATAAAAATAGCTGTATTGTTGTGTAAACTGTACATGCCTGTAAGGTCATTTTCTGTAAGTATGCAGTTAATGAACATGAGTACTTTATTCCACAGAAGAAGGCGTTCATCGGCATCCTTGTCCGGGAGTAGCTCGTCCTCTTCTTCATCTCGTTCCCGGTCACCGCCAAAGAAGCCTCCAAAGAGGACATCCAGCCCCCCTCGAAAAACTCGTAGGTTATCTCCTTCAGCAAGTCCTCCGAGGCGAAGGCACAGGCCATCACCTCCAGCAACTCCACCACCAAAAACTCGTCATTCCCCGACACCCCAGCAGTCAAACCGTACGAGGAAAAGTCGTGTTTCTGTCTCTCCAGGGAGAACTTCAGGTAAAGGTAAAAATCAAGCACATAAAAACAACATGTTCTTTCTTCATTTGGCCACAAAATACCTAGTCAGTTGTTGCTGTCCCCTACTCCCTTCAAAGTATGAAGTTGCTGGGTAATAATTGTATGTCATGTTTTTTATAAATTTGCTTAGAAGCTCACCTTTTCTTTCCTGCTTTAAGTTCTTGTTGTTTGTTGAAACGGAGTTTACATGTAAAAGTGTTTTGTTTTTAGCAGTACCCTCTGGCACTGAGTAGGTGAAGTGTACTGTTAACCAGCCGTGGGCTGTTTGAGTTGGGGTAGCTTACCGAAGTTTGTGTTGTCATGGTAAGGGATCTTTTTATTACTATGACACCGGTTAACTTTTTTTTTTTTACTCTGCAGATTTTTTGTTTGATATCTTTTTTGAGGACTTCATATTCTGTTTTATTTCTTTCTTGGCCACATTGTACTTCCTAGGGAGGGACGTGGTGTCCTCCTAAAAGCTGATTTGTTTTTTTAATTTAGGCCCTAGGCAGGGTTCTTCTGAGTATTGTCCTTGCTTTATTCTGCAGATTGATTTCTGAGGAATTTATGATCTGTGATCCTGCCAGGCAAGTAGAATGCCATGTTAGTCTGAGTGAAGGTTGTGGTCCATTGGGGTTTGTTTCTTTAGCATTAAATATACACGGAGAAAAACTATGGTATCCTTTTGAATTGGGCCTTTGGTGCTTAGGACTGGAATGATATACACAGTGTGATAAGTGAGTAGTGGGGGAGGGGAGATCTTAAAAGAACTGTTATAGTAATTGGATGTTAAGGAGCATTCTGTAGATTAATATATACTGGGGTTGCTCTGATCACATTTAAATTTTCAGATTATAAATGAAGAAATCAGGGATACTTCAGGCAAAATCTTGACTATGTTTTTATGAAGTTGGTGAGAGCAGGATTTCTAATCAGCACCCTGCTGCTTCATTTGTGTCCACCCTACCACCACCCACTGGCCCCACAACCTTGCAGTGTGGCAGTTCTAGAAAGGCAAATTTTGCTTTTTTGATCTGTTACTGTGAGGTATAGACAAGCTATCAGAGTGAGGGGGGAACTGACAGAGGATGGTAATTTGTAAAGAGTAATGTACAAATTATTTTCTGAACCTTAACAGGTTAATTTGCTGATAACATAAATATTATGTGGTCATTTTTGTTGAATTGGCTCTTTAGACTTAGGCAACTGGATAATAATAGAGAAACCTTTAGGTCTTACAGGTTCAGACACAAGTATGGGAGGGTTGTCTTACGATCACTTATTTTCATAATATCATGTCTCATATTACTTTTTGTTCAAAATAGTTTCCAGTCACCGTGTCCACATCTGATGCCTGTTGTCCTAACCTATTTTTTCTTTTCCTGTGAAGTTTTTGCACTTCTGAATACTTCTTTCCTTTGTCTGGAGCCAGAAAGTTCTCTAGTAAAATAATAGTTTGAATGTTCCCATCTGTTACTTTGCAAAAACTCATCAGATTATGATTTTTCTGTTTACATCACATAGCCAAAGGGTAATAAAAGTACCTGAGCAGAGGACTGAATCCTTGTTAAATAGGTTGATTGTTAAGAATTACTTGTTAACCTTTGTTAGGGTCTGCACAGATACCAACCTCTTGTGTCTTGATATGTTGTCGGGAAGAGTGGGCTGCTGCTTTCCTGGAAACAAGTCACAGTGGATATGTACATAGGAGAGAAGTCAAGGTGGAAGACAAAGGGCCAGTAACGTTCCTGTGGCTTATGGGACAGGTCTTCCATGTCCAAACAAAACCCAGCCAAAGAGATTGACTGTGGGTAGTGTAGTGAGAGCCTGCCTTTTGTCCACTGAGGCTGAGTATTGGTTGTAACTACTTGGAGATAAATAGCTTTTTATAGTAAAACAATCCCAACCCTCTGTGATGAAATTTCAGAGCTAGGAAAGACTTCAGAGGTTGTCATAGGTTCTCAGGTTAAGTGAATTGGTCAAGGTCAGCCATCCAGGACTAGAATTTGGGTTCTCATTCCCAGTTCAGAAATGTACACTTTCCCAACTTTCCTACCCCCACATGCCTGTTTTGATTGCTAAAGGAGGGAAATAGAAGGCAGGGTAAAGTTTTTCAGCTTCTGTACCGGGTAGTATGATTTCAGAAATTCCTTTCTTGCAGTCTCCATTGCTAATAAAAGCATTGATAGCATTGAAGTGTGATAGAGTTTTCTTTTGTGTTTCGTGGGGTAGTCATCAATCAGGGCTTTAAGGTTCTGCTGTTAATAGTGGGTGCATGGAGTGGGAGGGAGGCAGGAAAAGTATTTTGGAGAATTAGAGGTAAATTATTTGGAGCATAATATACATTCTCATCTGAAAGAGTCCTCAGGACGCATTTTGTAATCGATGGCATGTCATAGTTAAATTGGCATTATCTTAGTACATAAAATAGTGCTTTGAAATCAGTGGAATATTTAATGAAGTATGTTTACAGGGGATCTATACATATGGTGGTGGTAATAATTTTGAGTTAGATCAGCATAACCATATGAATGTGCTCTGTAGATACTTACGGATTATTTTACTAATTCTGGTCACAGAGTGACTTATCTTTACAAGTGATCTTTTGAGCAAGTCTGCAAGGTTAATGATTAATAGGACTATTGAAGTAAATTTAAAATTCTGGTTTTTCAATTGACTTGGGAGATTTCAGACGTCATTTTAGAATGATTTTGCCCCTTAAATACTAAAAATGAAACAACATTAACATAAAAATAAAATTTTTAATAAAAATAAGTTGTGAAAATTTTATCTAGATAAGCAAACATTGATGAAACATGTATGATATTAATAATGCTATGATTCAGTCAGTCTTATTAAACCAGAGTAGGGGGTATATAATGGATACTTGTTTAATGCTGATTATATCAACAATGACTTAAGACTTGTACCCAAGCCGTTATTGAGAGATTAGATCAGGATAAAACTCCAAATACAAGTTTCTGTGGGGAAAAAATGTAATGTTGTAGTTCAATTGTATTATTTACTAAATAGGTATTTGACCACTATATAGCAAACATAACCACATTTGTAATGTTTCTCAGAGGAAAATGCATTCCGGCATCCAAACATCCAGTTCTCTAAGGTGGTACTTTGACGTTTGGGTTTATGACTAGATGCCTATAATATTTTTTCAAGAATTGAAGATTAACTGACACTTAAAAATGAAGAGTACTGACCCCAAAAATAGCTTTGAATCCTTAAAATTTAAAGGCATTTCTATTTCATGTCTTTGAATTTCTTAAAACACAAGTTTTTTTGTTTGGTTGGTTTTTTTTGGCTGCATTGGGTCTTCGTTGGTGTGCGCAGGCTTTTCTCTAGTTGGCGGCGAGCAGGGGCTACTCTTCATTGCGGTGGTTTCTCATTGCAGACCATGGGCTCTAGGCGTGCGGGCTTCAGTAGTTCTGGCTCACAGGCTCTAGAGCACAGGCTCAGTAGTTGTGGCGCACGGGCTTAGTTGATCCGTGGCATGTGGGATCTTCCTGGACCAGGGCTCGAACCTGTGTCCCCTGCATTGGCAGGTGGATTCTTAAGCACTGCGCCACCAGGGAAACCCTAAAATACAAGTTTTAAATGCAGTCTTGCTACTATATTTCATGATAATTAGATAATCACTAGATTAACTAGTCACTGGATTTTTTACCCAATCCAGTGATTTGTCCAAAAGGCTTATTAGGTAGAATTAATAAAATGCTGGTATTTTAAAAGTATAGTGGTAAATTCTTCAGTTGGATTACTTCAGCAAAAATGATTAGATTGCTAAATTACTGCCCCTTAGAATAAGTCTTTACAGTATTCTGAATGAGCATCTGTTAAATGAAATGTATCTAAATTCTAGGTTAAACATTCCATGTTAATTGCGTTAATTAAACAGAAACAGGTGTAAGGGTACTGAGGGGATCATATTGTTTTCAAGTCTAGTTCTTAGAGGAATGGTCTCAAATAATGTTTCAGGTTAATGTAGGGTAAGATTAATGATCATCTGTGTGTATACTTTTTTGTGTGTGTGTGTGGTACGCGGGCCTCTCACTGTTGTGGCCTCTCCCGTTGCGGAGCACAGGCTCCGGATGCGCAGGCTCAGCGGCCATGGCTCACGGGCCCAGCCACTCCGCGGCATGTGGGATCCTCCTGGACCGGGGCACGAACCCGTGTTCCCTGCATCGGCAGGCGGACTCTCAACCACTGCACCACCAGGGAAGCCCATGTGTATATACTTTTGACATTAGTTGAAGCAATGGGATGGATAATGTGGACAGAGATAGCAATTGTTAGAAATTAACGCCTGTGCCATAGGTATAGAAATAGTGTCTTGGGTTCAGATCCTAGTCCATTTCAATTACCCGCATGACTTCAGTTGAGGTTATTTATTTTTTATTTTTTTAATTTTTTTAAATCTTTGGAAAGGATCCTCTAGCCTTAGCATTTAATATTTTTACCATTGTGAAGGTCTACTTTTTTACAGGTAGTTTAAGTCCCTCATGCTATTGTGAAGGTTATACTCTACATCAAAAGCCTTCAGCCTCTTAGGTGACTAATTTGTTCCTCTTCTCCAGACCAGATACTTTTCTCTGAAAATTTCATCAGATCTTATGTCATTTATCATTTATCATTTATCATCTTCATTACTTTTCTGGACCAATCTGTAGGGGGTGCTTAAAAGGTCTTATGTTAATGAGGTCTTTGTAGTTAAGAGTGTGTGTTTTAGGTTGTAGGGTAGCACACAGAGGTTTACTTTACTGAGCTGAATGTTATGCATTAGCATAGAGCTTGTTCTACTCAGAAACAGCAGCTCCCAATTTCTCTTAAAGTTTCTCTTGGGAGAATCTGAAAGTTTGAAAATTGGAAAATCATTGTAGAACTTTCTGAGGCTTTTCACCAAACATTTACAAATTCTTGCTTCTGCTTCAGGTAATGATAACAGGGGCTTATAGGAACTTTTTAATTGTCAGTAAATTATTTATGAGAATAGTCACACTTCTTTTTGTACTGTTAAGAAGATGTGTTGCTTTTTGTTTTGTTTTTGTATGTATGTAAGTGGGGTTTTTCTTCCCCTTATTTTTAGTGACAAAACATAAAGGTACTGAGAAAAGAGAGTCCCCTTCACCAGCACCCAAGCCTAGAAAAGTAGAGTTATCTGAATCAGGTAAGTGTTTTTTGTTTGTTTTGGTTTTTTTAAGCTGAATTAGATTCTGGTTAAAGATTAATTATACGATATGGCTTAATGGTTAAGAGCTAGGACTTTGAAGTCATACCAGCCTGTTTGAATCCCCAGCTCCACTAACTACTTTTTGTTTGTTTTAATAATTTATCTGAGCCTCTACTTTTTTTTTTTTCCATCTCTGAAATGCAGATAACAGTACCATCCTTTAGGTCTTTGGTTGTTAACTGAAATAATGTTTATAAAGTGCTTGGCATGCAGACCGAACTGTCACAAATGCCTAAATAAGTTTATTTTTATTATATTTAGTGAAGATAGTCTAAGTTAGCATTTAAATTGGCATTTTAAGCTCCTCCTTTATTAAAAGAGAGTAGCTGTATTGCTTGACCCAACCAGATAAAGGTTTAGGAGACCATTTCCCAATTCAAATATGTTACATTTTCTGTATGCATGACTAAAGAAACACTTTCTAAATGCATCCATCTTTCAGAAGAAGATAAAGGTGGCAAAATGGCTGCAGCAGATTCTGTGCAGCAGAGACGCCAATACAGACGACAGAACCAGCAGTCTTCCTCTGGTATGGACACTGGTTACATTTTTTTCTTTCTGCATATCCTAATAAAAATACTTAAGATAAAAATATCCGAAAGTGTAGTGAATGTATCAATACTTAGGAGAAATATTTTTGTGCCTGTGTATAAATATGTTAGGAGGAAGTGTTAGTACAATAGTTAAAACAGGAATAGAAATTGGAAAAGTATATTTCTTTCCTCAACCCTGTCTTACTCCCCAAAGCTTTTATTCAGAAATTTTCTGTGCATGTATAAGTATCTGTGGTTTAAAAAAAAAAAATCCCACAGGCTCAAACTGTAGATTATATTGCCTGCCTATTTAACCTACTATAGCTAGACATCTTTCCCTGTTAATTCTTAAGGATCTACCTCATTTATTTACCAGCTGCAGCATTTTTAAAATTTTGATAATATGCTGTCATCTGTTGAGCCACTCGCCTATTTGGACATTTAGGTTATTTCTAGTTTTTTTGTGTGTTTGTGCTTATGTGAGTATATCTGTAAAATAGTAATTAGGAGGGGAACTTCTGAATTAAAAAGTACGTACGCAGAAACCTGATTTTTAAACCAGATATCCTGGTTTTATTCGCTTAGTTGGTATTTGTGACTGAGTCTAGGCACTACCTTTGCTTTTCATTTATAAAAATGGAAACCAAAGCATCCCACAGTGACATTAAGTCAGTTAAAAGCCATACAGCTTTTGCAACTCTTTAAGATGAGGTTAATCATGGAAGTGTTTGAAAATGCATGTAAGTTTTGGATATTTTTTGGTATTTGGGACTTGTTAGTTATTTTAAGTTAAGGAAACCATGTACAAATGAAGTGTTTCTCTTTGCAGTTCTTGACTGTTACCAGGCCTGTAGAAAATGTCACATACATTTTGTTTGTTTGATAAATAATAGGGATATGAAGTAAATTATTCAAATGCTAGTAAGACTTTCAGTAGCCTTAAAAGTACATAGAGTAACAAGAATTAAATAATGCTTGAGATGCTTTTTAAGCTTTACTTAGTTATCTGGAAGATCACTAGATTTATAAGGGACACTGTCTTGTTGGATTGTTCTGCGGAAATGATTTGTATAACGTGATTATATAATAACGTATATTTATGTATGCTTGACTTTCAAGTCATTAAGCACATATCGATATTACCTTTTTTCAGAACTGATGGCTGTATATGTGCTTGCTTATATTAGTGGACTTGATTTGCTAATTTGGACACTCCCATCTGCTTAGATTCCAAAAACGTAGATAGACTCTTAAGCATAGACCTGATGTAAATTTTTGTTTATTGTGTAATTATAGATTCTGGCTCCTCCTCTTCCTCAGAAGATGAGCGACCCAAAAGGTCCCATGTGAAGAATGGTGAGGTAGGCAGGCGGCGGAGACATTCCCCTTCCCGGAGTGCCTCTCCATCACCTCGAAAGCGCCAGAAAGAGACTTCCCCTCGGTAATGTCTTCAGTGGTGTTCTGTAGTTGTGATAAAACTTCATAACTTAAGGGATGGGCTGTGGGCTTATTTAGAATTTGCTTAACTCCTTGCTTTCAAGAACTCACAGTAGGAGATGGTCAGATTTGGGGGGTATTTGGGTTTTCTTTGTTCCGTGGTCATTACTATTTAATGAGAACTTAGTAAGTTTTGTACCAGTATGTCAAACGTGTGCATGACTAGAATAGACCAGTTAAATCATAGCATTAACTCCCGACCATGTTTGAATATCTAAAAAAATATATCTCCATTAGTGATACTTAACTCCATTGAAGTAATTAATTTGGTGAATGGAATTCTTGACATTTGTTTTTTTCCACTGCTCTCAGGATGCAGATGGGAAAGCGATGGCAATCGCCAGTGACTAAAAGGTTGGTTAGATGCTATTTTGTAAATTAGGATTACATGTCAAAGTTTGAGTGACTTAATTTACTGTTTAGGTAACATCCCATTCTGACGTTTACAGGGTATGACTGTGGAGAAGTTCCTCAATTGTTTTGGTTTGATTATATTTTCTTACACATGAAAATAATGATAAAAACATACACAGTGTTCACTTTAGAGCATCATTTGGATTTAGAGTTTTGTGCACTTACAGTGTATTTGTTAGTCTTCTGTTTTTTGAGGTCTTTCCAAGAGATAGGACAGTAGTAATAGTTCCTTAGATTTAGTGGGAACAGACTTTGTGGTGACTATAGGGAAGGCAAGAAAAACATGGGAGAAACATTTAAAAGATTAAAAAATGACTGTGAGGCTTTGGCCCTGTTCAGTGTTTCCTACAGTAGAAAGGTAAGTTGCATATCCTTTTGGAACCTGTTTGGTCATCAGGGTCTTTGTGACCCTAAGGCCATAATATTTTAGAGCCAGGTGATACATAGAAATCTCTAATTCAGGCGTATCTCATAAGTGAGAAAACAGGGGCTCAGAAGTAGTAAGTGAGTTTCTTAGGGTTACAGAGTGACAAAACCAGATCTTAGACCTGTGCCATTGACTATACCATTTCACCATGACATTGTACTGTCTTTGCTAGTCTTCTGCTTTCTGAGGTCTTTGCTGTCACTAAATTTCTAACTATCCTTCCTGAAATGTTCACATTGTTCTTTTTATAGATCAGTTTTTGAAGCTGTGTTGTTTTAAGTAGTCTCACTAATTAATAAGAGTGTTTTCTTGGAAAGGTTCTTTGGAACCAGTTGGCAGTGTATATGATGGAGCAAAACGGTGTGTTTGTGCTGTGGAAGTAACTTACTTGACAAGAAAAAATAGAAACCTTAAAAAAAATTTAGGTACAAAGGTATTCTGTTCCCAACTGTGATTACTCCAGGTTTCTGTAAAATTGCTAGTACAGCAGCTAAAAAATTGCTTTACAAAATCAGGTTAGTGGTAAGATTCCGCCCCCCCCCCCCCCCCCCCCCCCCCCCCCCGCCGGTTATGGATAATGATGTTGGAGATTGCCATCAAGTCTCTAGGATTTGGAGATGGAGAAAGAATTGTTTGGGATCACACTTCAGTATTTATTTTTAAGAAGGGAAATACAGCCTGGCTTTGAATGTTTCATATATAAAGTTTAAAGATTAAAAAATGCAGCATTTTTCATGCTTCTAAACATGTGTCTTTGGGTATTGAACACTCTTTCCTTAACAGTGAATGGTGTATTGATCATACTTAGTATAAAAAGATAGTTGTTGCATCTATAATTTCTTGTCTTCATTACCAGCCTGAGTAGTGAAGTGAGGTGATTCTGAAGAGGTCACTGCAGAGATCTCAAGCTGTCTTTGTCCTTATAAGACTTTTGTATTCCTACATACTCGAGGGCTGAGGGCTACTTCATGTTTTAAGGCTTATTGAAACTGGTTCTCGTGCAGTTTGGGTGGGGGGAGACCTCTGTACTCAACAATTTCTATACACAGTTGAAGGCTTGAGTTGGCACTAGTATTCACAGTAACTAGAAAATGTTTAGCCTTCTTCTTCTACTTCTTCCTCTTCTTTTAAACCCGATATGTATGCCATATCAGCTCAGGTAAGAAACTGTAGCCTTTAGGTCATAGAGCCATCGGGTGTCAAGATTCCAGTTGTAAGTGATTATCAAATTTTTCTTGTAGTTCCTTTAAGTATGCTAGTTTGGTTTGTTTGGTTTTTTTTGTTTTTTTTTTTAGGTTATGGTTTTATTCTTATTCTCTTTTTGGCTTTTTCTCACATGGAAACAGGACATTGAAGGTCATCACTGGAAGGGACCTTTTAGTTATTCCAAGCCTTTCATTTTACAAATGAAACTGAGGCACAGAATAAATATCTTAGGTCATTAGTGTATTATAATAGATTCTAATCTGAGTTAAATTTTTTTTATGAGAATATTTTAAAAGAGAAATCACATAATCAACAGTAATAGCCTCTCTTGCTATTACACCTACTGATAACACATTGGGAGTTCTGCTTTGTATCATCTCACCCTCAGAGTTTATGAGTGTAAACCTTTGTTTTTCTTTTTTGAGTCAAAACCCAAATGTCTTTTCCCGTTTGAAATCTTCATTACCTGTTGAAACAGTAGTCCACCCTGTTTCTCTAGGTTCCGTAATTCTCAGATTAGCCTTGCTAGTAAAGTGGCTTCTCCTTTACTGTTCTTTCTTGTAATTAATAATTTGGTGTCTATGTTTCATCTGAAGCTTATCTGTCCTGTAGTTTATATTTTAAATCTGTTCAGAGTGAGGTCTTAGTCCCCACAGGGCATAAGCAAATTTAAATTAAAAATTAAATTTACTAATGAATGTCAGAATTTTCATTGTTCTGTTAATGAACTCTCCTTAGTTTTAATGGGGAATCAAGACTAGTAAACTTTAGAAAATACTTCCAGATTCACAGGAAGCATCAATCCTGTACTGGGCAAGAAA
Organism: Grampus griseus; assembly: GCF_964374135.1. Lineage (NCBI taxonomy): Eukaryota > Metazoa > Chordata > Mammalia > Artiodactyla > Delphinidae > Grampus > Grampus griseus. The sequence goes on along the minus strand of NC_139017.1, from coordinate 164,250,170 downwards.
TTTAGAACTAATTACAGTTGACCCTTAAACAACATGTGTTTGCATTGTGTGACTCCACTTACACGCACATGGTGTTTTTTTTTTTTTTTTTTTTTTTTTTTTACAATAAATGCATATTATAGTACTGCACGATCCTCGGTTGATTGAATCTGCCAGCGCAGAAGCCCAAGCCCCCCACATTGTTTAAGGGTTAATTGTATATTATTTGACTTCTTTGTATACACAAACTTGGCCAATAGATGTCAAACTGGCTTGGTATTTATTTTAGTATATCTGCTGGGAGACTACTATGAGTTAGTCCAGTTGATTATAATTGTATTTTTCAGGTGTGCTTTTTATGTTAATTGGTTAAATGCCTAACTGCTCAGAATTAAGGTCTGTGATTCTTATCTATATTTTAACCGTATTGCTCCCAGTGGCTTTAGTGCTCAGACAGCCTTGGTCCTTTGTCTTTGGGGTAGTGTTTTTAGTTAATAGTTTGCAACTGTTGAACTGTGGGAACATACTTCTTAAAAAATCAAGAACTTGGAGCAGTGACACCCAGACTTCGGGCCTTAAATATCTGTATTTGAACATTGTATTTTTCTAGGCTTTAGAACAGTTGTTCCTAACAAGGAATCAAAAATCACTTGAAGAACCTTTTTAAACATATACTGGCTAGACCATAGCCCAAACCTGGTGAACACACATTTCAAATAAGCTTCCACGCTGTTTCTGATGTACATTCTAGTTAAAAAGCAATGCTCTCAGGCAGTGTTTCCAGCCTTGTCTCACCTTGCGTCACGTTAAGAATGTTTTACGTCGTGACTCAGGCTGCATATTTATATACAGAAACAAAAATTTCACAATACAAAATTTACTCTTACCACAAGTTAAAGCACTTTGTTTTTCTTTTCTTCCTTCCTTTCTGGCCTTTTTTTTTTTTTTTTTTAAATCCTGGTTCTCACCCAGGGTCTTGACTAACTACACTGTAGTTTGAAAAACACTGCTTTGAGGGATAGAGTGAAAGCTGCTGCACTTTGGGTTGACAGTGATTGAAACTAAATCATCTTGATCACTTAGTTATAAATGTTACTGACTCTGAATCAACTATAATTCTTCTTCGGTTTAGTGGTAGACGGAGGAGAAGCCCCTCCCCACCGCCTGCCAGAAGGCGACGTTCTCCTTCTCCTGCTCCTCCGCCTCGTCGACGCAGGTCTCCCACACCACCACCACGACGCAGGTACTTTATCACGTAGGCTAGTGGGAGCTAAAGGGAGCAACTTTGAATCTTTGTGATTGAAATATTTTATTCGAGTGGCATGCACAGCTGTTTACAAAATACCACATAGTATACAATTCCAGTTACATGAAAAGTCCAGAACACATGACTCTGTAGAGATAGAGAGTTATTAGATAAATGGTGCCTAGGGTGGGATGGGAATGGGGAGTCATGATGGTTGAACACTGTGAATATAGTTGACCCTTGAGCAAGGAGAGGAGTTAGGGGCACCGACCCTCCACGCAGTTGAAAATCTGAGTATAACTTTACAGTTGGCCCTCCGTATGTGCGGATTCAGCCAACAGCAGACTGTGTAGTACTGCAATAAGTATTAAAAAAAAAATCCACATATAAATGGACCCATGGAGTTCAAACCCATGTTCAAGGGTCAACTGTATACTAAAACAATTGAAATGCACACTTCAAATGGGTGAATTTTATGATTTGTGAACCACATATCAATAAAGATGTTAAATTAAAAGGCAGGATCACTAGTGATTACAGAGGGAAAAAATATTAACTTTATAGTGGGGAGTTAAGTTTTGCTTTTTGGAACTTCCTGAATTTTTTTTCTCTTCAAATATTTTCGATCCATGGTTGGTTGAATTTGTGGATACTGGATCTTTGGACACAGAGCGTTGACCCTGTCAGACAAACCCAAATTGAAAGCCATTTTACAAAGTAACTGATGAGTACTCTTCAAAAAAATGTCAATCATGAGAGGGAGAGAGACTGAGGAGCAGTTACAAATTGGCAGAAACTAAGGACACGTGACAACTAAACGCAATGTAGGATCCTGATTTTTGGAACCTGGAACAGAAAAAGGACATTAGTAGAGAAAACTGGGGTGACATTAGTATTTTAGTTAATACCAAGGTTAATTTCATAGTTTTGGTAATTTTTCTGTAGTTATATGGGATGGTAAGTGGAAAGTCTCCACTAATTTTGCAACTCTTCTGTAAATCAAAAATGATTTCAAAATAAAAGTTAGGGGGAAAAAAATTTTAAGAGCATTGCTCAAACACATTATCAAGCGGTATAGTTGCTGCTACAACTCCTGAATGGCCATTATGTGGCAGGTAAAGTGGTAGATGTTTTATGTACTTCATGTCTCCTCAGGATGATCTTGCTTGGTATTCCCATTTTTCAGGTGAGGAAATGGGGGTTCAGAGTTATTAAATATGAGGGCAAAATGGAAAACTCTATGGTGTTGCCCAATGTATGGCCTATCCCAAAGCTGATTTTTAGGCAGGAAAATATTTTGAGCTCAAGGTCTGAATGTTTCAGGAGAAAATCAGGCCATTGGAACTAAATGTTTTATTGAGGTTTAATTCCTGAGAGGCAAGTTAGGGTTATGTAGGGATTAAGCATTAAGAGGAAGGCCAAGTTGAGACTTTGACAGGGATGCGTTCTGCCTAGCAGTAGACTTCCATTGAATACTATTTTGACGCACAAAAAATGTAAGTCTGTCTTGGTGGGGGCAGGGTAGAGATGCCTTTTAAAGCTGTGCAAGTGAATGCTAATTATTAATTCAGAGTCCAAACACCAGTTTAGAGAGGGTACCCCCTACACAGGAGAGCTCTTTAAAGCACAGACTTCCTGAGTTCAAGTTGAACACGGTCAACAGAGTCTTGCTAATGTAGTTATCTAGTTGCTACATAGTGATAATGAATTTTCAGTTTCCTTAGAGCAATGCCAGGCTCTCTTCTAAAAAAATACTAAGTTGATTTTATATGGATTGTGCTAAATGACTTTGTGTGTGTGTGGGGGGGGGTGGTACGCGGGCCTCTCACTGTTGTAGCCTCTCCTGTTGCGGAGCACAGGCTCCGGACGCACAGGCTCAGCGGCCATGGCTTACGGGCCTAACCGCTCTGCGGCATGTGGGATCTTCCCAGACCGGGGCACGAACCCATGTCCCCTGCATCGGCAGGCGGACTCCTAACCACTGCGCCACCAGGGAAGCCCATGCTAAATGACTTTTGACAAATTTGAATTCAGTCTGAAAACTAAATTTCTCCATTAATCACAATGACCTATTTGTAGTCATCTAGGATAAACAGGAATTTACTAAGTGATTTTTTTGTTGTTGTTACCTTAAATGAGTTTAAACACATGACATTTCCACTTAGAAATGTTCTCTCTCTGTGTGGTGCTGTATAAGTACATAGTTTTCTTTGCATTCTGTTTCTACTCTGTTGGACCGTTTATTTTTCCTAGGACTCCTTCTCCTCCCCCACGTCGTCGCTCACCTTCCCCAAGAAGATACTCTCCTCCAATACAGAGGAGATATTCTCCTTCTCCACCTCCAAAGAGAAGAACGGCTTCACCCCCTCCCCCTCCTAAACGAAGGCCATCACCGTCTCCACCACCAAAGCGTCGGGTCTCCCATTCGCCACCTCCCAAACAAAGAAGCTCCCCAGTCACCAAGAGACGTTCGCCTTCGTTGTCATCAAAGCATAGGAAAGGGTCTTCCCCGAGCCGATCTACCCGGGAGGCCCGGTCACCACAACCAAACAAACGGCATTCGCCCTCACCACGGCCTCGAGCTCCTCAGACCTCCTCAAGTCCTCCAGCTGTTCGAAGAGGAGCATCGTCATCACCCCAAAGAAGGCTGTCCCCATCTCCAAGTTCTAGGCCCATTAGGAGAGTCTCCAGGACTCCGGAACCCAAAAAGATAAAAAAGTAAAAATATTTTATCCTTTTTGGTTAGGAACACTAACTTGCATAGCTCTTTATGCTTGGAAGCCCCCCACCCCCCAACTGAGAAATCACAGAAAAGAATAGTTGTGAATACAAACTTTAAGGCAAATTCTAGGTCCTATTCGTAGATCCTTTCTGTTTTCAGGATAGTTCCTCATGGTATAAGCTACATGCCGTAGGATTTTACTTGGTTCTTAGGGATATCAGGCTTATTGAGTCTGTTTCCAAACCTAGCTCTGAAGTGATGCATAGGATATTTCTTGCATGTCTATGTAAGACTGATAAAAGCAGTCTTAAATATAGGAACTGGCATTACTAATTTCATACAGGAAGAATCATTAACAGAATGGATAGAGGATTGTGGAGCTTGAACTACTCTCCAGGAGACTTAGGTGGTAAAAATTTGATAAGTGTTAGTATAATCAACCAGCAGACTAAGTGCTGTGAAATACTTAAAGTTCATTATCTGGTTGTATAATGGTAGTTGGTTGTTTTCTCTTAAGAAAGAAGGATCTGTGCTTTTGGATATTAAATGTTTTATTTATTCCCTCTGTTTCTAGAGCTGCCTCACCAAGCCCTCAGTCGGTAAGGAGGGTCTCATCTTCCCGATCTGTCTCGGGATCTCCTGAGCCAGCAGCTAAAAAGCCCCCAGCACCTCCATCCCCTGTCCAGTCTCAGTCACCCTCTACCAACTGGTCACCAGCGGTACCGGTTAAAAAGGCTAAAAGCCCAACACCAAGCCCATCACCGGCAAGGGTATGTCTGCCCTGTTTTGGACATCTTTTATAATTATACGTGGTCACTTGGAAGGAGAGAATTTTTTGTCTTTTGTAGTTCAGAGGAGCATTACTTTCTGTGGTTCAGATGGACTTCAAAAGGAGGCACAAGTTAAGTGGTGGTGTTTGCATCACAGTCCATGCTTAGTACTCTAGACATCCACTAATTTGTGATATGTCTAATACTGTTATCTTGGTGGTGAAGATTGGATTATGTAGACAATTTAGAAAAACAGAAAGAAAAAAATTACCCTTGATTCTGTTATCTAGGAGAAAAATAGTTTAGCGTTTGTGCTGTTTTCTCTAGTGTTTGACAGGTTTTGGGATAGTTATGGTCACAATCAATAAAAATTTCAATCTTAGATCATGTCTATTAGTCTGATTACATTTTTATATAGAAAAAATACACTTTATCACAAGAACATACCAAAATGTCGACGGTGGTTATATGTTAGAAGGAGAATGATGTGTGATCTTAATTTTTCTTCTTTACATCTTAATGGTCTTATTTTTTCCTACAGTGTAAATACATTATTTCTGTAATAAAAAATGAACCTCACAACTTGTGAAATGTTAGATGGAGTGGAAAGTACTTTGTTGTCCCATATAGCCTGATCTTTGGCAAGCTACATAGATAAGAATAACACTCTTGTTTTTACATTGTCAAGCTTAAATATCATTGGGATATTAAAATATCAGAGCTTAAACTGTTTTCTTTGTGATTCATTAATCTAATCATGGCAGCTTTCTGTATTGTATAAAATCAGTGGTGGATGTCCATCTTAATAGGATTGAATTATTGTGCAGACTGAATGGATTGAGGAATTTTAAGTAATTGCTTAGAAATGTGAGATTTAAAAATTATAGACTAGATACAATTATAGCAGAGCCAACCCTTTGCTTAAATTTGGAATATATGTGGTGGAGAACAATGTACCCACATTCTAGAGATAGATCAGACAGTGATTAGAGATGTGGCATTCATACACGCTTGTATTTAGGATAATAGCTATTAAAAGCCTACATGTTAGGCTGGTATTGTGGGTGATTTACAGATATTCCCATTTAACTTTTGTAACAGCTTTATCAAGGATTGTTATACCCATTTTGGGTTGACAAAAAGGCCTCAGAACACGTCAGGCAATTTGAGGTCAACTAGTTTAATAGGTTCAGGAACCAGAATTCAAATCAGGTCTAGTTGAGTTCAGAGACTTTTCTTCCTGTTGCACATGGTGCTTTTCCTTACATACGGAGGTAGACCCTGACTCAGGCCAGTCTTGGAGACCTGATTCATAGCTTGTGGTTGGGAGGCCTGGTTTAATGTGAAGTTAGTTGGGGAAATTTTTAAAAAATCATTTATCTTCAAGGTCTGTTTCAACTCTTGGGAGTCTTTGCTTTCAGTGGTGGTTCCCATCTTTTAGGAGTACTTTTCTTAGTGTTGATTGGCCCTGGGTCTTCTTTCCCCCCTGAAGCCGTATGAAATCCTGAGATTAGTCCAATTGCTTATTCCCTTGAAGAAATAAAATGTTTAGTTCGACAGGTTGATTTTATTGTTTTGGGTTTTCTGGATTTCTAGAATTCAGACCCAGAAGGAGGTGGAAAGAAAAAGAAGAAAAAGAAGGACAAGAAACACAAAAAGGATAAGAAGCACAAGAAGCACAAAAAACACAAGAAGGAAAAGGCTGTAGCTGCAGCTGCTGCAGCTCCTGTGACCCCTGCAGCCATTGCTGCTCCCACAACCGCGTCAGCACAGGAAGAACCAGAGGCAGAGCCAGAGCCTAAGAAGGTATTTACGAACACTCTTACAGTGTGTACAGATAGCTGAATCATTTGGTATTGAGAAGTAGCTAAGTAATTTTTTTCTAATAATTGGATGCTCAGCTGTTAACTCTTTTCTGATCGGTTTCTCTATGACCACCTACCAAGAGCAGGAATTTGCTAAGGCTAACGATAAGAATATGAATGGCATCCAAAAAGCTTAATGTATATTTTTTAAAAGAAATTCAATATAATTAAATATACCATAGACTTAACCCATTTAAAGTATAGTGATTTTATGGTTTTTTTGTGTATTCATAGAGTTGTGCACACATCACAAGAATTTTCTTTTTCTCTGTACTCAGCATCTCCCACCGGTGTCTCAAGATTTAACGATATGACCTTTTTGGCGTTTTTTTTTTTTTTATATATTTTTTTTTTTTAGGAGACTGAAAGTGAGGCTGAAGATAACCTTGATGACTTAGAAAAGCACCTGCGTGAAAAGGCCCTGAGATCAATGCGGAAGGCTCAAGTGTCCCCACAGTCCTAGGTGGAAATGTTTGTTATGATGTAAATTTTATTTGGTTTGTACGCAATTCAGTTTCAAAATTGCTAAAAATGTGTTTGAGCTTTAGACTATAACATTTGTTGTAATAATTGCTAGGTTGAAGTTCACCATGTAAAAAAAAAAAGGGCATGGATTTACATTGCAAAAGGTGTCCACAGTGTATTAGTGACATTCTTTCATTGACAGCTGACATAAATTCATTTAGAGTGAAATATTTTAAGCCAAAAAAAAAAAATCCCCTTTTTAAAAAAGGGGGTTTAAATATTGTTGGCATTCTTATGGTTCCATTAAATGCCCCTGTCTATTCCCAGAGGTTTTTCTTTCTACTTTTTCTTTCTTTTTTCCTTTTTCTCATTTGAGTCTTAGCACCCATTTAAGTTATGATGCTTCCAACCTTGTATGGTTTTTGCAAGCTTTCCCAGAAATAAGACCACTGTTGAACTACCACAAAAGTATAAATGAATATTTTAATGCCACAATCTTTCCTGTTGCCTGTGGAGTCTCTGCTGAAATGAATCAGGATTTGAGCTCTAGGATGAGACAGAAAATGAAAGCATGTTGTTTGCCAGGACACTGTGGGTTTATATTGATGTGTAACAAGTTGATTTGGAACACTGGAATTTCACTCTGTTCTGTTTATTTTTATTTTTTGTAAAGGCAGTTAACTAGTCCCAGGAAGGATCCTTCAGTTACATAAAATTTTGTTTTATGAAACGTCATGGCTCCATTCATAATTTTGTCTTGTTCTATCGATTGGTATATACAACTTTCAGAGCTCTTGTATTTGGAAAGCTGGAAGGGCCCAGACTTTGAAATAGTGTCTTGTTTTCACTGTTTTTGTTTTGTTTTTGTTGGGGTTTTTTTTGTTTTTTTTTAAACTAAAGCTATATAAAGCTTGTGGATTAAACAATAAATTTCTAAATTTAAAAATGTTGGCCACTCACTTTTACTTACCCATCTCAATACGGCAGGAAACCTACCTTAGAAATCTTACAGTGCCTTTACCCCCTTGGCACCTTTGGCAGAGTGAGGATTAGACAAGGGAAAAACGAGGTGATGAAATTGTTTTACCATCTTTATTTTAGTAATTAATGTGATAAATGCCATGAAGGGAAAGCACACAGTGAGATTGCAACACATATAATGGGCTAGTCAGCCAGGCATAGGGGAAGAGTTTCAGGCAGAGCAAACAGTATCTGTACACCCCAAGACAGAAGAAGCCTGGCACATTCCAGGAAGCGAACGAAGGTTAAGAAATGACTGGAGCAACCTCCCTCTATTGGGGGGGGGGGTGTGTGTGTGGTGTGGTGTGGTGTGAGCAATATAATTTGAGGAAACTTGGGAGTTGATAACATTGTATAAGGTAAAACAACAACATTCATAAGAAAGAAGGAATTTTTGGCAAGTGAATCTAAGCTTAGCAAGTTGTCACATAGGCAGTTAATTTGATTATAGTTTCTGGTAGTTGAAGCAAAAAGAAGGAAAATGCCTACATGTCTTAATTTCAGGAAAACTTAGTGGGCAGTTTTTTATCTAAAGGATATGGACATAGAGGGACTATTTTTACAGGTGGGTTTTTAGAGTGATTTGTAACAAGGCAAAAGCTTATTAATGAAGCTGCTTTTGTAGCGACTGAACTAAGGTATCTAGAGTGACTCTCCACCCTTGATAGAATCTTACATGTGTCTGCGGCAACTTAGAGCTTTCAGGGATCTTCCACATGACTTCCTTTTGACTTTATAATTATGTGATGTAGGAAAGGCACAGAATATTCCAGTTTGTGCTTGTTTTTTGTTTGTTTTTTGGCCACTGAGCATGTGGGTTCTTAGTTCCCCAGCCAGGGATCGAACCTGTGCCCCCTGTATTGGAAACGTGGAGTCTTAACCACTGGACCGCCAGGGAAGTCCCCAGGATATCCGGTTTCTAAGATGGTTGCAGCTGATTTACCCCTTTCAGTATGAACAAACCAATGAACATCACTGGGGTACTTGGAATCTATCTAGCCATTCACTCATTCAATCCATTTATTCACTTGTCCCATTTATTCAACACGCTTTCATTCCTCCACTTGACTGAACTGCTTGTTAAGGTTAGCAGTAACTTCCATTTTGCCAAAATGAGCGATCAATTCTCCATCCTTTACTAGCCTTCTTGGCAGGAGTTGACTCAGTCATTCACTCCTTTGTCGACACACTTCCTTCTCTTGGGTTCTAGGGGGCAACACTGGTTTACCTTCTAGATGCAGCGCTAGTTTTCCTCCTACCTCAGTAGCTCTTTCATCTCTAGTGGATCCTTTGAAACGTGAAGTGATGGAGTTTGTAGGGAATGCCACCAAGGACACTGAATCCCTAGTCCCTTAAATGTCTTTTTGTGTGTCAAAGTTCTTTCCCGTCTAGACTTCCTGACCTAGACCTCTATCGAGCTACCTAGTTAATAACTTCATTTGGATGTCTAAAAGGCATACCGAATTGAACATATCCTCTGATTTATCTGTCCCATTCAGTACCTGTCATTCTCATTTACTCAAAATTGAGTTGATACTGTCAGTGGCAGCATTGTCCACCCTCCAATCTTCATGCACACAAGGCCATTCTGTTCCCAGCAGCCTGTCATGATAGTACCGCTCAAAACCCTCAGCTCCTTTTTTCTGCTTCAGAGTAAAATCCAAATTTCTTACTCTGGCCTGCAAGACCCAGTAGCACCTAGTTTGGCACCTTCATCTCTACTCCTCAGTCTGCTCAAGCCATACCTACCTCCTTGCCCTTCCTTTAAACCTCTCTCGGGGCCTTTGTCCTCACTGCCGGATCTGACATGTTTACTTTGTTTTCTTCAGACACTTGTCTGAAGAACAACTTCGTCTCCTCTGTTTTCATCTATAGCAATTATTACCACCTGAGATGATGTTTTTGGTCCTTAGGAACTTGGTCTTGTATGTGACTGTGTCCCCAATGCCTGGTACATCGTAGAAGGACAAATGCTCGATGAACCGATGAGTAAATAAGTTTAATTGACCGTCATTGCCTCTGTACTTGCAAGGCACTACTAGGGCTTGAGGTAAAGAAAATGAAGACATGGTGATTGCTGCTCTCTAGTATTTGCCCACTGGGGGTAAAACACATGCAAACAATTTGGAGTGGACAAGAACATAGAGTTTGGTAGACCAGGGTTTCTAGCACAGCTTTCTACAGTGTGACCTTGGTCAAGTTATTTGGCCTCTAAGTGCTGCCATTTCTTCTCTCCGAGTTAAATAATGGTGGAATCTACTTCAGAGTTGTTTTTGAAGGGTTAAGTGTGATAGTTAATACATATAAAGCAATGATAGTACAAAGAGGTTCCCATTTTCTTAGCTAACGTAATATGTGGTCATTCTAGTAACTATGGTAAATTTTAGTTTGGATGTCTAAAAAGGATTTTAATTAATCATAGCCCTATTTAATGTAATTTTTTCTTTTTTTTCTTTTTAATAAAATTCACCATTTTAAAGTGTGCAGTGCAGTGGTATTTAATATATTCACAAGGTTATGCAACCATCACGACTACCTATTCCAGAATATTTTGATCACCCTAAAAAGAAACTGCCCATTAGCAGTCACTTTCCATTCTACTGACAGTCCCATCAGCCCCAGCTCCTGGCAACTACTTTCTGTCTATAGATTTGTTTATTCTGGGACATTTCACTGGAATTATACAGTATGTGGGCTTTTGTGTCTGGCTTCAATCATTTAATATGTGTTTAAGGTTCATCCATGGTACTCCATTTTTTTTTTAATTGCTGAGTGGTGTTCCCTTATATGGATATGCCGTATTTTGTTTATCCACATCAGTTGCACATTTGAGCTGTTTCCACTTTCCAGCTCTTATGAATAAAGCTGCTGTGAACATTCGGCATACAAGTTTTTATGTGGACATATGTTCTCTTGGGTGTATATACCTGGGAGTGGGATTGCTGGGTCATACTTAACTTTTTAAGAAACTGCTAGACTATTTTCCAAAGCAGCTACACTATCCGAACTTCTTACTAGCAGTGTATGAGGGTTATTATTTCTCCACATCCTTGCCAACACGTTATCTGTCATGTTGATGATAACTATCCTAGTGGGTGTGGACTAGTATCTCATTATGGTTTGATTTGCATTTCCCTGACGGCTAATGATGTTGAGCATCTTTTCATGTGCTGACAGACTTCAATGCCTTTTTTTTTTTTTTTTTTGCGCGGTACGTGGGCCTCTCACTGTTGTGGCCTCTCCCGTTGCAGAGCACAGGCTCCGGACGCGCAGGCTCAGCGGCCATGGCTCACGGGCCTAACGGCTCTGCGGCATGTGGGATCTTCCCGCACCGGGGCACGAACCCGTGTCCCCTGCATCGGCAGGCAGACCCTCACCCACTGCGCCACTAGGGAAGCCCCAATGCCATTTTTTTTTAATTGGGTATAATTGATTTACAATGTTGTGTCAGTTCCAGGTGCACAGCAAAGCGAATCTGCCACACAAATACATATCTCCACTCTTTTCCAGATTTCCTTCCCATATAGGCCACCGCGGAGCACTGAGTAGAGTTCCCTGCACTACACAGTAGGTCCCCATCAGTTATCTATTTTATATATAGTATTCAGTGCCACATTAAACACATTTGTATCTGTATGAGAATATTTCTGAAATTGTGGCTGTAGGACTCTCAGAGTTTCTGCAGAGTAGAGCTGATAATGCATTTGTAAAGTGCTCTGTGGAACTTTCATACCCATTTTGGAGGCTGGGGCTGGGGGGCTATGGCCAAGCAAAAATTTGTTCCCACGTTTGTGAAGAGGATCAGGAGACTAAGGGAGAGTGTGACTTACTTAAGGTACATGCGGGTCTAGTTGATATTGTCTCTCCCACCATCTGATAAAGAACGCTGTTTTTCCTCAATATACCTGTCTGGTATTGTAACAGAATCACGTTAGATGACGAACGTAGAAAATCTGCCCAAATACGTGTGGTTCTTCAAAAGGCATTGAAATTAAGGATGGAGCTTATTACTCTGAAAAATTACTCTGAAGAAGTTTGGAAGTTGAAATTTGAAAGGCATTAATGTCCTGAGGACCCAACTCTGCTCCTTCCTTTGAAAGACCAGCTCCAAAAGTCTGTAAGACGTTTTTGCCTTTTGAAAGCTTATTTGCTGTATTTTTCATTTGAAAGTTCCATCTTAGCTCATACCAAACATTGTCTTCTGGCTCTTAGGAACTCAATTATTGCTGTACCCCTAAGTGGTCTTCCGTGCAAATCCGTTTTCAAAGGAAAGATGATAGGATCTGAAATACAGGTTTTTCCTGTATTTCTTTGCAAAAATCTTCCACATTTGTCAATATATAGTTAAGTTGGCAGGCCTTCACATCATAAGAGGTTTTTGCCAAGATGGCCTTTTATTTCAGGTGTATCATGGGAGGAGAAGCTGATGTGCTGATTCTTAAAGAGTGGTGCCACGTGCACAGAGTATACGGATGCCTCTCACCAGGTAGGCCAGTCATCAACTCTTCATCTGAAACTTCATTAAGGAAGTGTTTTGCAGACTGCAGGTTGAGACTCGGCAGTGAATTGTAAAATTGAATGAGTTGCAACCAGCATTAAAATAAAAAAATGAAATCGTAAATTTAAGTGTGAATCACACATAGTAGGTTAAGTATTATTTCATGGTGTGTGTGTGCCTGTGTGCTTGTGTGCATATGTATGCTTGTGAACTGGGTTACCATGTAAAATGTATTCTAATGTGATTGATACAGTCAACAAAATGGAAAGCCGTTACCTTACAGGTCACCTAGTCTACCAGTTTGTAAACTGCCCTGCAGAGTCCTAAGTGGGGAGAATTATGATTCAGATTTTCTCTGTAGGATGGGGCCACTAGTAGTACTGATCTTTGTTGGGGGATTGAGAGATGATACAGGTAAGCTTTGCAAGGGCTTTGCTCTGCTTTTTTTAAACTTTGAGCTTCCCTGTTGGATTCTTTTTGATAAAAGGTTCTGCAACCAAAAACGATGCGAAAACCACCCATCTAGCCTAGGGCTTGTCATGGGAACCGACTGCCCCAAGGTAAAGCCACGGCTCCCCCAGGTGCCATGCCACCCCCTCAGACTGCCTCAGCCAGGGGGCTATTGAGGGCACCCAGCTTTAATTCTGCTGTAGCGAAAGGAAACAGACTGAGAGTAACCAGGTGCCTCTGAAGCAGGGGTAGAAGTAGCTCTCGGGATATTGGAGATGTGGAAGGAAAAACCCCAAAATAGGAAACAATGTGCAGAAGTGGCCTTTGTGAACCCCAAAGTCCCACATCTGTTCTTTCCCTAGTGCATAACCGGGTAGAGACCCTTCTAGCAATTTAAGCATGGAGGCTTTGGCTTACATAGCCAACATGAGCAGAGGGGAGTGGTAAGCCTGACTGGTCTGGGCCCTGCCTGGAGGAGGACGCTCACGCCACCGACCGTCGGGACCCATCCAGACAGCCAGGATGTGCAGAGCAGCCGCCAGGTACCCTGTGATTTCCCACGTTTGTTCCTTTACTTTTCTCGTGCTATTCTCTGCCTGGGATATCCTTTCTGGTCTCCTAATGTCCTAATCCTTTTTGGACTTAGAGACGTATTTACGATGATGGTTTTTAACTCAAAAAAATACATATTCACTTTTAGAGAATTTGGAAAACAAAAAGAAACAAATTGGGAATTCCCTGGCGGTCCAGTGGTTAGAACTCGGCGCTTTCACTGTGGGGGCCTAGGTTCAATCCCTGGTCTGGGAACTAACATCCTGCAAGCCATGTGGCATGGCCAAAAAAAAAAAAAGAGAAAAATTGTTGGCAATCCCATCATCCAGCTATAACCAAGGACACCTACCTCAGGTCAAGTACTCTACCTGACTACGCTCAACCTTCCCTGAGCTCCCCTCTAATATATGGAACAAACTGGGTTCCCCCCCCCCATATATTTAGAAGTACTGATGTAGCTACAAACATCAGGATCAAACCATGTATACATAATGTTTAATATTCTTGTTTCCATTGGGCAGATCATGAACTAAAATTGCAGAATACATTTTAAATGTCGTTGTTGTACAACCAGGAAATTTGGAAAATAGATAAAAGAAAGTGAATTACCCCATGCCAACATCAAAACAGCTACAGTTCTCCCTTTTGTATATTTCTTATTTAGTCTTTTTTTTTTTTTTTTTTTAATGTTAGGGCTTCCCTGCTGGTGCAGTGGATAAGAATCTCCCTGCCAAAGCAGGGAACACGGGTTCAAGCCCTGGTCTGGGAAGATCCCACATGCCGCGGAGCAACTAAGCCCGTGCGGCACAACTACTGAGCCCGCATGCCACAACTACTGAAGCCCGCGTGCCTAGAGCCCATGCTCCGCAATAAGAGAAGCCACCGCAAGGAGAAGCCCGCACACTGCAATGAAGAGTAGCCCCTGCTCGCTGCAATTAGAGAAAGCCCACGTGCAGCAACGAAGACCCAACTCAGCCAAAAATAAATAAATAATTTTAAAAATGTTAGATGCTTCTATTTATTTAAACTCTTACCCTACAGATAAAATGGTAATAATGGCACCCACCTCACAGGGTTCTGAGGAGAATTAAATTGAGATGAATGGAAGGCAGACCCTGATCCAGTGGAGTTCATGGCACATGGCCGGGAATGGGGGGGTAGGAGCAGAGGGACAATCAAATAGTGATAAAACCATATGCTCAGGGACATAAAAGAGGGGAGCAGTGCAGCGCCACAATGGTCAGGAACAATGTTCTGCAGCAGCATCTCAGCCACAGACACACTGTGAGGCTAAGCAAGTGACTTCGCCTCCCTCAGCCTGTTTCCAGTTGGTTTTCTGTGAGAATTGTTCCACAGGTACAGTATGTTTGCTGCGGTCGTGTGGGGAGGTGAGCTTCACGTCCTCTGACTCTACCACCTTGATTCACCTCCAGCCTCAGTTCCTTCTCGCGTAAAATGGGCATAGATTCAATAAGATAATGTATGTCAAGGGCTTAGCTCATGCCTGGAGCATCATGAAGGCTTCATCAGTGAGAGTTATGGCCAAGTTTTATCAAAGCTTGGATGCTGGCAATAGGAGGATGCACCACCATCTATTAAATATCACGCCGTTCATTGTGAAGACGCATGGTGATTCCAGAGAGGTCAAAATGGGGAGGAAAAAATGCTTACATTGTATTTTATAATGTACATATATCTTACATTATATACAATGTTATGCACAGGAGGGTCTGGAACGCTGAAGCAGGAACACGTTCATCTGTCACACTCTCAATTTCTCTGCCCACGTCCCTACCGCCAGCTCCTTCATTTTGTCTCTCTCTCCTGTTCCAGCAGCTTCTCAAATTCTTCCACTAGGTGGCGCCCGGGCCCTGGGTGCCCGCAGCGCGAGCTCACGCCCTAGAAGTTAGTCCGCTCCTCCCGCTTCCCCTTTTTCTTCCTCTTTCCTTTTCCCTCCATCCTTATCTTTCTTCCCGTCAGCGAGAGGCCCGATTCAGTGCTCTGAGGCTCTCTGGACGGCTCCAGAGCTTGAAGAACGGCCACGGGGCCCTTGCAGCTCACCCAGTCCATCCCAAGTTGGAATTCCTTACAGCTGGCCCCTAGCTGTCTCCAGTTCTCACTTGCACACCTTCAGTGACAGGAAACTCACCACTTTATGAGGATCCTGTTCTGGAAGGAATCCATGTAATAGTCATGCACTCGAGCTCTGAAGACAGACACAGCTGGGTTCTAATGTCTCAGCTTTGCTCTTTGCTCAGCGGGTGATTCAAACACTTGTCTGCTTTGTTGATGGGTGAATCCCCAGGGCCTGACACAGGAAAGGCACTCATTTGGTAAACGAGTGAGTAAATGAACAAACTCAATCATCTTCTGCATCGGTTTCTTCACCTGTGAAATGGGTTAATGATAGTATTTACCTCATAGACTTGTGAGGATTAAACACAACAGGACCAGAAACAGGCTTAGGCTCGTTTCTGGCACATAGTAAGTCTTCCATAAATATTCCTTTCATTTTCTTTTATAACTATGGATATCTCTATTCCTTTTATCTGAAAGTTCTCCTTTAGAGCAAATTGAATCCTGATCCCTAGGACTTCCACACACAGGCGTTGGTCTTAGCCCTGTCCCTTGGAGCCAAAAAGAACATTTGCTCCCTTTTCCAAATGATTCAGGTCTGCAGATGTGTGTGCCTACTGTGTGCCAAGCACTGGGGTTACCAAGGCAAAGACATGACCACGGTCTCTTCCTTTGGGTGCCTCTTTGTCTAGCCAGGGAAAGAGACAGCCAAGCAACAGTGGGTGCTCAGTGAAGAATTTGAATGAACAGTAGGACTTATTTATTGAGCCTTTACTGCACCTCATTTCATTCTTCCACCTGCATTCCTGGGCATTCTAACTCCATGTTATGGATGAAGGAACCAAGGCCCAGATAGGTCACATAAGCTGGTGAGTATAGATCCAGGATTCGGATGCTGCCTGATTGCAGAGGCCTCACCTTAACCTCTAAGCCCTGTTATCACTTCACTCTGGAGGATGCTCAGGCCCGTGGGAGATTTCCTGTTCCTGAGTATTCCACCACCACTACCATGACGTCATGGCTATTATGTGGCTTTCCAGCAGCTGTTCCCCATCTCTTCCACCATCAGAGCCATATTTGGCTCTATTGGAATCCCATGTGATTGGCTGGGGGTTGCGGTGGCACCTGCAGCTCCAGGGTGGGCTCTGATGGCTTAGACCAAGGAATGCATCATTCCCTTATCCTCGGTCACAAAGACGGACGCTACCTCAGCCAGAGCCGGTGATTTGTCAGAAGTCGGCATGGCTTTTAGAGGGGAGGAGCTGCTTTTCGCTTCTGCAGAACTACTGGGAGGGATACTGTTCCCTGGAGAGTCTGTTGAGGGAATGTGAGAGCTGGAGGTGCAGCCGCTCTTATGCCAAAAGAGAATCCCTTTTGAGGATGAAGCCAATATATGGAGGAAAGCAGAAGGCAGGGCCAAGAGACTTCATGGAGAAATAGAACGTGGTCTGTGCTTTTATGTTACTGTTGTTGTGTACAGAGCACCCTAAATTTAAGAGCTTAAAACAGCAAACATGAGACTTCCCTGGTGGCACAGTGGTTTAGAATCTGCCTGCCAATATAGGGGACACGGGTTCAATCCCTGGTCTGGGAAGATCCCACATGCAGCAGAGCAACTAAGCCTGTGTGCCACAACTACTGAGCCTGCACTCTAGAGCCCTCAAGCCACAACTACTGAGCCCACGTGCTGCAACTACTGAAGCCCATGCCCCTAGAGCCTGTGCTCTACAACAAAAAGAAGCCACCACAATGAGAAGGCTGTGCACTGCAATGAAGAGTAGCCCCTGCTTGCCACAACTAGAGAAAGCCTGTGAGCAGCAACGAAGACCCAACGCAGCCAAAAATAAATAAATATATTTTTAAAAAAGGGCTTCCCTGGTGGCGCAGTGGTTGGGAGTCCGCCTGCCGATGCAGGGGACACGGGTTCGTGCCCCGGTCTGGCGTGTCCGGAGCCTGTGCTCCGCAACGGGAGAGGCCACAACAGTGAGAGGCCTGCGTACTGCAAAAAACAAACAAACAAACAAAAAAACCACCAGGAAACATTTATTCCACACGGTTTGTGGTTGGGAATCTGGAGAGCCTAGGTGGGTGGTTCTGGCTCAGGGTCTCCTGAGTTTATAGGAAGATGTTGGCTGGGGCTGCATTCATCTGAAGGCTTGACTGGGGCTGGAAGACCCACTTCCAAGATGGCTCATGTACATAATTGTTGGGAGGAGGCCTCGGTTTGTCACCAAGTGGGCCTCTCCATGGCAGATGGCTTCCCCCGGAGAGTTGGGGGCGGGAAAAACAGTGCCTTCTAGAACCTAGTCTCTGAAGTTGCATGCTCTCATTTCCACTTTTTTCTATCCTCCAGAAGCAAGTCATTGAGTCCAGCCCACACTCGAAGGGAGAACAATTAGGCTTCGTTTGAAGGGAGTGTTGAAGTATTTGTGGATTGTTTTTTTATTTTTTAATGGATACTTTTTTAAAAAATTGAAGTATAGTTGATTTACAATGCTGTATTTGTTTCTGGTATACAGTAAAGTGACTCAGTTATACTTATATATACATATTCTTTTTCATATTCTTTTTCATATTCTTTTCCATTATGGTTTATTACAGGACATTGAATCTAGTTTTCTGTGCTATACAGTAGGACCTTGTTTACCTATTTTATATACAGTAGTTTGTATCTGCTAATCCCAAACTCCTACTTTATCCCTCCTCCACCCCCTTTCCCCTTTGGTAACCCTAAGTTTGTTTTGTATGTCTGAGTCTGTTTCTGTTTCATAAATAAGTTCATATATGCCATATTTTAGATTCCAAGTATAAGTGATATCATATGGTATTTGTCTTTGTCTGACTTACTTCACTTAGTATGATCATCTCTAGGTCCATCCACGCTGCTGCAAATGGCTTTATTTCATTCTTTTTTATGGCTGAGTAGTATTCCACTGTATACATGCACCACATCTTCTTTATCCATTCCTCTGTTGATGGACATTTAAGTTTCTTCCATGTCTTGGCTATTGTAAATAGGGCTGCTATGAACATTGGGGTGCATGTATCTTTTCAAATTAGAGTTTTGTCTGGATATGTGCCCAGGAGTGGGATTGCTGGATCATATGGCAACTCCATTTTTAGTTTGTAAGGAAACTTAATACTGTTTTCCCTAGTGGCTGCACCGATTTACATTCCGCCAACAGTGTAGGAAGGTTCCCTTTCATTATGGACTGGTTTTAACCCACCACTATAGTGATATCACTTGAGCTGCTGGACCAAGCTCACACCTGAGGATCCATCTCTGAAAATTTAGATGCATGAGTTAGTTCATTCCCCTTATTGTTTTTTTAAAATTATTATTAATTAATTAATTTATTTTTAGCTGCATTGGGTCCCCGTTGTTGCGTGCGGGCTTTCTCTAGTTGCGGCGAGCGGAGGCTACTCTTTGTTTCGGTGTGCGGGCTTCTCACTGTGGTGGTTTCTCTTGCTGCAGAGTACGTGCTGTGGGTGCGTGGGCTCAGTAGTTGTGGCTCACAGGCTCTAGAGCACAGGCTCAGTAGTTGTGGCTCACGGGCTTAGTTGCTCTGCGGCATGTGGGATCTTCCCGGCCCAGGGATCGAACCCGTGTCCCCTGCATTGGCAGGCGGATTCTTAACCACTGCACCACCAAGGAAGTCCTATTCCCCTTATTGTTGAAGCCAGTTTGAGCTGGGTTTTCTGGTTCATGCAAATCTAAGAGCCCGGGTTAGTACCCCCGGTGCCTCACGGCAAGTGCCTCATCTCATTCTCCAGACCTGCCTTGTCTGACGGTGACCCTCTTAAGTACAGCGGTGAGAGCTGGGCCCAGGCTTCAGGAGAAGTCCTTTTCCTAAAACAAGGTACATGCCAGGGTTCCATGACTACAAGTGAAGATAGATGTGGGAAAACCTCACTGCTCTGTTGATTCATGACCCATCACATTCATTTTTCCACTGGTGGCTCCTGCTAAGACATGACTTTTCCATCCTGGACCTGCCCTTAAACGTTGGGCAACAATCTCCGAGTCTCTCCAGGTCGGGCCCCTTTGGGAGGAGCAGGACAGAGGAATCAACCCCATGGTCAAGTGGGAGGGGTTGTGGGTCCACCTCCACCCTGCCTTGCTGTGTGGCTGTGAGCAGGTCCCTGCTCCTCTGGGGGCCTCAGTGCCCTCCTTTATGAAAGAAGTTTACACTAACTTGCCTGAACATGCCTTAGGATTTTCTTAGTTCCCTTCTGTCCAGAGGAGACATGAAATTTGAAAAGTAGCCTCACTCAGACAATCTGGGTCTTGTGTGGTCATTCGTGTCTTAGCAGAGATAAAGGCACACACTTTATGCCCTTTGCCATCTGCCATCTCATTTGATCCTCCCAGAAGCCAGCGAGGAGACAGGGCCAGGTAGACCTTCAGGACAGACATGGTCTCGCCTCCAGGGCCTGGGATAAAATAGCCCCTGTCATTTATTGAGTACTTTCTGCTCACCGTGTGCCAAGTACTTCATGTGTGAGCATTTCGTTTCATTCGCACGTCAACCCTGCTGGGTGGTTACTATTATTACCCCCTTTTACAGATAAAGGACCATGAAAACCAGAGGGGTGAAGTAACTGTCCAAGGAAAAGCAAGCAAAAGGAAGCAGTGGAGCTGGGATTCAAACTTGAATGTCTCAGAGGCTGCCTGTGTTTTCCATCACACGACACTCCCTCTTGGTATTAACGGGAGCACAAGGGTGGGAGTAGGGTGGGGCAAAGCTAGGAACCCAGAGACTTGGGATCTCGAATAAACTCTGAACACTTACCAGTTCTGCGGCCAGGGCAAATCCCCCAACACCCTGAGCTTCAGTTTCCTTACCCTTACAATGGGAATAATGATTCTCACCTGAATTCTAAGAACTCGGGGGGCGGAAAAACATTTGTAGTGAAGGCGTGTATATGAGAGCATGCCTTTTGTACTGCAGAGCTGTCTAAATGTTACAGATCGTTGTTTTTCTTAATTCTGGATGCGGAGCTGGGAAAGGAAGTAGGCAGGCTGACCAGGGTAGGCCAAGTGTCCCAGAGTGGCTGTTTCCATGCTTGGTGTACACAAAGTCCCCTGGAAAGGAAGAGGCAGGGCAGGAGGAAAGGCCAAAGCTCTGAGTTCTTATATAGAACTTCCCTGCCCCTCCAGGGCAAGAGAAACTGCGGACCGTCACCACCGAGTTCCAAGCATTCCAGAGGGCTCAGTGGGGAGGAAGGCTGTCATCGCCTGACCCAGCAGCAGCCAGGGATAGGCTGCGATGGGCTGGCTGTAATCCTCTCCTCACCCTGCCCTGATCTCACTGTCCTACCCAAGGCCCAGCCCCCAGTGCCCACCCTACCAGGAGGAACAGCAGACTCCAGACCCCAGCAGTGATGACCACCCGCCCAACCCTATCGAGGGGCAGCTTTGGAAGGAGACTGGAATTTGGAGTCGGGACGCCCAGGCTCTGGTTCTGGTTTAGTTCTATCCCCTCTTTGGGCCTCAGTGTCTCGCCTGTGAAATAGGAACATCAGCGAAGGGCACCGGCATACTGCAGTCTCACCCTGGGGCGAGGCAAGAGCCCTGTGCTGTGCCTGTCACAAAGTACCGCTCACCCTTCTTCCCCGGCCGCCAGAGGGACGCGCACGTGCTGCCCTCTTGGTTGGCGGTCACAGTCCTCCAGCCCAGGGATTCCACACTCAAGCCATCTTTATAATTTTGTGTCTCTGATTCTCCCTGAATTCTAGGTCTTTCTTGCTCCCAATTAGGCTGAGAGGTCCTTAAGGATGAGAAGCTGGGGTCTGCTTACTTCTGTGCTCCCCTTGGAGCCTAGTATACGGTTGAACACGGGGTGAATCTCGGACCCGTTTACTGATTGTGCTGCTGGGCCATCCTGGGGGCCATGGATGGACACTCAGTCCACTCCCAGTGCCTGTTGGAAAGAGTTTGGCCACCCAGGGGGGAATCCAGCCTTCTGCCCCTGGTTCTACTCCATTCAGACTGTGTGACTTTATACAGGGCCCTTCCCCTCTCCCAGAAGTGTCCGTGTTTCTTTGAAATGTGCTTAGTGGAGACCCAGTGGACCCTGCAGCTCCAGGTTGAGCGAGCCGAAGGTGTTCCTGGGTGGTGGGGAGAGGCCAAGGGCATGAGCTGGTACTCCAGCCCTCACCCCACCCCCAGAGCTGCTCTGTCCTTCACTTTTAAAAAAATTTTATTTATTTATTTGATTGCACCGGGTCTTAGTTGCAGCAGGCAGGCTTCTTTAGTTGTGCCTCATGGGATCCTTAGTTGCAGCTCACTGGCTCCTTAGTTGCAGCAGGTGGGCTCCTTAGATGTGACATGTATGAACTCTTAGTTGAGGCGTGCATGTGGGATCTAGTTCCCTAGCCGGGGATCGAACCCAGGCCCCCTGCATTGGGAGCACGGAGTCTTAACCACTGTGCCACCAGGGAAGTTCCTGTCCTTCACTTTCAACTTTTATGCATTGGGCTTTCACGTGAGACTTTTGTTTTGTTTTTAAGGCTTTACTGAGGCAGAGCTGATGCACAATAAACTGGCGCACTTAAAGTGTACACTTTGATAAGTTTTCACATATATGTACACTCGGGAAACCATCTACGATCAAGAGAGCGAACTTATCCACCACCCTCAAAAGTTTCCTCGTGCCCCTTTTCAGTTCCCCCGTTACCCAGGAGCCACCGATCTGCTTTCTGTCACCACACGCCATTTGGCATTTTCTAGATTTTTTAATGTAAATGGACTCATACAGTATGTACTCTTTTTTGTCTGGCTTCTTTCACTCAGCATAATTACTTTGAGATCCATCTATGTTGCTACATGTATCGATAGTCCATCCCTTTCCAGCGCTGCCTGGTGTTCTGCTGTATGGATGGATGCACCACCATTGTTTACCCAGGGACCTGTCCACAGGCATTTGGGTTGTTTCTAGCTATCGCAAATGAACGTTCCTGCTATGAGTGTTCCTGTGCACAAGATTTTATGTGAAGAAGTTGCACTATTTAAAAAAAAGCTGGCCCGTGCTCCACAACAAGAGAAGCCACCACAATGAGAAGCCCGCGAGCAGCAATGAAGACCCAGTGCAGCCAAAAATAAATAAAAGGAAAAAAAAGAAAGAAAAAAAAGCTAGATAACGTGATCCCCAGAGTCGCAGGCTTTTAAGGACCAGAAAGCTGTCATGGGGAGTCAAAGACTAAGGGAGCTGCCACTTTCGAGCTCCTGTGGCCGCCAAGCACCTGACCACACCTGCTCAATTAATCAGAGCACGTCTGGGAAGCAGGCGCCATTGTTATTCCCAGTTTACAGATAAAATAGCTGAGGCGTAGAGGCACGGCTGTGGCGGACTGGCTGGCGACACACCGAGGCTGTGGCAGAGCCTGACTCAGCCCCAAGGTCTAGCTGCCTCTCCCAGCTGCCACTCGCCTGGGAAGAGAACCAGCCCTGGTTCCCTCTTTCGTTGACTCACCGCGGGACTGGGGTTGACGTTGGTTCCCATTGTGCTGGGCCCGCAGGGGACACCCCGTCAAGCCTGGGAGGCACGTCGGGGACCTGCGGCCAGCGCAGCAGCAGGAAGTGAGGCAGCCGCGTTTGTGACGGGCACCGGGTCCTGGGCCGGGCAGAGGAAGACAGGAGGGAGCCCCTTGTTCTGTAGAGGCCGCTGGACTTCCCACACATGTTCTCTCCTATAACGTTCACAGTTCTGTGAGCTCGGAATGATCATCTCCATCTTACAGATGAGAAAACTGAGGCTCAGGAGAGTCTATCAGTCAGGATTCTGTCGGCTTCAAGTAACAGAAAAGCCAACTGTAAGTGGCTTAAACCATAAATACATTTAATTGACACCCCCGCCAAAGTTTTTTGCGGTACGTGCGCCTCTCACTGCTGTGGCCTCTCCCGTTGCGGAGCACAGGCTCCGGACGCACAGGCCCAGCGTCCATGGCTCACGAGCCCAGCCGCTCCGCGGCATGTGGGATCCTCCCGGACCGAGGCACGAACCTGCGTCCCCTGCATCGGCAGGTGGACTCTCAACCACTGCGCCATCGGGGAAGCCCATAAGATGCTATTATTATACCCACTTTACAGAGGGAGACACGGAGGCACAGAGAATAAGAAGCTTGCCTGAGGTCACATAGACAGAAAGTGGTGGTCCTGGTATTTGAACCCCGCCTGGTATTCCAGGATCCCACCACACACAAAGGTCAAAGGAGAGGCTTGGGGA
The DNA here is from genome assembly GCF_964374135.1 of Grampus griseus. Lineage (NCBI taxonomy): Eukaryota > Metazoa > Chordata > Mammalia > Artiodactyla > Delphinidae > Grampus > Grampus griseus. The sequence goes on along the minus strand of NC_139017.1, from coordinate 164,226,299 downwards.
AGGCCCAGGGGGTGAGTCAGAGGGCGGGTGGGGCAGCCCCCAGGCCAAATAGGGATTGCTAAGCAGTGACAGGTGAAGGCCAGCTGCTTGGGGAGCCCAATAGCCAGGAATGGGGCTGGGGCCAGGCCCGCTGGCAGGTCCAGCCCAGCCCAGCCTGCAACACGAGCCCAGGAGGCGTCACCACCCACGCACCTCTCCTGCCTCTTGGGTTCCAGGTCTCTTGCCCGGGGCCCCTGCTCCACTTTCCAGATGGAAAAACTGAGGCCGTTCTTGCATGAAAGTTTAGTTGGTTTGTCTTTATCTGTTTTATTCACTGCCTCGTCCCTTTTGCCTAGAACAGTGCTTGGCACATAGTAGGCATTCAATAAACATTTGTAGAATGAATGATTGACTTGTTGAATGAATGTGGTTTTTCCGAGGCATTTAGCATTGCAACAGAAAGCTGGCTGTCAGAACAGAGCCTCTTCTTCAACCCCTGACGTCACACATGGGAAGACCACCTGAGGTCAGAGAAAAGGATATACCCTCACAAGGCACACAGGCTCTCAGACACAATATTGAATACATTTCCCCCAACACCCAAACACAAACACACACACGCACACACACACACATACACGCCTCACTTTAGTTACAAGGACAGAACCCCCTCAGCCTACTTAAGCATAAGTGGGGGGGCGGTAGGTGGAGCGGGTTACTGGCAGGATCCTTGTGTAAGGGCAAGGGCTGGAAGAGCATCCCTAGCTCCAAGGAGCCAGAAACAAAACCAGAACAAAAATGACATCACCCACCCCCACCGCTGCCCATCTGGGCTGCACGCCTACTTTTTTCTCACCTTCTCCCATCACTAGCTTTCTCAGGACTCCTGGCTGCCTCAGCCCCAGCTCTGCAGGTCCTCTCAGTTCAAACACCCGACAGAGGCCCGTGTTTAGGTTTCAATTTCAAATTCTAGGAGAGTGAACCTGATTGGCCAGCTGAGGGGCCACCGCCCATGACCTAGTGTTGTGGGAGCAGATCCTGAGAATGGGGGTATGGTTGCCTTCTCTAAAAGACACGTGGAGGGTGAAGGAAGTGATGCCTTCCCAGCATCTAATCCCTTCCCAGCCCCCATTCTGCAGACAAGAAGTCTTGAATATCTCCTGTGATGGTGCTCTAACTACCCATACAGCACAATGCCATCCATTGTCCCTTATTACTCATTATTGGTTGAGGGCTCTTAAGTCATCCCTTCTTCTGAACTAGCCATTGCTCATTTGCTCACGTCTGTGGCTGCACTATTTACACAATTTTAAGTCAAGGCAACCACCTGTTCCCTCATTCTGCTTCTTTGGCTGTTATAAACCATGCTTACACCTTCTAGAGCCAAACCTCATATAAGACAGGATCTGACTGGTTCTCTCACTCGCCAGTTTGTCACAGCTTCCCCTGTGAAAGGGGAAGAGCATTCACACCAACTCTCCCATTGGTTGCCATCCAACCTATAGAATGGCTGTCCAAGGACCAGAGGCCCACTCATCCCTGGACACTGACGTTTGGGGTCATTTTTTAGCTTTGTCTTTTTCAAGTGTTTTCTCCTCTTATCCTGATTTTCCTGTGGGCCTGGGCCAGCTTCCTGTGCTCCTACCCCCACCCCAATTCTTTGTTCATTGGTTACGGAGGCTTATTCTTCTCTTTCCTGGTGTTTCCCCACCTTTTCCCTGCCGATTGCACATTTTGGACACAGCTCTGATCATTTCAAGCAATGGCCACATGTATTGCTTTGGGCAAGTCTCTTCCCCTCTTTGAGCCTCAGTTTTCCTATGTATATATTGGGGCTACTAATTCCCAACTCACAGGGTAATTGAGAGGATGAAAGGAGTCCATGTATTGGCGAGCTCCTGTCACAGAACTGGACCCTAAACAAACTCAGTGTCGGTTCTTCCTTTTGGCGTCAACCCTTAGTTAAAGCAGTCAAAAAACATGAGAGGTAGAGCTGGACCAGGAGAGAGGTTTGCATTCAAGCCTCAGCTGGGCATCTAACTTGCTGTGTGACCTTGGGAAAGTCGCTTCCCCTCTCTGGGATCAGTTTTCCCATCTGTTAAATGAGGATTGGACCAGAGAAGGATTTCCCAAACTACAAAATAGGGGTTAATAGCACACTATACACGAAAAGAGAAAGAGATTGAATCTTTGATCAAGCATGTTGGGAAAAGCCGTTTAACACCTATTAGAATATAAAAGACTCTGGGGCTGTGTTCTCCAATATGGTGCCCACTAGCCAAATGTGATTATTTAAATTAAATTAATTTAAGTGAACTAGAATTTTTTTTGGCTGCGTTGGGTCTTCGTTGCTGCACATGGGCTTTTCTCTGGTTGCGGCAAGTGGGAGCTACTCTTAGTTGCGGTGCGCAGGCTTCTCACTGCGGTGGCTTCTCTTGTTGTGGAGCACAGGCTTTAGGCATGCGGGCTTCAGTAGTTGTGGCACATGGGCTCAGTAGTTGTGGCTCGCGGGCTCTAGAGCGCAGGCTCAGTAGTTGTGGCGCACAGGCTTAGTTGCTTCGTGGCATGTGGGATCTTCCCGGACCAGGGCTCGAACCCATGTCCCCTGCATTGGCAGGCAGATTCTTAACCACTGAGCCACCAGGGAGGCCCTAAATGAACTAGAATTTAAAATTCAGTTCCTCACCAGCCACATTTCCAGCGCTCATTAGACACATGTGGCCAGTGGCACCGTATTGCACAGAAATGATCAGAGGCTTCCCTTGATAGCAGGATGGCGTCTGATGGTAGTGAAGTCAGAGGAGGCCTGCTTCACGTGAACCCAGCATTTCCCACACACATTTGATCACACTACCTCTACAGAACATCTATGAGCAGTGTAAGAAATAAAACTGCTCCCAGGAACATGGTCTGGAAGATGTTGAGCTAGAGGATGTCTCAGGGCCCCTCCAACTCCAAGAGTGGAGAAGGGGAAATGTTCTGGCCCTTGATTTCCTCTTAGGGGAGGGAACTGCCTGTTTCCAGCAGTTCTCTTGGCTAAAAAGACATTGTAATTGTGGGAAGAGAACCCCCTGTATGCAGCTGGGATGCCCTGGGAAGGAGAGGGGGCAGAGAACCTAATTGTTCAGGGAAATAATAATAATCTGTACACAGCTGCATTGCCAGGCAACTCCCCTCGCCCACCACCCATGAATCAGTGAATGTCTACCACATCTTGACACGTAAACTTGGGGAAAGTTTTTACAAAGGGAAGGCTATGTTCAACCTTTGGGCTGCCAGTGGTGCGGAAAGAGCCTTCAAGGGAGTTGAGAACTAAAGGAGATAAAGAATTCAGCAGAAGCAGGTTATATGGAAGGAGGAAGTGAAGAGGTTGACTAAGAGAAATGGACCCCTTCCTAAGAGTCCTCAGAGAGATTAGGAGGTGTGGTGGTTCTAAAACGTGGTCCCCACATGCTTTATACTCCTCCCATCAAAATGTGGGGTTGTGTATGTCCTCCCCTTGAACATGGATTTTGTGACTGCTTGACCAATAGAATACGAGAAGTGACCCAAATCTTAAGAGACTGGAAGGTTTACTTCCTATTTCTAGGAGCACTGATTCTTGGAATCCAGCTGCCATGCTGCGCCCAGGGCACATTAAGAGGCCACGTGTAAGTGTTCTGGCCAACAGCCCCAGTTGACATCCCAGCTGACAACCAGGGTCAACTGCCAGATGTGTGAGCGGAGGAAGCCTCTACGTCACTCCAACTCCATCCACCGTCTGATCACAGCCACACGAAGAACCCTGAGAAAGAACCCAGCCTAGCTGAGTGCAGTCAGCCCATAGATCCGTGAGACATAGTAACAAAATGCTATTGCTTTAAGCCACTAAGTTTTTTGGTTAATTCATTTTCCAGCAATAGTTTAACTGGAACAGGAGACCAGCCATGAGTCCCATCACAGTGAGATAAGATATGAAAGCCCATTTTTCATGAAATCCTGAAACACAGGGGGCCCCTAGCAAGCTGTTATATTTGGAGGATGAGACGGGTGACATCTGGAGGAAATTGCTGTGAGATAAAGTTTCTGCTGTGATCTTGAGGAGTTGGCCAGAGACTTGCCAGGTGAGAGAGAGAAAAGTGTCAACAATGACTTGGAAGTTTCTATCTTGAGCAACTGTCCTCAGTGGTAGCAGGAGCTGAGATTGGGAAAGAGGAGAGGAAGAGGACGAGCAGGTTTGGAGGAAGATGATGAGACCTGTTTTGAACACAATCTTGCATTTGCAAAGTGTCTTCTATAAACACCAGAACTTGCTGATAGACTGAGAAAAAAGAGGAATTCTTGCTGGACGCTTCAGCTCATGTTCCCAAAGCAAAGATTTGCGGACCCTGAACCCCAAACCTCATTCATAAATGCCCACGCTAATTCATTCATTCATTCACTCATTCATTCAGTCACTCATTTAGTAACTCAGTCAGACAGGCATGCTTAAGAGCCCAGGCCCTAGAGCCAGACTGCCTGGGTTCAAAGCCCAGCTCTACATCTTACTACCTGCATGGCCTTGGGCAGGTGACATAATCTCTCCGTACCTCAGCTTCCTTATCTCTAAATGGGAATGATAATAACAGTGCTTGTATTATTATAAAGATTAAAAGATACATACTTGGAAAACTTTAGAACTGTGCTTGGAACATAAGTACATGTTACATGTTAGCTATTAATATTCAACAAGTAATTTTTAAATTTTTTATTTATTTTTATTTTTTTGGCCGCATCGGGTCTTTTGTTGCCGCGCGTGGGCTTTTCTGTAGTTGCAGCGAGTGGGGGCTACTCTTCGTTGCGGTGCGTGGACTTCTCATTGGGTGGCTTCTCTTGTTGCAGAGCACGGGCTCTAGGCACGCGGGCTTCAGTAGTTGTGGCACTCGGACTCAGTAGTCGTGGTGCACGGGCTTAGTTGCTCTGCGGCATGTGGGATCTTCCCGGAGTAGGGCTCGAACCCATGTCCCCTGCACCGGCAGCCGGATTCTTAACCACTGAGCCACCAGGGAAGCCCCAACAAGTAATTTTTGTGCTGGACCCCAGCAGTGAACAGGCACTGCCCCATGAGGTTTACCTTCTTGTCCTTATCCAACACCTGGGCCCTATGCTTCCTCAGGTTTTCTTTCATGTGTACTGTTCCATTTGATCCTCAGAAAGGCCCCCTGAAGTTGGCATGACAGTGACCTTCTCCCCATTTGATAGAGGTAGAAACTGTGGCCCAGAGAGGAGCATTGATGTCCTCTTTGCCCGGCGCCTCAGTCTGCTGGCACAAATCGATGTGTCCCTTTAACAAAGGCACTCTGACTTGAGCAGCCCCCTGTCTCCTGTCAGCTAGCTCTGCCTCCTCTGCCCAGAAGCCCTCCAGCAAATGAAATCTCAACCATGACTAACCTCTTGCCCCCAAGCAGGGATCTCTGCAGCCTTCTTGAGGCAGAGGTTCTGGAGGCATGAGGTCAGGGCCCTGTGCTCACGCTGCCCCTCTGCTTGCTTGGTCTCCTAGGCAAACTGGGTGTTTTTCCACTTGGTGGGACCACACTAAACCCCACCCAATATCGTCTTCATGGATGCCTGAAATTCTACCATCCATGATTCATTGTTTCAAGTTGAGCAATGGCTCCCAGGAACATCTTGTAATAACAAAATCCCCCTGGAATGAGTTACTAACACCTTAGTGAGCTAAAAGCTGGCCTTGAAGATGATCACCTTCCTCCTACAGATGAAGAAACTCTGGTCCAGAAGGAAAAGTGAACTGCCCAAGGGCACATAACCAGTCAGTGGCCAAGCCAGGGGCCCAGAGGCGGGACACGTGATGCTCCCGTGCGTCTCCTGCTCGTTCACAGCCTGCAAAAGCTGCCCCACCAGAGCTCGCCTGATTCAGGCCATCCCTACAAGCAGCCCATCCTCCTCCCAGATGTGCACACGAGTTGCTTTGGGCTGCCGCAACCATGCCCTCTTCTTCCGATAACAGGACCTGGTTTATTATTTAGGGAACTAGGCTAAAGGTGCTGTTCATTGGTCCCTGCTGCTGGATGCCAATGGCCCTAGTTCAGCTCCTCCTTCCATTCTCCGGGCAGCCCCAGATCCTTCCAAGGCATTCCTTTTGTTTGTTGTCATTTAAGGAAAAGCCAAAGCTGCTTTCTGTTGCTGGCTTCTCAAGAACTCTAACTGACATACCCACATTACAGATGAGAAGAATGAGGTGTGGAGAGGAAACGTGAATAATAAACGGTAGAACGGGGACTGCAACCCAGGTGAGTTGTCCTGCCGCCCTGCACAGGCTTTTCTTCCCCACCACAATGGCGGCTCTGCGCAGCCGGGGCCAGAGGAAAGAAGATGGTAGAGAGGAGTGCAAGTGAACAGGCCTGAACCCAGCACCGTGGTTACTGGAGAGGTTTAGGAGTCAGATAGCTCTTTTTTTAAAAAATTTTTTTATTTACTTATTTAGGCTGCAAAGGGTCTTAGTTGCAGCATGTGAGCTCTAGTTCCCCTACCAGGGATAGAACCTGGGCCCCCTGCACTGGGAACGCAGAGTCTTACCCACTAGACCACCAGGGAAGGCCCGGGAGTCCGGCAGTTCTGAGTTTAAATACCAGATCTGTCACTTATTAGTTAAGAAGCCTTAAACAAGTCATTTAATTTCCTCAGAACCTACCTTCCCTCAGCTGTAACGTAAAGAGAAAAGAACATTTTAAAGACACAGACCTCCGGGAATACCATTGGTGATTAGAGCACTGGGTGGATTGGAGTCTTCGCACACCTGCATTGGCTGGGTCCCCTTGTTCAGTGAACAACCTGCACTACTGTACACAACAGCCCTACAGATAGATAACGCCCGCCTTATATGGTTGTTCTAAGGACTAAATGAGATAAAGTCTTCAGCACTGTGCTCAATAAATAGTAGCTAAATATTATGACATCGTCATCACAGGCTCTGTCTGGAAGGTCTCTGGCAGTCAGTGGTGAAACTGCAAGTCCTAGGTTCCTCCCTTCTCCACCTTCCACCCCCAAACCACATAACCTTTCCTAGATGGCCCTGGTGCCCTGCCTCTCCCTCCAGAGCTCTGCAGGCTTGGCTGACCTTTCTGGGGAGCAAGGTTCTGGCCTTGTCTAGCACACCGTGGCTTTCAGTTTGGTGAAGGCCCCAACTATGCCAGGACCAGATGACAAGTGCTTCCTGCTCCAAGGTTCTAAAGGTACCAGCAGAGTGCTCTGCCCTCCAGCCTCCTCCTTCAGCCCTGAGGCAGGTTTAAATCAGAACATATCTTCAGGGCCCCCCTGCAGGAGGCCCAGTAGCCCCTACAGCAGCCCAAGCCTCCTCACGCCTCCTCCCTCCCGTCCGGGCAGGCCCAAGCAGCCAGAGGCAGGAACGGCTGGACTCAGGGCCTCTGGGAGAGCCACGTGTGCCAGCCCAGCGCCTGCCAGCTCCCAGGCTGATCTCACAATGGCTCCTTTCACCAGGGGGAGGAGGTGGCCCCTCTGGAGCCCAAGGGGTGATGTCCCAGGCCCCAGGGGCATGGAGGAGGAGGTCAGAAACTCAGGAAGGGGTGGCTAAGGCGGGAGAAGGGAAGGTGCTTAGCCCCTGCCACCACTACCGCCTGATGCTAAGGTGACCGCCCCATAACCAGGCCCACAGAGATTGGATTCCCTGGGGCCTGGGGGTGGGGGGACGAGTAAGTGTGGGAGCAGATGGAGGGAAAGAGTTAGTCATGGGGTTCTAGGGGGAGGAAGGGAGGCTGGGCCCTCAGCCCACACTCTCGCTGGCATCTGCAGGCCCATAGCAAAAGGGTGACGTGGTCTTGGTCCCTGAAACAGCCCTTCCAGTAACAGCTGGGGCATCCCAGCCAGGCATCTTTTGCATCTCCCCCTGGTCGCCATGCCTTCTGCCCCAGCCTGGCACATAGCAGGGGCTCAGGAAATACGTGTGAAATGATCTGAATTGCCATCAGACTGGGCAGGCCCCGGCTGGGTGTTGGTACGGTGGGGATGGGACCCTGACTCTGGCACTACTACCAGGCAGCTCTATGGCCCATTCCCCCCTCTGTGCAAATGCTCTTTCCTCAACTTAAAATGTCTGTCTCCCTTCCATCTAAAATCCTGCTCATCCATCAAGGAGCTTGATGCCCTTAATGTGTGATGTGAGGGCTGCTTTGAAATTGAACAGACTTGAGTCCAAGTCCTGGCTCTTCCATGTGGCACTCGTGTAATATGGGGCAAGTCATAGAACTTCTTTGAGCCTCAGTTTCCTTAAAATGGCAAACGCATAGTGCTTATTGCATGCTGGGCATTGTTCTAAGTGCTTCACATGTCCTGGCACCTCTAATTTTTTGTCCACCCTCTGAGTGTAGGCACTAGTATTTTTTTTTAAATTTACTTTTATTTTATTTTATTTTTGGCTGCGTTGGGTTTCCATTGCTGTGTGCAGGTCTTTCTCTAGTTGAGGTGAGCGGGGGCTACTCTTTGTTGTGATGTGTGGGCTTCTCATTGCGGTGGCTCCTCTTGTTGCAGAGCACGGGTTCTAGGCACACGAGCTTCAGTAGTTGTGGCACGCAGGCTCAGTAGTTGTGGCACGCGGGCTCAGTAGTTGTGGCACGTGGGCTTAGTTGCTCCGCGGCATGTGGGATCTTCCTGGACCAGGGCTCGAACCCGTGTCCCCTGTACTGGCAGGCGGATTCTTAACCACTGAGCCACCAGGGAAGCCCACTAATATTATCCTCATAATAGATGAGGCAACTGAAGCCCAGAGAGGTTAAGTGTTGCCTGAGGCCGTGACTAGGAGACGGAATTTGGAACTCTCACAGCCTGTCTCCAGAACTGTCCTGCCCCTTGCAAAATGGGGACAAAACTAGAATCTTCTTCATAAGGTTGTGAAGTTCAACCTTCATATCATGTGTGTGGAGGATCCAGCAGAGCTGAGCACTGCTGTTCCCACTAGTGTGTTCTGAGCCTGATAGAGTCCAGTCTTCCCAGAGAACCCTGGACCTCAGGGTCACGCTGGAGGGAGTGGGGCTGTGGCTGGTCCAGGACATCGTCCACTTGGCTCTGGCTACATTTTAGGGCTTTCTGTGCTTGGCAGAAGGACTCGACTCATAATGCTCATTTGTCCAGATTGTGGTTCAACGGCTTCTGTATTCTCTGCACGCGCTCCCTTGGGCCCAGAAAGGATGGAGGGGGACAACACGGGCTCCAGCCAGGCTAGGAAAAGCTGCTGGGAATTAATAGTTCTGGGGTGGCCAGATGGTCTAGTTTCTAGAAACCCAAGCTCTGGCACTGCCTGGATGTGAGAACTTGACCACATAATAACCTTGGGCCTCAATTTCTTCATCTGTGAAATGGGGACAGTAATGGTACCTACTTGATCCGGTGGTGTGAGGGTAAAAGAAGATGATGTGTTTTGCAGTGTGTGTTGTGGGTACTCAGTGAAAGACAGTTGATTATTAGTCTCATTTTGCTGTTTGCTCAGCCAGGCTGTCTGGGGCTCAGTCCTGGCTCTACCATTTCCTAGCAGTGTGACCTTGAGCAAGTGACTCAACCTCTCTGTGCTCAGTTCCTCTCTTGTGAATCGGGGACAATGACAAGACAATAATAAAACAACTATACGTCTGGCACATTAAGGATGCGCTTGTTTTTATCATTCTCCAGCTATAAGACTTTGGGCAACAACCTGTCCCTCCCCAAGGCTTACACTTGGCTATCAGGGCCATTTCCTAAGAGATTACGGGTTCCAGCCTACCCTACTGAATCACTCACTCTGGGAGAGAGGCCAGATTTCCTTTCTTCAAGGGAGCTGATGTGTCCTTCTTGTTCTTGCTTTGCTCACCACTGTGTCCCCAGAGCCTGGCCTGGACCTGGCACATGGTGGACCCTCACTAAATGTTTCCTGAATTTATGTTTTTCTATGAAACAAACACTGACTTAGTGCTTTTTATGTTCCAGGCACTCTTCTGAGGGCTTTACAGATATAAATGCATTCACTCTTTGCAATCTTGGAGGGAAGGACTCTTATTATCCCATTTTTTCACAAATGAGGCAACTGAGGCCGGGAGTTAGTGTACTCGGGATTCACACCCTCTGGCTCCAGATTCAGTTTCCGACCTTCTCTGATCCTGTCCCCTCTGTTCAGGAGCTGAAGTGCACAGATTCTCCCATCCTTGGGGTGAGAGGCGGGGATTGGCCGTGAGATGTGGAGAACTGAGAAATGGGTCCAGGCTCTGGGCGACAGCCTGCCAACACCTGCCACTCTGTCAAGTCAAAAAGCAGCCTGGGAGTAGCTCATATCCTGCTGTTCTTCCGGAGCCCAAGGAGAGAACAGGAAAGGCTAAGAGGCCTGGCTTCGGTGCTGACTCACCAGGAGGTGGGGCAAGCAGCCAGTAGGAAAGGGCGAGGAGTGCATTAAATTCATCCTTCCTTTCTCGGACACTCACTGGAATAAGGCTGTGCCCTGGAGCCAGAGGCCCGAATCCCCCCAACCCAGAGCTGCAAGATGCTCCCAGACCACGGGGGGAGGAAACATGTGTTCGATTAAAACCTGGACATGGCACCCCTCCAGGAAGATGAGGGTCTCTGCAAGGCCAAACACAGTAATGGCCACCTTGGGCACTGCCCTCTCGCTGACCACAGCTGGAGGCCTGGAGGGTGGAGGGAGGCCTTGGGCAAGAACATAAGGGGAGACTTGAGGCCGGAAAGCAGGAGGAAGGGATGAGAGCAGAGAAATGCAGCTGGAAGAAAGAAGCAACCTGTCTAGAGGCTGAAAGTTCCTAGGATGGAAATGTTTGCTGGACTTTTAAGAAGAAGGATATTTAATATTCAAATTTTATCTTTTACTGGTGGCTCTCCCCATGGTCACCACCAACCTTCCAGACCATCTGCCATACCCCAGCCTCATGGGGTAAATTGTGAGGGTGGGAAGGATGGAGCCGTGTTCCAGGAGTGGGACTGGGGGTGTGTACAGCACACACAGGACACTAGAGTCATCTGGAGACTGAGAACTCAGTAAATGCAGCCCTGGGAGGCTGGTGAGACAGGCTGCCTATAACCTGCACATCTCCTGGGCTTCTTACCAGGCAGGCCCTGGGGGTTTGAGCCATGTGGTTAAGACTGCAAACTTTAAAGCTAAGTTATGCAGGTTTGATACACTTACTACGTGTGTAAACTTAGGTCCTGTCATACACTCCCTGAGCCTTGGTTTCATCTGTAAAAGGGGAATAATAACACAAAGACTAATATTTTTCAGCCCCTACTATGTGCTAGGCACTGATATTAGTATACCTTATGTGGATTACCCTATTTTAATTCTTACTGCAACCCTATGAAACAGGTTCTATTTTCGGATGAGGAAAGTGAGGCATAGGAAGGTTAAGTTTATATAATAAGTAGCAGAGATGTGAAAACCCAGGAGGTCTCACTCCAGAAAATGTACTATTAACTATGACACAGATCACATCTACCTATTAAGGTAGCTGTGTTTAATGGATTTATGCATGTAAATCTCTCGGAACAGTGCCTGGCACATAGTAAGTGCTCAATAAATTAGATGTGAGCTCTTGTGCTGGGATCAGTGAAGATGTGAACACCTGACTCAGTTGGCGTAAACATTAAGGGAATTTGTTATTTCACCAACAGGAAGTCCCTGGGCATTCCTGGCCTCAGGAGTTGAACCTCAGTGGTTCAATGATGGCATAAGGACCTAGAAGCTTTCTGCCTCCTGCTCTGCACATTGGCTTCAATCCAAGGGTAGCTACCCTCTTGGTGGCAAGGTGGCTGCCAGCAACACCTGGAGCATCCTGCATCCTCACTCTTCCTGAGCAAGAGAAAGAGGCTGTGTCCCTAAACCAGACAGTAAAGGCCTTCCCTTCAGTCTGATTGGGCAAGCTGTGTCATGTGGTCATCCCTGGTCCAATTACAGCACCAGGACAATGCCAGGAGCTGATTGGATTAGCCGCCTCTGGCTCTACCCATGGAGCTGAAATTGGGGCAAGCTTTCCCAGAATAGGGGGGCTGGCAGGAAGAGAACTCTGTTGGGAAGGTATAAGGGGGATGTGGATGCAACTTTAAATAACTAGTGACCCTAGTTAGCTGAGGACCTGGGGGACCCCTGGGTTACACAAATAATTTCAATACAGTGTGCCCATCCAGTGTCCGGTGGTGCTGGATCCAGAGGAGGAAGAGGTTTATTTGGACTGAGGGTGGAGGTGTGTTTCTGGGAGGATCCCTGGAGGCTTCGCCTCTGAATCCTGAAATGTGAGAAAGATTTCCTCAGCCTGGAAAGCCTGGGAAGAGGGTCAGAGGATACAGCATGAGCAAAGATCTGTGGGCTTGGGGAAGCTGGGGCTTGTAGGCAGAGTAGCCTGGGGCAGGGAAGTGGAATGTGAGACAGGGCCCTCAGGGCACAGAACTCACTCTTCCCCACCTCACCTATAGGCTGAGAGGACCAGAATAACAGCTAACATTACTGAGCACTTGCTGTGTGTGCGTTCTTTCTGGGCATTTAATCCTCATGACAGCTCTAGGAGGAAGTACTATTACTATCCCATTTTACAGATGGGGAAAATAAGACACAGAGAGATAAGTAATTTGCCTAAGATCACACAGCTGGCCACGGCAGACCTGGGCTTCAAATCCAAGCAGTCTGACCCCCAAACCCTGTGCTTTCAACATGCCCTGTACCTTCCTCGCTGGTCACCATCCCAGCAGGAGGAGAGCAGCAGTGGAGAGAGAGAAGTTCCAACAGGCCAATGCGTCATTCTGTGAGTCACTGCAGCTGGTGGTGGCTACAGCAGGGGGACCTGCATCTGGCAGACAAAGGTTCAAGAAGGTTTTGTCTCCAGTGGGCAGGGAGCTGGCCCCCCTCCTGAGGCCTGGGAGACAGGGAGACGGTGGGGGAACTGATGTGAAAGAGGCTCTAGAGCCAGGAGACCTTCTTTCCTAGGACTTGAGTTCTCCAGGTCTCCGTTCTCTCTTTTGAAATAATAATAATTCTCATTATTTCAAATATCATGCCATCAGGAGGAGGCAGGTGGAACTTGGTAAAGAATACAAAGTTTGGGCTTCCCTGGTGGCGCAGTGGTTGAGAGTCCGCCTGCCGATGCGGGGGACATGGGTTCGTGCCCCGGTCCGGGAAGATCCCATATGCCGTGGAGCGGCTGGGCCGGTGAGCCATGGCGGCTGGGCCGGTGAGCCATGGCCACTGAGCCTGTGCATCTGGAGCCTGTGCTCCGCATCGGGAGAGGCCACAACAGTGAGAGGCCCGCGTACCGCAAAAAAAAAAAAAAAAAAAAAGAATACAAAGCTGCTTTTTACCATGCCATTCAAAGGTTAGTTTTTCTTATTAAAGCAGAGATCCTGGGTTGGCAATTTTAGCAGTGATTGCCTTTGCAGCTTAGTTCTTTGTTCTGCTTTTCTTTTCTTTTAGTTTAGTTTTGGTTTTTTCCAACCTTCTCTACAATGAATATATTTTACATTTTAATGGATTCTCCCCCAACAAAGAAGAACATTAAAATTCATTTTCAAAATTCCTCTATTGGCTGTATCTACATAAACCTATGCACATGTGCATAGAATATCTTTGGAAGGAAACCCAGGAAAATGATTGTGTGCAGCCTGAGGAAGGGGAAATGAGAGACTGTGGGGGAGGGGCTTCCCTTGGGCTGTAGGCTCCCTGGGCTGCTTGAATTATTATTTATTTATCTTACCATATGCTTGCATAACCTCTCAAAAAAGTTTTGTGATTTTTTTTTTTTCAGTCAAGAAGAATAACCAGACCCAAGCCCCAAACTCCCACTGGGTCCCATGGTTGCCATACTTGGGATCCATCTCTGGGCTCCCCCCTCCACTTCTCTGTTCTGGTTCTTTAAGAGACATCCCTTTGGGAGAGACCCTGGGTCAGACTGGAAGGCTGACTTGCCTTGTCTCCCAGCCAAGTGGCTGATTCCTCTGAAGTGGGTGCCAGACAGCTCGGGGAGCAGAACTGCAAAGATGCCCCACCCCCCTGCCTGCCCCACTTTGCACTCCTTCCCCCTCAAAGTGTTTGAATTCATGAGGTTTCTTCCCCCTCTCAAACCTGGAGCTCCTCACTGAAACCGCCACACCATGGAGAAAGGGCACATTTTTTAGGGCCGTACAAGGCCCTCCCTGAATGACCCTACACTCTGTCCAGCTTCATCCTCTCCACTCCCTGATCTCAGACTGATGGCTGGTGCCAAAAGGGCACCTTCTCTCACTTCAGGCCCATGCACAGGCTGTTCCCTCCACCTGAACAGTCCTTCTCCCCCATCTGCACAGCCAATAGCTACCAATCTTGCAAACCTCATCTTAGATGGGACCTCCTCCAGGAAGCCCTCCTTGATCCATCCTGTCAGGGGCGGGCCCTCTTCCACACTGGGATTCCCTAGTGCAGAATTCTAGCTGTACCACTTTTACACTGACTGTGTAACTCAGGGCTAATGACCTAACCTCTCTGGGCCTCAGTTTCCTCATTTGTAAAATAGCACTTAGCTCAGAGTTGTTGTAAAGATTATACGGCTTAATACAGATAAAATGTTCAAAATAGTGCCTGGTACATAGTAAACTCTGAATAACTCTTAGTTCTTATCACACGATATTTGGAATGGCTTGTTTATTTGTCACCTCCACTAGGCTATTATGAGCTTCACGACTGTGGCTGGGTCATGTCCTAATGTTCACTCAGGGTCTGGTACATATTAAAACATTCTTGAAAAATTCTTGTTAAATAAATGAAATAATCCATTCGGATTAATAAACATTTCTTGAGCACTTGCAAATCATGTACAGTACCTAATACTCCTTATCAGACGCTGGGCTACTAAGTACCTTCTATGCAATATTTCATTTGATCATTGTCACAGGGGTTTAAGTTAGGTACTTGCAGTGTTCCCATTTCATAGACGGGTAAACATTCTGTCCCCTTAACCTGTTTCATTTTTTTATCATAGCACATCACCTCCTGACATATTATGTGTTTATTCATCATGTGAGGAGCCTGCCTTCCCCCTAGAATGACAGTTCTGTGAGATCAGAGACTCTATTTTGTGTTCTATTTTGCGGTGTTCACAGGGCCCTAGCAGTGTCTGGCGCAGAGGAGATGCTCAGTTTATGTCTGTGTTAAACACTCTTCCCTCTTGAAAAAGCTTTCTTGACTGTCCTCCACCCCAGACTAAGATAGATGCCCCCACTCTGTGCTTTCCTAGCACCTGGAAATTATGTGTACTTCCCCTAACCCAGCAGTTATCAGGCTTTACTGATACTTCTTCTTAAATTTGTGGTTTTCTTGGCTAGCTGCAGACTCTGGGAGGGCAGGACCTGTGGTTAATAATAACAGTAACAACGAACATTTGTTGAGTATTTAGCATGGGCCAGCGCTTTCCATGAGGTATCTATCCCATTCAGTAGTTTCAAGGAGCCTATGAGGTAGCACGTTGTCCTCATTTTACAGAGGAGGAAAACTGAGGCTCCCAGAGGTGAAGAGACTTACTGCAGGTGAAGTGACTAGTGAGTCACATGCTAGCAGTGCCTGGCTCAGGCACTCCGAATTTAGCACTGGGCTCCTTAACCACAAACTGCCTCTTCAGAAAAGACAACAGTCATTTATGCCACAAACTGAGTGGGGAGCACTTGACAAATGTCTTTTGAATGTCTGACTAGCAGGAAACGAAAAGGTGGTTCCCAGTTCCGGTTCTGCTGATTCCTGGCCCACTCAAGACAATAGGGGGTGGGGTGCTGGACCAGTCTCTGCGGAGAGAGGAGTCATGAGGGGCTTTTTGGAAAGGGCATAACAGGGCTTCTTCCCCCTCACTCTACAGCTCGGGTCCCAGAGGCTCCAAATTCCTGGAAAGGCCAGTGGGTGAGCCGACCGCCCAGCCCCTACAGCCAGAGTCGGGGTGGCCCCAGTGGTGATGATCTAAGAGGCTGGAGTGTCTTCCTGGCTATTAACAAAAGGGAAACCAACCAACCCACAAAAAAGTCTTTCGGAAGAGAGAAGTCATAGAATGAGTTCTGCCAGTTCAGTCACTCCAAGATGAGGGGAAAAAATTCCCTGGATTTCAGTTAGGGATCCAGCTTTTCCTCCCTCTGGACTACTATGATGTTTATTTCAATTTAAAATAATTTCAAACTAACAGAAAAGTTGCAAGAATAATACAAAAGCTATTAAATATCTTTCACCTGGAATCATAAATTTTTTGCATTTTGCCATGTTTATTTTTCTCTATATACATAGACAGAGAGGTAGAGATAGATAGATGATAGATATTAGATATAGGTAGGTAGGTAGGTAGATAGATAGATAGATAGACACATATAATTCTAGGATACATACTCTGGTTTCTGAACCATTTGAGAGTAGATTGCAGACATCACATCCCTGTACCCATTAACACTTCAGTACGTATTTCCAAAAAACAAGGATGTTCTCTGACATAGCCACAGTACGACAATGAAATTCAGGAAATTTAACACTGATATGCTACTTTAATTACCATCCATGTTGCAATCCTGTCAATTGACACAGTACTGCTCTTTATGGTATTCTTTTCACTCTACTACGAGCTCCAGGCCAGGTTGTGTGCTGCATTTGGCTGTCACATCTTTTTACTCTCCTCTAATCTGGAACAGCACCCTGCCTTTCTTTGCCCTCGTGACATTGAAATCTTGAAGAATACAGAGCAGTTATTTTATAGACTGTTGCTCGATTTGGGTGTATCTGATGTCTACTCACGATTAGATTCGGGTTATGCATTCTCAGCTGGTATATTACCAAAGTGATACTGTGTGTTTGTCAGGATATCACTTCTCCGAAGCCCCCAATGTCTGTCTGCCTGGAGAGGGTACTCATTTTGATCACCCCATTAAGAGGTGGTCTGGTTTCTCCACCTTATAATTTACAATTTCCCCCCTTGCCAGGAAAAAGCAAGGGGATACTTTAAGGTCATGTAAATATCCTGTTCCTGCTGTTTCTTGTAGTGTTTATTTCTGCTCTGCAGGAAGAGGTGCCTAGTCCCCTTTCACCTTCTTGTCCCAGTCATCTTCCTCACTGTGGAACTGGGATGTGGCCTCTCCTAGCATACTATATCAGCATTATGTGGGGCTTGGACATGTTTACCCCACTTGGGAGCCCTGTTGGTTGAATCCAGGGACTCTGGTCTCTGCCTTGACCCGGTAGATCCAGCTGAAGGGTATGGGCATGTTCCGGGGAAGAAAGGACTCCCTTTAGAGCCTCACTCGAAAACGAAGAGGCGAACTTAATGGGAAAGAAAATAAGTGTTGGGCTCAACCTTCAGGACGCTGGCCATGTCTATGATCAGCTCAGGAAAGGCTGTTGTCCTTCTGTTAGGGACTGTCCCCTGTGTGTACACAAACACTGGCGGTCCTGGTCCAAATACGGACCCTGCGACAGGAAGCGCAGCACTATTTGAAGAGATTAGCAGCTGTTTTATATGGGAAACAAACAAATCAACCAACCAAGCCTGTACCTCCAAGGATCACCAACAAGTGAGGGAACTGCACCACGGGGCATGGGATGCAGCTGGGAAAACACAGGCCCGCTGCATTTCCTGTTCCCCTGCTTGCGGGTCTCCTCTGGCTGCTGAGATTCAGCACAGCTCCAGAGCTGGGGATGTGTTTATTCTTTTGAAGCGTGAAGGACACGTCTCAGCTTTGAAAAAATACACTCGCCTGCTTGAATTTCAAATAGTTTAACGCCCCCCTCTGCTACCTAGCTGTAATCTAAAGAACCGACTGTTCAGGCCTCAAAGTACCGAAGTACCACCCTAATAAATGAGCTGTGGCTACCCAAGGATGGAGAAGAAATGTCCTTATTCAAATCCAATTTTATGGCTGGAAAGGATTGTCAATTTTTGGTCTGATGTTGCAGGGAAGCAGCTGGGTGGTGGAGACCCACCCCTGACATTCTCCTGGGGCGACAGCTGGCTGTCCCTGTACCTTTAGGCAGTGGGAAATGGGCACCTTATCTGAGTCAAGGTCACCATATCTAGCGGTGAGAGCTATTTCTCTATGTTGAAGGTCGTGTCCGTGGTCTTAGGTCAAGGGGCAAAGGGCAGAGCAGGCACCTGGGGGAAGACTGCTTAACGCAGGGCACTGCCCACAGGGTGTCTGTGGGCGATGGGAGGCGGCAGTGTAATAAAGTGCGCTGTCTGGAGTCAGAATAGACTTGGATTCAAATCCCAGCTCTGCCTCTTACTTACCAGCTATTTGACTTGGGCGAGTGATTGAATTTCTCTAAGCCTCAGTTTCCTCCCCTGGAAAATGGGGTTCAATAATAATACTGGACTTGGGTTGTAGGTATTAAATGAGATTGTATATGCAGGCACATATTAAGTGTAAACTCTAATAATAATAATAGTGACGATGATGGTGGTCATTATTATTATTTCTGAGCCTCCAGGCTATGTTAGGCTTGGCTAGGAGGTTGGAGCTGGGGTGGAGGTAGGAGTGGGGATGTGGGCTGAGGGAGCAGTGAGTGGCACTGAACTGAGGCCACCAGCCACAGAATGCCATCATCCCGGTGGCCAGCTCCACTAGTTCCTACCACCATCAGCAGCTCCATTCTCAGCAACCTTAAACATCATTTTAAGTGACTGTGTATTATTCCATTATATAGATGAACTATAGTTTTTTTTGTTTTGTTTTTGTTTTTGCTGTACGGGGGCCTCTCACTGTTGTGGCCTCTCCCGTTGCAGAGCACAGGCTCCGGACGTGCAGGCTCAGCGGCCACGGCTCACTGGCCCAGCCGCTCCGCGGCATGTGGGATCCTCCCGGACCGGGGCACGAACCCGTGTCCCCTGCATCGGCAGGCGAACTCTCAACACTGTGCCACCAGGGAAGCCCTGTAGTTTTTTTTTTTAACTATGTTTTATTTTAGTAATTTTTAACAGTTGCTGAATATTCCAATGATTTGTTGGATCGTATTTTGACAGGGAAGCAAAGTGGCGTATTAGAATCTGAACAGGCTTTGAAGATAGAGATTTTCAACTGTTTAGTCAACATTTTTTGAGCATCAGCTTTGGGCCAGGCCCTGTGTATGTGCTGGTCATACAAGGGTAAAGCAGATAGATATGGATCTGTCCTCACAAGCTTAGGGTCTAGAGGGGGTGACAAGCATACAAGTGCACCTGAATTTAAACCCTGGCTGTGTGATCGTAAACAAGTCTCGTGTCTTCCCTGAGCCATAGCTTCCTCCTATATGGAGGCTCAGTGTAGAGTGTTATAAGCACAGTGTTCCACCTACAAACATTAGTTCTCTCTTTTAATCATTAGTGGTTTTATATAGATATAGATACGCATACATATAAATATTTATATATGCATATCTATATATGTATGTATATAACATCTATATTTTATATATATAATATATATACATATCTATGTTATATATACAACAATAGAAACATAATTATTAATATATAAATTTTTTTTGCCCTTATGGGTAATATAGCCATGGATAGCCTCCAAAAATATCAATTTTTTCTTTTGGGGAGGGGTTATTTATCATCATGGAATAATTTCTTTATCCAGCTAAAGAAGTTTTTCTTGTTTTTGGCTGCACCCTGTGGCTTATGAGATCTTAGTTCCCCAACCAGGGATTGAACCCAGGCCCCAGCAGTGAAAGCACAGAGTCCTAACCACTGGACTGCCAGGGAATTCCCTAAAGAAGTTTTTCTAAACCCTCTGTTACTCTTCAGTGTTCACTAGACAAAGAAATGGACAAGAGCCACTGAATTGGTAGGAGGTCTCAGCAAACAAGTCAGACCTTTTATTTCTCATCTGCCTATTTAGTGTTCCTCCAACACACCAAGGAAATTCTTGCCTCAGTGCTTTTGCACTTGCTGTTCTCTCTGCCTAAAGCACTGTTTGCCTAGATATTGCCTTCCCTTCCTTCAGCTATTTACTTAAATGTCATCTTATCAGAGAAGCTGTTCCTACCCCTGACGCACAGCACCTCTCTCCATCCTCTTCCTCTGATTTATTCTTCTTCACAACTCTTATTACCTCCTGACATAGGCATATCGGCCTGGCTGTTGGTTTGTTATCTGTCTTCCTAAATAGAATGTAATGTTTGTGAAAGCCAAGATGTTGTCTGTCCTGGGCCTGGAACAATGCCTGGCATATAGGAGGCCCTCAATAAAAATTTGTACCATGAGTAAATAAAGAGATCAAATGTGACTACTACAATGCTTACAGTGTATGCTAGTGTCTGGAAACAGTAAAGAGCTGTTCAAATGGAAGGGAGAATAAAAATAATTGGAAACTTAATACAGTACCTTATTTGGGTGGTAGGCCACTGAAGATCTTGGCTGGTGTGTATGTGAGTGGGGACTGGGGTTGGGGAGGCAGTATTTCCTCCCTGCCAAGCTGGAGTGAGAGGCTAATGGCCTTCATGGGGATCCAATCCAATTAAGGCCCTGGCTCCAAGTCAACTCGGGTTCCCTTCCTGGCTGCAGCAGCTTCCAAGTGACAAAATGAAACCTGTAACTTTCCCAAGACAAGACAGTCTCCAGGCGAGCAGGGCAGAAAGGGGCTCAGGGTAGGGTTTCTGCTCCCAGGGGAATAGCTCTGCATTGCACCCACATGGTTCTAATATTGTATGTGTGTGTGTGTGCCGGGCACAAAAGCTTGTCACCATCCTCAAAACCAGTGCTCACAGGAAAACAGCTGGATGCAGTGCAAAGGCATCGGAGGCAAAGCAAGGGGACGTGGGTTCTCAGTTCTGCTCCCACCCAGCTGTGTGACAGGGCAGGAAACCAAGAAGGTACGGAGGGTGAGCCCTGCCCCGAGTCACATACCTCCCTACTGCAGAGCTGGAAAGGTGACTGTCCACAAGTTTAGGCTTATTTGCACTCACTCAGAATGGTCTTTCAACTGTTGTTTTTTTTCCTTTTTTTTTTTTTTTTGTGGTATGCGGGCCTCTCACTGTTGTGGCCTCTCCCGTTGCAGAGCACAGGCTCCGGACGCGCAGGCTCAGTGGCCATGGCTCACGGGCCCAGCTGCTCCGCGGTACGTGGGATCTTCTGGACCGGGGCACGAACCTGTGTCCCCTGCATCGGCAGGCGGACTCTCAACCACTGCGCCACCAGGGAAGCCCTTTTTTTTCCTTTTTTAAGCTAATTTTTGGGAGAGGTAATACATACCCAAACGACAACATTTTAAATT
This sequence comes from Grampus griseus, assembly GCF_964374135.1. Classification (NCBI taxonomy): domain Eukaryota; kingdom Metazoa; phylum Chordata; class Mammalia; order Artiodactyla; family Delphinidae; genus Grampus; species Grampus griseus. The sequence continues at coordinate 164,205,119 of NC_139017.1, read as the reverse complement.
TATGTAAAAAACAGTATATACTAAACAAATCTACACCTCTGTCCTCAGTGACCTAGTTTTCCTTTCTGGGGATACACACTTGTGCCCAATTCCTTGCGTATCCTTCCAGAGAGAAATGCACATGTGATATATAGTTATGAAAAGATGAGTATGGTATGAGAATGTGATATACAGGCATGCAAAGATGATACATGAGTATCACATTAAATTTTTGACTAATATATCGATAGAAAGACCTACTGTCACAATGATTTTGAGTCTTCCTATCCAAGAATAGATTATGCTTCTCCATTTATCCAAGCATTTTCAAGGGTTTTTTGGTGAATATATATATCGTCTCACATATATATGTTTCTCAAAAGCATTAACATTTTTTCGAATAGAACTTCACATATTATTGAGATGATTTCCTATTTCCCAGATAGTTTTATGTTTTTGGTTGCTTTAATAATTGGGACATTTTCTTCCAAATTTCTAACTAGTGGGGCTTTGAGTATAGGAAGGCACTGCTTTCTAAAAAAATATTAACTTGATACCTTATCACATTCATGAGGTTGTTTATTGTTGGTAATAGATTTCCAGTTGTTTTTCTTTGGAACTAACATTGAAGACAGTCAGCCCAGTAGATCCTGCACCCATGGATGCTTCGTTAATAAACTCTTTTTGATGTGAATGGTGACCTCTCACATCTGTGTAAACTTTCCCTTCTCTCCCTGACTCAACATAAGCCTCTGTTATAGACATTATTCCCACACTTGACAGAAGAAACTGAGGTCTGGCAAGGTGAAATGATTCGCCTTAGCTGGTGAGTGGCAGGGTTGGAATTTGAACTGAGGTCTGTTATGTAAAATTTTCCATCTTAGGATGGTGAAACAAAAGAGAGAAGGGGTTAGAGAGGGGTTTGTGCAGAAGCAGCAGAAGGTGACATATTTTGAATGCCTACCCTGTGCCAAAAACTTTACGTACCATCTTTCTGAATGCTCCTAAGAACTCTTGGAGGCCAGTATTATGAGCAGATGGCTGGCCAGGGCCTGGGCACAAGGACAAAGAGATCTGGGTTTGATTATTGGCTCTGCTGCTTTTCCAGCTGTGTGACCCTAGGTACAGTGCTTGAGTCTCTGAGCCTCAGCCTCTCTGCTGTATCCTTGTTACAAATGGTACCTGAATGGTCCTCCTTTCAATAAAGGTCTGTGTAGTAGAGCCTGTGGCCGGGAAGAACACCTCAGTCCTTGGACCCACACACTGGAGCTCCATTTCTAGAACCTAGAAAAGCTGAACTGAAATGTGTCTCCAGCTCCTATGTTTGTTGAGTGACTTTGCTTCCTCCAGGGGAGTCCATATCTACAGGGAGGCTGGAAAGTTGGTGCTTCTGTGGACACAGCATTCAGGTTAAACTTTAGCCAAAATGATGGCTAAGTCACAATTAGCAGGATTTTATAGGACCTAATTCATATCATTGGGACACATTTGAAGTTCAAAGCTGCATTGGAATTTTCCATAGCTGGGTTGACTGACATCACTAGAGATTAATTAAGCACCTATTATAGGCGCAGTGAGAGAAACAATGATGTGAAACTTAGGACATGGGAAGTTAAAAGGCAATGTTTAAATTTTATTTATTCTTTCACTCAATCTTATCAAGATTATTATTTTATTATGCCCCAGGCACTGAGTTAGGCATAGGAGAGCATAAATAATGACTATAGGCATACATGATCTTATCATACTTTATTGTGCTTTGCAGATATTGCATTTGTTACAAACTGAAGGGTTTTGGCAACCCTGCATAGAGCAAGTCTATTGGCACCATTTCCCAACACCATTATTTTAATTTATTTAATTTATGTATTTTTAAAATGTATCTCACACCTATAATGTGCCAAGTACTCTGTTAGATCCTTTACATGTATTATCTCACTTAATCCTTACAATTACCCTGTGAAATTAGTATTATTATCATCCCTATCTCATAAATAAAGAAACTGAGGCTTAGAGATTAATTTGCTATTTTTCCCATTGTCACTTAGCTAGCAAAGAAAAAGTATTTGAGACCCAGGTCTAGTGTACCAACAGCATTATTTTTTATTTTTAAGTAATTAATTTTAAAAATTAAAAATTTAATTTTTAATTAAAAATTTGTTTTAACTTTTTATTTTATATTGGAGTATAGGAGATTAACAATGTTGTGATAGTTTCAGGTGCACAGCAAAGTGCACTCAGCCATACATATACATGTATCCATTCTCCCCCAAACTCCCCTCCCACCCGGGCTGCCAGATAATATTGAGCAGAGTTCCCTGTAAGGAACCAGTAGGTCCTTGTTGGTTATCCATTTTAAATATAGCAGTGTGTACATCCCAAACTCCCTATCCCTTTCCCCCACCCTTCCCCCCCACCCCCATAACCATAACCATAAGTTTGTTCTCTAAGTCTGTGATCCTGTTTCTGTTTTGTAAATAAGTTCATTTGTATCATTTCCTTTTAGATTCCACATATAAGGGGTGTCATACAATATTTCTCTTTCTCTGTCTGACTTACTTCACTCAGTATGACAATCTCTAGGTCCATCCATGTTGCTGCAAATGGCATTATTTCATTCTTTTTAATGGCTGAGTAATATTCCGTTGTATATATGTACCACATCTTCTTTATCTACTTCTCTGTTGATGGACATTTAGGTTGCTTTCATGTCTTGGCTATTGTAAACAGTGCTGCATTGAACACTGGGGTGCATGTATCCTTTTGGACCATGTTTTTCTCTGGATATATGCCCAGGAGTGGGATTGCAGGGTCATATGGTAGCTCTATTTTTAGTTTTTTGAGGAACTCATACTGTTCTCCATAGTGGCTGCACCAATTTACATTCCCACCAACAGTGTAGGAGGGTTCCCTTCTCTCCACACCCTCTCCCGCATTTATTGTTTGTGGATTTTTTGATGATAGCCATTTTGACTGGTGTGAGATGATATCTCATTGTAGTTTTGATTTGCATTTCTCTAATAATTAGTGATGTTGGACATCTTTTCATGTGCCTCTTGGCCATCTGTATGTCTTCTTTGGAGAAATGTCTATTTAGGTCTTCTGCCCATTTTTTTTTTTTTTTTCCGGTACGCGGGCCTCTCACTGTTGTGGCCTCTCCCGTTGCGGAGCACAGGCTCCGGACGCGCAGGCTCAGCGGCCATGGCTCACGGGCCCAGCCGCTCCGCGGCATGTGGGATCTTCCCGGACTGGGGCACGAACCCGTGTCCCCTGCATCGGCAGGCGGACTCTCAACCACTGCGCCACCAGGGAAGCCCCTTCTGCTCATTTTTTGATTGGGTTGTTTGTTTTGATGATATTAAGTCTCATGAACTGTTTGTAGATTTTGGAGACTAATCCCTTGTTGGCGGGTCATTTGCAAATATTTTAACTTTTTTTGGCTGTGCCGCGCGGCTTGCAGGATCTTAGTTCCCCAACCAGGGATCAAACCTGCACCCTCGGCAGTGAAAGCACAGAGTCCTAACCACTGGACCGCTGGGAATTCCTTAACAGCCTTATTTATTTATTTAAAGAGCTTTTTCTAAACATAAATTTATTTTATGTTGTGTTGGGTCTTCATTGCTGCGTGCGGGCTTTCTCTAGTTGAGGCAGTGCGGGCTATTCTTTGTTGCGGTGCATGGGCTTATCATTGCGGTGGCTTTTCTTGTTGCAGAGCACGGGCTCTAGGCGTGCGGGCTTCAATAGTTGTGGCACGTGGGCTCAGTAGTTGTGACTCGCGGGCTCTAGAGCACAGGCTCAGTAGTTGTGGCGCACGGACTCAGTTGCTCTGTGGCATGTGGGATCTTCCCAGCCAAGGGATAGAACCTGTGTCCGTGTCCCTTGCATTGGCAGGCAGATTCTTAAACACTGCGCCACCAGGGAAGCCCCAAAAGCATTATTTTTAAATTAAGGTATGTACATTATTTTTTCAGGCATAATGCTATTGCACACTTAATACACTACAGTATAGAGCAAACATAACTTTTATATGCACAGGGAAACCAAAAAATCTGTGTGACTTGCTTTATTAAGATATTCACTTTAGGGCTTCCCTGACAGCCTCCTGGCATTTACTTCTTTCCAACAAACAAGCTGGTCTTGGAGGCACTTGAATATGATGCCATCCTAGCCTACAGGGGTGGACAGGGACAGTACAAGGCCCAGTGCAGTGATAACAGCTACCACTGACTGAGCAGGATGTGTGGTAAGGCATGGACCAGTAACAGTCCCACCCCCCATCTAGAGAATGAAACTGAGGCTTAGGGATTTCAGGATCTTGCAGTTTCAGGACTTAGTCTGACTCCAGATCATGTGCTCTGGGGTAGGATGTTTCTTTAACAGAGTCCCTGCAAGAATATTTGAGCAACTTGCTACAGACTGGGAGAGGGAGAAACTGCAGGTTTCACTGTATTTTCACGCATACCTTCAGTTTGTTCAAACATTCTGACATGTGCTATGCACTGAGGATGTGGAAAGACAAACCTAGGGCTGGCCCTCTCAGGACTCAGACTTCAACTTAACCTGGAAGGTGAGGAGAAGCTGAGTCATGTATTACCGAAAGTCAGAAGAGGGGACAAGTAACTGTTTCCAGAGGGGGTGACATTTGCCCCAGGCATTCAACAGCAGCAAACCCAGACCCGGTTCCTGGCTCAAAGTATCACAGCCCCTGTCCTCAGCGGCTTCAAACCCCAGTACAGTTTTTCCAGTTTGAGGACCACCTACATCAAAAACGTCCTGGTGCTATCTTTAGCAAACAGTAGACTCTGTTGTTAATCAGCCAAACGTGTTCATTGACTAAGATTGAAAGTGTAGGTAGATTTAGAGCAACAGTACCAAGTAACAGTGAAAAAAAAAAGAAGTCCAGGTGCTTGTTAAAATGTGAATTTCTTCCTTCCCCACCGGAGGAGAATCAGAGAATTGGGTAAAGCAGGTCTGGCAAACCACACTCAGGTTTGCCAGGTGAATGGGGAAAGAAATCACGCCAGGAAAGGGGAACCGTATCGACAACGGCTTGGGAGTTCGTTGTAGCCCTCAGGCACTGGGGTCGCCGTTCAAGACTGTAGGCTCTCAGAGGAGAGGGATCGCGTCCGTGCTGTTTATCACCGGGGGCTCGGAACACTGTAGGGCCTCATAAATATTTGTGAATACGCTGGCTCCCAAGGCAGAAGTGACGGGAGAGTCAAACGGGAAAATGAAGAAGTCAGAGGAGGGAAAAAACGGTGTTTCTAAGGGGATGAAAACTTTCCCAAAAGGGAAAAGGGAGCTCCGCCTAACACAGGGCGTTGCGGAGGCGACTAATGCGGGAAAGGGCGATGAGTCCTGGGGGCTGCAGCGGGGTAGAAGACGGGAGGCGCCTTCTTGCCTCTCCAGGCGACGGAAAGCTGAGGTCACCTGGCACAGCGCCAGCAGCAGCTGCGAGGACGCGCCCGCGCTTCGGCGGGAGGCGGTGTCAGGCGCTGGTCCCCGGGGGACTTTCCCTTCCGTCTCCTCTGGAGGCGAGGCTTAGAGTTCCGCCCACCGCCCGCCCAAGCCTTGGCTTCGTTCGGTCCCCACCAAGGCCACTCCCCCGAGCCTAGGTCAAGCCGCTATAGCTGCCTCGAGGAGCCAGAGCGGTCCGTCCACCTCCCTCACCCGAGACCACGCCCCCGATCCCGGGCTGTCCTCTTTCCTCACGGAGTCCCGAGACGCCGAGCTTTGGCCCCGCCCCCAACGGGGCCCCGCCCCCGCTACTCCGCCCAGCGACTTGAAAAGGCTGGGGCTGCGGCTCACTTAAGAGTCGCGCGCTGGGCGTGGGGCGGTGCTGAGGAATAGATCCTGAGGCGCCGAGGCTGAGGCGAGTTAGACGCCGGGAGTGTCCAGGGAGGCGCTGCGCGACAGGAGTCCGTAGCTAGAGCAGCCCCGGAGCAGAAGCAGCCGCCGCCGACCGCGGAGTCCAGCCGAACCGGCCATGGCGTTGTCGATGCCGCTGAACGGGTTGAAGGAGGAGGACAAAGAACCCATCATCGAGCTCTTCGTCAAGGTGAGCGCTCGCCTCCGTCCCACCCTTCCGAGCCCCCGGCGCTCGCCCGGCCGCGGGGGGCGGCGTCCCTGGGCGCTCCTTAGCCGCAGCGCCCCCGCGCGGCGCCCCGCGCCCGGGCCGAGGGGGAGCGCCGCTCCCGCGCCCCCGGGCCATTGTCTTCGGCCGCCCGCGCCTTCCAGCCGCCGAGGCCCGTCGAGGGAGCCGGGTTGGGACCGGGACCCCAGAAAGACAGCACTGCTGGACGGGGGGGGGCACCGCCTCCCGCCGCGCTGGCCTCGGCGGACGCCGCACCGTCGTCCCGCGTGCGGGTGGGACGAGCTGCCCCCCTCCCGCCGGGTGCCCCGGAAGCCGCCAACCCGTGGGACCCGTGCACGGCTGTGTCCTGTCACCCCCTCTCCCCCGCCACCGCCCGGACGCCCGACCTCACCTCACCCCACCCCAGCCCTCGGCTCTCCCAAGTTCACCCCCAGCCCGGGAGGCGAAGCCTCGAGCCCGTCGTGAGCTGATGAGCTGAACTTCTTTGAACGCTTTCTGAGCGTTTCGCTCTCGGCTGGTAGGAAACTGTAACTTTAATTTTCGATTCCATCTGAAACAATTTTTTAAAACGAGCAGACATTCCTGGGCCTCAGGAAAAGGCCGAGATTCCCAACTTGGGTTTTTCTGTCTTAGTTATTTTACCACCATCTGATTTTCTTGTTTCTCAAGCGCGAGTGTTTTGTATGATGCAACATTTTGGCTGCTCCCCTCGGTGTTGCTGCCTCGGGAAAGATTGTGTGTGCCCTTTTGTTTTGAAAGAAAAACTGATGAGGGAAAGAACTCCTCACTTGCTTTGGCTTTAAAGGGTTGATTTTTCCCTTCTGGTCTTTTCAGTTTATATATCCTGAAACTACCATATTTGTAGACAAGTACTACCTCTAGCCCTTTCCTTTTTTCTTTAATATTTTTCGTTTTAGCAAAGATGAAAGATAGAAGTTATGAACATCTGCATTCAACTGCCTCCCTCAAAACTTCTTTAAAATCCTCGAGATTTTCTTTCTTAGTCACTTACTTAAGCAGGCTCTTTCAGAACCAGGCTCTGAATTGGAGAGTTTAACAGAAATCCAGAACAATTTTATTCTTTTTTTCCTGAGTTTTTATTTTAAAGAACGGGAGACACTGAAGGGTGTGTTTAAGACATGGAACGAAGAAATGATCTGCAAGTGATGGAAACAGTGTTTGTTTTAGGATTTTCTTTCAGTTATCAGTTATAGAAACATTTGATTCAGGGAACTGAAACAACAGACAGGTATAGAACCCCCAGAATATCTTCAAAGAGTCTCAGTTGCTTCGAGTGGCAGATATAGTACTTTGAGATGCAGGGAATGTAGGAAGAAACCTGAAATAAGAAAAAGGAAGAGGAGTGGGAGACAGCATGGAGAAGGGAGAAGAGTGGGTCAGAGATAAATGTTAAAAAATTTTAACTGAGCCAGGAATAGGAATGAATTTCCATAAATTCAAAAACAGTGTATCTACTAAACACCTAAAAAACATGTTACTTAAACATGTTACTTTAGAACTATCATTAAGTTTAGTGTCAGATAAGGGTACTATCAGTAATGGCTTCTTTTCAGCATTGTACTGGAGGTCTAGCCAATATAATAAGACAAGAAAAAGAAATAAAGTATATGAATTAGAGATGAGTAGATCAATGCTTAATGCCCTACTTACTATTAATTTAACTTTTGTTAGAAGGAGAGAGGTGTTTCCCAAACTTTAGTCACTTGCATACCCCTTCTTAGTTTTCCATATATGTGTTGAATTGGTATTATTATTTACTAAATTCAGCCCGTTTTTTAAAAAACATAAACACATTGCCCTAAGCAATACCTGTGAAAATGTGGATTAGGTGTGGTGACTATATTTCTTATGTACGTAACTATTTTTTTGTGTGTGTGTGCGTGCATAACTATTAAAAGAAAAAATGTTCGTGAGCCACCTAAAAGCATCCTGCTTATCACTAGTTGTAAGCCTCTGTCACTGGGCTTGTTGGCAGAGAACCAGGTTCAAGTCACAGTTTTGCACTCACTGGCTGGTTTAACCTGGGCAAGTTGTTTTCCCTCTCTGAGACTTGTTTTCCTCCTTTGTGGAGTAAGAAATGAAATGTTTTCTGCTGTCCTGTGGTTCGGCATAGGCAAAACTTTATACTGATGTAAACCAGGATAGCTGTTTCAAAGGGGAAAAAGGGGCCAGGTAAATTGTAGTAAAGAGTGTTCTTATAGTTTCTAAAATCTATGTGTGGGAAATGCAAGTGGGGGAAAATCCCCTTGTAAATACAATTATTTTGAAAGCAGTGAAAGGGCAGAGGCTGTGGTTGTCCAGTGTGGTGTGTTAAGCAGTGTTAATTATTCTGCCAAGAGATATCTGAGTTTGTATCAGAAACCTATTATCTACACTTAAAAGAAATGAGTTTAAAAGTGCCACCTGTTTAGGTAGCATTACATTGAACAGAAATAGGCTAGGACCTTCCCAACTAGTGTGACTGGACTCACAGCTACATTTCTTTACTTGTGTGTATTGTCTTTGGAGATGTCTGTCCATGAGCCCAGTGAATCCTCATCACTTGTATAACAGCAGTGCTCCATTTTTGTTTGTTTACCGCAACACCTATAGGATAGGGTACCCTCCCAATAGTAAAAGAGGCTTACAAAGGCAGTCATCCTCAAGAGTTAGAATGCCCTCTTTCCCTACCCTGCGGGGCCTAGTAGATGTATATATTTTGATACACCAGCCCCACTTGGGGACCACTGATTAATAGGGTGAAGTTCAAACCCTTTAGCAAGGTCATAAGGTCTCTTATCTGCTGTCGGGTTTCTAATCCAATTTGTCCACTTACTAATTGTGTGTCCCAGGACACATAAACCTCTCTGCCTCATCTGCATAGGTGGGATATTAATAGACCAACCTCATGGGATTAAATTAGTTAATATATGTGGTGATAATAAGCTTAGAATAGTGTCTAGTATACAGTAAGTAAATAAATGCTAGTTGTGTGTCATTTTGTATATACTTATTTGTATGCTCATCTCCCCTGCTAGATAGGCGGTAAGTTCCTTGAGGGTAAGGTCTGTATATTGTTCTGAGTCGGTACCAAACTGGGTACCAAATAGTTGAAATGAGATTGTTTCCTTCTTTCTGAGCATTTTGGTGTCAATATATGCATCTGGCATGCTTCGGAATTGAGAGCTACTTACTTATTAGAACCTGGTAATCTGACTCTCAAACCTTGGTCCTTCATTTGTTCAACTTTGCCTAGCCTCCAGCCTCCGAAACTCTGTGTAGTTTTATCTATCTTTTTTCCCCTCCATTTTTTGGGTACTTCTGAGCTTTTCATGTATCTGCCATACATTTTCCACCAATATTTCTTCTTGGTTACGTTCAGAATTTGGAAGCCAAGATTTCTGTATTGGGTAAAAGTAAATATTGTGTTGAACAACAAAATGAGAGAAGTTGAGAAGAGACTGAATTTTTGGATTTTTCCTTTCCTTGCATATGCCTAACTCCTATTGACGCTGCTGCCTTCCCCCCAGCCCCCACTAGAATCTTTGGTATGATGTGATGGTATTTCTGATTTTGGTTTAGGAGGAGTCCCTTTGCAGAGTTTAGTTTTATTGGTTGGAATTTAAAGTTGTTGGCATGCCATTTTGCATTGGGACACTCACTGTTGGCAGTCATCCCTAAACTGTTAGAATTGGGGTGGTGTAAAAAGTTAATCTGGTGCAGAGTGGCTTAACACATAAGAATGCTTCTTTTCAGATATTTGGCAGGATTTTTAATGTGTGTGGACCCTGGAGCCAGACTGCTTGGCTTGAATCTGGCTTCTAGTAGTGTGTCAGGGAAGTTTCTTCAGTTCTCAGTACCTCAGTTTCTTGACCTCTAATATCAGGATAATAATAATAACACAATTTTATAGGGTTGCCGAGGGGATTAACTGGTGATCTACGTCTATTAATTAGGGTAGTCTAAGCTTCTGTAAGAAATACTGTAATCTGCCTCAAACAGTGGTTCAGACAAAATGGAAGCTTATTTCCTTTCTCACTTAGCAGCCCAGGGAGGGTGTTCTAGATGTTAGTGGCTTTTCTTCGTAGAGTCATTAGGGACCAAAGTCTTTCCAGCTTCTTTTTCCACCAACCCCCATAGCATTGTCATCCTCACAGTTGACAGAGCTGGTTGCTGAGAAGTCCTGGTTGCAGCAGTGGGAGGTGAAGAGTATGGAGGAGGCTCATCTCAAGACCCGCAGCCCAGAACTTCTACCTGTCACTTCCTTTCATACTCCAATGGGGAGAAATTTAATCACATGTTTTCGTCTAACTGCAAGGAGTGCTGGGAAATATGATCTAACCATATATCACGCTATGTAAAGTATTAGGAATAGTGCTTGGCACACAGTAGACACCTATTTTTGTTGTTGATGATAGATAGTATATTCTTTTTTTTCTTTTGCTTTTTTTTGGCCATACAGTGTGGCTTTGCAGGATCTTAGTTCTCCAACCAGGGATTGAACCCAGGCCCTTGGCAGTGAAAATGCAGAGTCCTAACTGGGCTTCCAGGGAATTCCCAAAAGTATATTATGCTTTTTTTTTTTTTTTTTTGCTGTACGCGGGCCTCTCACTGTTGTGGCCTCTCCCGTTGCGGAGCACAGGCTCCGGATGCGCGGGCTCAGCGGCCATGGCTCACGGGCCCAGCCGCTCCGCGGCATGTAGGATCTTCCCAGACCGGGGCACGAACCCGTGTGCCCTGTATCGGCAGGTGGACTCTCAACCACTGCGCCACCAGGGAAGCCCTATTCTTTTAAAAAAAAAAAAAAATATATATATATATATATATATATATGTTTATTTATTTGGCTGTGTTGGGTCTTAATTGCAGCACAGGGAATCTTTCATTGCAGCACGTGGGCTCTTCCTTGTGGCGTGCGGGCTTCTCTCTAGTTGTGGTGCACGGGCTCCAGAGCGCATGGGCTCTGCAGTTGCGGCATGCGGGCTTTGTAGTTGTGGCCCGAGGGCTCAGTAGTTGTTGCGTGCGGGCTTAGTTGCCCCACGGCATGTGGGATCCTAGTTCCCTGACCAGAGATCAAACCCACATCCCCTGCATTGGAAGGCGGATTCTTAACCACTGGACCACTAGGGAAGTCCCCCCTCCAATAGTATCTATCTATCTATATCTATCTATCTATCTATCTATATCTATCTGTATAGATATCTTTTCTTTAATTAGGCTTTTTAAAAAAAATTAATTTATTATTTTTGGCTGTGTTGGGTCTTTGTTTCTGTGTGAGGACTTTCTCTAGTTGCGGCAAGGGGGGCCTCTCTTCATCGCGGTGCGTGCGCCTCTCACTATCGCGGCCTCTCTTGTTGAGGAGCACAGGCTCCAGACGCGCAGGCTCAGTAGTTGTGGCTCACGGGCCTAGTAGCTCCGCGGCATGTGGGATCTTCCCAGACCAGGGCTCAAACCTGTGTCTTCTGCATCGGCGGGCAGATTCTCAACCACTGCGCCACCAGGGAAGCCCCCTCCAATAGAATATTATTCTTAAATGTGGGCTTCATTAATAGAATTCAGGGGATTCTGTAAATCCTTGAAATTACATTTAAAATTCTATATTAGTCTTTTTTTGGGGGGGTTAGGAACCATTATTTTTGGGGGGGTTAGGAACCATTGTTCTAAATGGTGGCATTCTGAGTGTCGAACATAATTCATACAGGCAAGGTATAGAAGAAAGGTTTGGGCTACATGATCGTTAAAGTCACTTCCATTTTATTATCTGTGATTTAAAGCATTTGTTGTCATGAAGGAAGTGCCTAATACTGAGTTAGGTACTAGTGGAGATATAAGAAATTATGGGAGATATAAGAAATTATTAAACATTTTCCACCTTTAGGTTTATAAATTTTATTGGAAAGAAAACAATACAGGATGGTACGTGCTTAATGAGCCAAGTGTGGTTCACATTAAGTTGGGCCAGGACATATGGGGAAAGATGGAAGTAAGCTTTAACTTGACCTTGAAAAAGTGGCTGGAATAAGTGAATTGGGAATAGCCAAGAATGGGAATATTAGTTTTGACATCATTTGTAAACTCGTTATGCAGGAAACAGTAGACGGATGATACTTTTGAAGAAGAAGGACCCAGCAATGATTCAAACCCATAGTGCCAGGGAGAGAAGTTATTTAAAAGTTGAGAATGAGACTTTTAAAACCTAACTTTTAGGGCTTCCCTGGTGGCGCAGTGGTTGAGAGTCCGCCTGCCGATGCAGGGGACACGGGTTCGTGCCCCGGTCCGGGAGGATCCCACATGCCGCGGAGCGGCTGGGCCCGTGGGCCATGGCTGCTGAGCCTGCGCGTCCGGAGCCCGTGCTCTGCAACGGGAGAGGCCACAACAGTGAGAGGCCCACGTACCAAAAAAAATAAAATTAAATAAAATTAAGAAAAAAAAAAAACCTAACTTTTAGTCTTGTTTGTCCTCCCAACACTTCCCTACTTTTTGGATTGCTGTCTATTCAACAACTTCCCAGCAGCATTTGGGAAGGTGCAAATGGATTGTACAGATGGACAAACTCTCAGCTGTTTTTTTACAGTATAAAATGGGAGTTCTTTTTTTAAAAATTAATTTTATTTATTTATTTTTGGCTGCGTTGGGTCTTCATTGCTGCACACGGGCTTTCTCTAGTTGCAGCGAGCGGGGGCTACTCTTGTTGAGGTGCGTGGGCTTCTCATTGCCGTGGTGTCTCTTGTTGCGGAGCACAGGCTTTAGGGGCGTGGACTTCAGTAGTTGTGGTGCATGGGCTCAGTAGTTGTGGCTTGTGGGCTCTAGAGCGAAGGCTCGGTAGCTGTGGTGCACGGGCATAGTTGCTCCGTGGCATGTGGGATCTTCCCGGACCAGGGCTCGAACCCGTGTGCCCTGCACTTGCAGGCGGATTCTTAACCACTGCGCCACCAGGGAAGCCCAGGAGTTCTTTATATTTTGTTTTGAGCGCAGGCTTTTTTTTAAAACACAGACAGATGAAATAAATTTTCTAAAGGCAATGATGCTGAGAACTTTGTTTTAATAATTGAACAAAAACTAACTCAACTTCAAGACAGTGTTACATTGGATGAATTGGTTTGACATTCATTTGAGGTTTCCATAGGGGAAAATTCAGGAGATAGAAATGAATGTAAAAATGTGAAGTTAATGGGAACTCTATTCTTATTATGTTTTGTCTGAGCTGTTCTTGAAGACCTAACAGTGCCTCTCTGAGCAAAGGCCAAGGTGATAATTTTGGTTAAATGTAAAATTCTGAGAGAAAGGGGTCCAAAATGGGTAAGAGATGGGAGGATTCTGAGACAAGGTGGCTGAACACATGAAAAGTCTAACGGTAAGGGGCGGGTGGGTGGGAGGGATAAATTAGGAGGTTGGGATTAACATATACACACTACTATTTATAGAGGAGATAACCAACAAGGACCTGCTGTATAGTACAGGGAACTATACTCAATATTTCATAATAACCTATAAAGGAAGAGAATCTGAAAAAGAATGTGTGTGTGTATAAAACTGAATTACTGTGCTGTACACCTGAAACTAACACGGCATTGTAAATCAACTATACATCAATTAAAAAAAAAAGCCTAATGGTATGAATAATAATAGGAAAGAGGCAATGCGGAGGACCTGGCTGTCACTAAAAATCTGAGTTGGTTTGGAAGGATGCTTACAGAGATGCCTGGAAGCTGGTAAAAGGATGGTGAGCAAGACTTTCCCACTTCCTGTTTCATTGGCACTATGGAGCCTCAGTGTTCTAATGTCTCCTGAATAGGGAATTAGTGAGTCTATAAAAGGGAAATTTGTTAGTCAGGATGGGAAGTGTGATTAAGGCATGAATTAAGATTTTGATCAAGTAGTGGAGTAAGTTAGGATAGGTTTGCCCATTGTATAGGTTCCTGTAGAAAATGGAAAGGGAGTTTCTGAAGGAAAATAGCATTAAGGTCGTGATTACAAACTGTTCAAGTATGATTTAACAGAAATCTAAACTTAATTCAGGGCATAAGTTTGTGAATTCTCTTGGAAGTTTTAATCCTTTTGTCTTTTTGGAGACCTGACTTTTATCTATCAGTGCTCAGTACCAAGAAATGGTGTAAGGAATATCAGTTAACCTTGTTTGGTTTCTGTTATTTTCCTTTACTTAAAATATAAAACCAGGAGACTGTATTAGTCTAAATTTATGAAAATAACTTATGTAGATAAATGAGACTATATTTGAAAGTTGTGCCAAAGATGGCCTAGGAGTCTTTTATATTTTAATATCAATATTTTGAAGAGGGCTTCCCTGGTGGCGCAGTGGTTAAGAATCCGCTTGCCAGTGCAGGGGACACGGGTTCGAGCCCTGGTCCGGGAAGATCCCACATGCCGCGGAGCAACTAAGCCCGTGCGCCACAACTCCTGAGCCTATGCTCCAGAGCCCACGAGCCACAACTACTGAAGCCCGTGCGCCTACAGCCCGTGCTCTGCAACAAGAGAAGCAACTGCAATGAGAAGCCCGTGTACCGCAACGAAGATCCAATGCAGCCAAAAATAAATAAACAAATAAATTAAAAAAAATCTATTTTGAAGAAGTAACAATATTAGAACCAGGGCCATGTATTGACCCTCAGAGCATAGATTTTGTTCTGTAGATTTTTTTTTTTTTTTTTTTTTGCTTTGCTTAGAGCTGAAATACAGTGTAACTCTAAGCAAGAGGTGTAACAGGTTTTTTACACTTTTTTGGTAATAAAATTATACTTCCAACTTTACAGGTGAAATAATTCATTTTTGTGAAAAGAATTAAGTTTTCATTAGAATAGTAAAAATGTCAATCGTCTGTAATAATTTAAGTATTGAATTTTACCATCATGCAGCATAGCTATTTATTTGTATGTGTGAGAGAAGGGAAAAGGAGAATCTGAACAAACATTGGAGAATACAAAAACAAACAGTTAGATGAAAGCTGAAGTAATTAAGAACTTTTTTAACAATATGTGAGTTCTATGCATGTTTTCCTCAGCTAACAACCAGTTGCTTTATTATGGAGGTGGACACGGGGTGGTAGATTGCTAGAGTGAAAGTTCATTAAAAGCTAAAGACAACCGAATCAGGCCGTTGTGCTACGTAGGGAAATGGAAGAGTGGTGAGACCAGACTACATAGACTAATCAAGAGAAAAAGAAGATGGTTAGACTTAAATGAAATTTTGGCTTTGAATATACATATGCACAAGACTTAACTGAAAAATTTGCAGAGACATAAACTTATGAAGAGTATGAAGTTTTGTATTATTTGATCTTCTAAGTTACAGAATATTTTAGTTAACTCAGGAATCTACATTTTTGATTTAAAAATGTTGAGGGCTTTTTGATTCTTCATTATATCAAGTAAAAACTGTTGCTAGCCATCAATAACATAGATTTGATTTACATTTTGTAATTGTCAGCAGGACCCTTGATTGCAAATGTACCTAAAAAAAGTGACTCAGAATAAATAGTATCTAACCGTAGTCTGTTTTAGTTTAAATATTGGCCCTAAATTTGAAAAGTAATGTCATTTTCCTTCTGCTTCCTAGTATATTCATTTGTATGTATTGTGCTTTAAAAAAATGTTTTTTTTTCCAGTTAATAAAAGCAACTCTTGGGCTTCCCTGGTGGTGCAGTGGTTGAGAGTCCGCCTGCCGATGCAGGGGACACGGGTTCATGCCCCGGTCTGGGAAAATCCCACATGCCGCGGAGCGGCTGGGCCCGTGAGCTGTGGCCGCTGGGCCTGCGCGTCCAGAGCCTGTGCTCCGCAACGGGAGAGGCCACAGCAGTGAGAGGCCCGCGTACTGCAAAAAAAAAAAAAGTAACTCTTGTTTACTGTAGACAACTTAGAACACAGAAAATCACCATAAAATAAAAATTATTTATATCCCCTTTTTCTTGAAATGACTGCTATTGCTATTTTGTTATGTGTCCTAATCTTATTCATAAACTTGCGTGAATTATTGATGACATTTTATGTATAATGTTTTAATGTTCTTCATGACAGCAGAATTCTTGGAAGAATGCATAGTGAAGCCCAATCTAATATGTAACATGTATTGAGTTATGTGAGTTGGTTTAAAGAAAATTAATTTATTTAGGTTTTATCAGAGAAACTCAGATTGGATTTACCTTCCTAATGGCACTAAAAGGACATTTATCCTGATTGATCTTTGCTTGAAGAAGGGAAGCTTTTATGTTGTGAAATCTGCCAACACCTAGAATTGCTCGTAGTATAGAAATTGATTAAATGGTTTGAAGGTAGGCCCTCCTTTGTGCTCTTTAGGAGAAACCTGTTTTGAAAAGTCAAATTATTTTTTAGTATTAATTTTCCCCTTCAATAACTGTCTAGTAGGTGAGGTATGCCCATTTTATAGTTGGAGGATATAAGATGCAATCTTTGTCTAGGAACAGTCGAGTACAGTATAGGGATCTTTATAGAAGCAAATATTGAATACTTTCCATGCACTAAGTGCTGGAGAGGGAAAGAAATAAGAACAGGTTCCCTTGTCTTCAAGGAGCTTACAGAACAGCTTAATGGACAGAGGATGAGTAAATGAGCCATGGTTGATGATGGCTTTTTCCCATGTAATACAGTGACTTTTTGTCTCATATGCTTTTTAAAGTCCAGTTGAATTAAGACCTTTAGAAATGATTTATGTGGCAACCTACATGACATAATTGACTTAGAGATGAGTGAAATGTTTATGTTGTATTCTAACAGATGAAGGGTAGTTAGTATTACTGAATCTACCAAGTACTATATATTATCAGTTTGGAGAAACTTTTATCCTTTCCCTCAATAATTAGTTGTGTTATATTCTGTAATTTTGTCTAAAATAAAACTGTGATACTTCTTGCCATAAATCTTAAACGGATCCTACTTTCTCTAGTTGTTTATTGGATTAGATACAAACTCCATGATCTAGCATTCATAGTCTTTCAGATCATGATCCTGACTTGTGTTTTCAGTCTTTTCCCCCACTGCAGCTGCAAATATACCTCATGTTCTAGGCAGATTGGTCCTCAACATGCCCTGTACTACTCTGCCTTCATGGAAGATTTTTGCTCTTGTTTCTTTCGGTTGAAATATCTTCGGCTTTGCCAGCCTCTCCTCCTACCTTCAATTTCTGCCTGCCAGAATAGTATTTGTTCTTTTTTCATTCAATCGTTTAACAAATATTGAAGCACTGTTCTAGGGACTTGGATACATCAAAGAACATTATGGCATTCATATTCAGTTGGGGGAGGCAAAAAATAAATGTATGTCTACTAGTGAAAAGTGCTATGAAGAAAAATGAAATAGGGTAAGGAGTATAGAGAATGATAGGGGGGTGTGCTCTTTTCGATTTAACAGAACATTCTGTTGAGTATGTAGCCTTGCAGAAAGTAGCATAGGGAGGCGAGGGCAGAATCAGGGAGGCTCAATAGGAGGCTGTTTAGTAATTCAGGTAAGAAATGATGGTGGCTTGGACTGAGGTGAGAAGTAGTCTAATTCTGGATATATTTCTAAGATGGAGATCACAGGATTTCCTGATGGATTGGATGTGGAACGTGAAAGAAGGAGAAGTCAAAGATGATTCTGAGATTTTTGTTCTGAACAACTAGAATGATGGAGTTGCCATTAACTGAGATGGGGAAGCCTTTGGGAAGGGCTAGTTCTGGTGGAGAGATCAGGAGTTTAGTTTGCGATGTGTTAAATTTGAATATTTTAAGACATCATGGAACCTGTTGTCTAGTGAGAGAGGCATATGTTAAAAAAATACACAAATATAGTATATAATTACATTAAGGACAAGAACAGGGTGTCTTGAGAAAGAATGACAGGAAATTCAATTTAGATGGAAGCTTAATGAGGACTTCTTTGAGAAAATGACTTGTAGGATGAATAGTAATTAGGGGAAGAATGAGAGGAAGAGCATTCCAGACTGGAGGAATTGGCATATGTAAAGGCTGGAAGTATTCAACAAATTGAGAGTGTGGCTGGAATAGAGAGAACAAGACTGAGGTGTAGAATGAGGTAGACAGGCTACATCATGGAGGTTCTTGTGTGTCATGTGAGTTTAATATAAATTTATTTTATTTATTTATTTTTGGCTGCGTTGGGTCTTCATTGCTGCGCACGGGCTTTCTCTAGTTGCAGCGAGTGGAGGCTACTCTACGTTGCGGTATGCGGGCTTCTCATTGCAGTGGCTTCTCTTGTTGCAGAGCACAGGCTCTAGGCACGCGGGCTTCAGTAGTTGTGGTGCATGGGCTCAGTAGTTGTGGCTCGCAGGCTCTAGAGCACAGGCTCAGTAGTTGTGGCGCACGGGCTTAGTTGCTCCGCGGCATGTGGGATCTTCCTGGACCAGGGATCGAACCCATGTGCCTTGCATTGGCGGGTGGATTCTTAACCACTGCGTCACCAGAGAAGTCCCGTCATGTGAGTTTTATCCTTAGTAAAAAGGAAGTTCTCAAACGGAGTGTCATGATTTGATTTGCATTTTAGGATGAGTAGTCCAGCCGTTCTGTGGAAAATGAAGAGAGGCAAGAGTGGAAACAAGGAACACTACCTGCAGGCTGTTGTGATGGAGAAAGATGATGGTGGTGGTTTGGATTAGGATGGTGATGGAGAGAAGAGAATGGATTTGAGATAAATTTTGGAAGTGGAGTACATAGGAAGATACTGAAAAAGGAGTTCTGAGAAAGAGAGAAGTGTGAAAAATGACTTGGGTATTTTAGTAGAATCACTGGTTGATGGAGGTACCTTTTATTGAGATGGAGGAGGAGCAGACAGTGTTCAGTTTTTGACTTAATGAGTTTGAGATGACCGAGATGTCTAGTAGAAAGTTGGATGTACAGACCTGATGCTCAGAAAGAAGTCTAGGCAGAGTAGGGAGATTTGGGACTTGAGTGTGTGTGTGTGTGTGTGTGTGAGTGTGTGTGTACACATACTTTAGTTGTTTGTTTGTTTATGTGGTATTTAAAGTGTGTGAGATCATTCTGTGGAGGAGTGAAGAATAGGGAGAATGCCCAGGACCAAGTTCTGAGGAACTCACAACACTAAGGCGTTGTAGAATTGAGAATCTGGAAAAGGAGAACTAGGAGGACTTGCAATCAAGCGGTAGTGAGAAGAGGAAAACTATGAGAGCCAGGCACCAAGGAAACTAGGAGAAGTTTGTAAGGAGGAAGCGACCAGTTGTGTCAAGTCAGATGAGTGTGTTTGCTTTATCAGCCTGGAAGTCATCGGTAACCTTAGTAGTAACAGCTTTGGTGGAGTGGTGGTGGGGAAGCCATGATAGAGTGGGTGGAAGAGTGAAGAGGAAGTAAGAGAGTGGGGTCAATGAGTAAAGCCAAATTCTAACAAGAAACTTGGCTGTGTAGAAGAGACAGGTTGGTAGGTAGAAGGGGATACATGTCAAGGGAAGGCTTTTAAGAAAAAAAAAAGTATCAGCTGTAAGAGCTATAATGTAGGAAGGAACACTTACACCATCATCTTAAAGGGGAAAAGATTTCCCATGAGAATCATCATAATTCACTGACTGGGAGAACTTTTTACTGCGAGGAAGATCTGGTTTGTGTATATTTAGAATAGATGCTTAATCTCACTGACTTTTTCTGTTGCATTTTCCAAATGCATGAGATAGAAATATAGAAGAGTATTTCATACTTACTTGAACTAATATAAATATTTACGAGGTGCTTTTTATGTGCCAGGCACTGTTTACTGCATTACATGTATTAACTCATTTGATTGTTCTTCAAGAAAGTATTTGCTGAAGGAATATACAGAAGCTTTTTTTTTTCCCTCTTCCCATGAACAGAGTTGATTCCAGAGGAGACTGGGGGGAAAAGAAGAAATAAAAGATCACATTATTGGGGAAAAGCAGATGCCTATTAAATTCACAGAAACCTTCATATAGAGAAGCCAGAGAAATAAGCTGGGAGTAGAATGCAAATCACTGGGCTCAGTTCATATTTGCAGTTTTGATTTAGAGCCTCAAAATCATTGTTACTTTAGATTGAAATGAACAGTTACCTTTTTTTCCTTGCAAAGTAAAAAAGATTGAAGGGAGAGTCCACAGCTGTGTTCTGACCCTAAGTTTGTGGTTTGACAGCCCACAAGCCCCAAGAGTTGCTGTCATTCTCCTGATGACTCAGCAGGGACCCGTGTGCTAGATTATGGTGTTGCCTCAGTGTTGTTCGTAAAGGTTCTTTCTGTCCTGTGTAATATTTGAGGTTCGAGATCCCAAAGTCAGACCCCGGGGATGATTGTGGACTTGAAGTATCATTTGTATTCCCTATGTAGGTACTGAAATAGTCTATTTCAGAATTGAAGATAATTAGAATTAATACTTCAAGTAGGCAATTGAGGTGTCATTTGGAAGACTGGATCTTTGTGTTACATTGTTGTTGTAGGGTAGTTGTTAAGAGCATAGGTTCTGGAGCAATGTTTCAACCCTAGTTCTCCCTTTGTGCCTTAGTGTCTCCACTGGGGTAATAGTATTTACTTCTTGGGTTTTTGTGAAAATTAAAAGAGTTAATATAAGAAAAGCACTTAGTGTCTGACACAGTAAGCATTGTTTGCTTGTCATCCCATGGACCTTTGGGAATGCTGAGTTAAGACTGCCCATGGATAGTTTGTATGTTTAACATATATGCTTTCAACCTCCAGGATGTTACTGTGAGAAGCATCTGCCAGTCTGCCATTACAAATAGGTGGGGAACTTTCCATTGTTTATCAGAAGAGCAGGTTTAGTACAAAAAAAAGTCCAAGATTAGACCTGAACTTATTCCTGAATTAACTTCAGTGAACCATGATCCTGTTGACACTTGTTAGGTAACTAAAGGACAGTCAGATTGGACTCTGCCATCTTAGAACATCTGCCTCAGCAGCTCTTTCTGGACTTGTAGCTAAAGCTGAGAGTCCATTATTATCAAGAGTGTTTTTCTTGTTTTTTATTTCTTTGTTTTGTCTTCTTTTTCTTCTTATTCTTTTCTGTGAGAGCATAAAAGAAATAAAGAGGGATAATCTAAAACATATAGGATCTAGTGGTTCTGCAGAAGTACTTTTGACTTATGGATCTTGGCATATATATAGGTTTCACTTAGCTCCCTGTGCTACTACATTTCACTGTTCTTTGATTTTTTTGGTAAACTTTGGCATGGCTGTAATTGATAGATGATGTAAGGATCATAAAGTGACTTAAAAATCCTTCATTTTATAATGTTATAAGCATTTTGAAACTACTTAATTTATTCCTATATAAGATAGAGTACACTGGTATATAAAAATGAGCAGTAGGTTTTTGTTTTCCTATTAAAGTCAGAGTAATAGTCGTAAGATAATAGGTAGCATTGAGTGCTTACTGTGGTTCAGGCACAGTGTGCCAAGCCCTTTACATATGTTAGGTAATTTAATCCTCATATAAACTCAGAAATAGGAACTATCAGTACTGTTTTACACATGAGGTTTAGGTCATTTCTTGTATGTGCTCACAGGGCTGGTAAGTAGCAGTACTGGGATTTGTACCAAGGTCTTTGTGATTCAGAGAGACTGACTCTTAACCGCTAAGAGCTTTTTTATTTGTTTATATTCTTTTTCTCTGTTTGAAACTTGAATTTTTACCTAACAGAGTTTTGTTTTCACTATTTGCTGTTTTCAGTCACCCTGAAAAATAAAAAAGAAAGAATTCAGAGAATGTTTAAGAATATTTCGAGAACACTAACAACCGGTGAGCCTAGATAGTTGTTAAATGAGTTTGGTGCTTCCAGTTCTCTTGGTTAAATTTGAAAGGAAACTGTAAACTTTCCATTACCTCATCTCTTTGCATTTTGGGGGCCTGGTTAATTAGTATTTTTAAAAGTACTTTAAGGGTTTATTTATAAACTTGTTGAGGGACTTGACTTGAATATCACATATTTGATTTTAGGATTGTTTTTTCCAATTTAGAAGTGTCAAACAGTTCCAAGTTTAACAAAAATCATGTATTAAATTGTTAGTTTTACTGTTTTTTTTTTTTTCTTTCTTAACCTCTCCCTTCAGAGGAGCCTACACTAATCTTTGCATTGTTGACAGAAAAAAAGCAAGGAAGTTTCTTTTTGTGGAGAGAGGAAATGGCTGTTAGTTCAGGACTTTATCCATATTAGGTATAAACTAAATATAGATGTGTATTCCAGGAGTGAAGTCACATCTATAAAGTTTCTTAAGCAGAGCTAATGAGATCAGCCAGTGCTTTTGGATCTGGGTTTTTTCCTTTAATTTTTGGCTCACTAAAAGGTTACCAAACTGATTAGTCCTATGGTCAGCCTTCCATGTCCCTTAAGAATTTTTTTAATAAGGAATCTTCTTTTAAGCAAACATAACTTTAAACTATTCTGCTTTGTGTATAAGGAATAGTTACTTATGCCTCTTTTTTTGTTTTTTAGGCTGCGCTGCGGGTCTTGCGGATCTCTGTTCCTTGACCAGGGATTGAATCCCGGCCATGGTAGTGAAAGCCTGGAATCCTAACCACTAGGCCACCAGGGAACTCGCGCTTAAGCCTCTTTTTGAGGGGGTGTAATAAATATTTTAGTTTCTTGACCCTCTTGTTATTTTCCTATCTCTATTTTTTGTTTGTTTGTTTAGTTAGTTTTACCCTTAAGTCTTTTTCACACATATTTTTACTGTGAGGCTAGACTCTTATTGTCTTGTTGTCATCTGTTTTACTTAGTATCTTCTTGGTTTATTTGGTGTTTAATCATTAAGTCAGATCTCAGTGTGGCCAGGTAGTAATAGGATTCTTCTGATTGGTTGGTTAGAACAGGTATTGTAGTAGAAAAGAATGAAGAAATCTCCCATTTCTGGCCGAAAGCACAGGTCGTTCTCAATAAGGACTTTTTTTTTTTTTTTTTTTTTTTTTGCGGTACGCGGGCCTCTCACTGTTGTGGCCTCTCCCGCTGCAGAGCACAGGCTCCGGACGCGCAGGCTTAGCGGCCATGGCTCACGGGCCCAGCCGCTCTGCGGCATGTGGGATCTTCCCGGACCGGGGCAGGAGCCCGCGTCCCCTGCATCGGCAGGGGGACTCTCAACCACTGCGCCACCAGGGAAGCCCCTCAATAAGGACTTTTAAAAGTCCCCCCAAAGCATTCTTACCCACAATAAATGTTTTCAGTTCTTGTGCTCCTCCACAGAGCCCTTTGTAAGCATGCCAAAACATTCAGGCACTTAGCAATGTACTATGCTGCTGAAGAGAAGAATGATCTACCTTTATAGCATGTCTTTATTAGAAATATTTTAAAATACAACTAACTCTGTAAAAAGTTTATCTTAACATATTTCAAGGGTTTTAGTTCATGAAACCAAATGCTCTCCAAGGTTTAGTTCAGGTATCTTCTGAATCCTTCTCTGATCTTTGTGCTTCCTCAGCAGAGCTAACCCTTCCTACCATCTGTCTGGAGCACCGTGCAGTTGCATGTTCTGTCACTCATCTGAATCATTTTCCTTCATATCATTGTTCCGGTTAGAATGTGAATTCCAGGAGATGAGGGGTCAGGGATTATTTTCTTCATCTTTTATTTCTCACCTAACACAAATCTTGTCATATAGGAGATAACTCATCAATTCAGTAAGTATCTATTAACGTTTTGGGACAAATTGGTATCTGTAGTCTGGGAACAGAAGCAAGTAAGAGAGTATTAAGTCTGTTTCTGGTACTGTGTTCTATATTAACTCATAGTAAAATACCAGAAATAAAAATAGTGTTCAGTTATTGAATTTGAGACTTGTAATTTAGGTTTTATGACTAAGCTGCTCACTAGATAGATAGCCATTGATCTAAACTTAATAACAGATTGGTTTAGAGGTCAAGAATCTTCAAATTATATAACTGAAAGATCAGGTTTAAGTTGTTGTTCTCATCTGTAAAGTGGGTGTGTTTCTTAGAAGTGATGAACATTCTAGTCTGGATTTATTTTATGTACCCAAAGTAGCCTGAGTCTTGGGTGTTTAGACCCACACAGAAAGTTGAGACTTGAGATTTCAAAGTCAGGTCCAGATAATTAAATTTTCATAATTGGAAGCAGTTTATTAGAAAACAAATATAAATGGAGCCAATAAAATTTATCAGTGGGGTTTCCCTGGTGGCGTAGTGGTTGAGAGTCTGCCTGCCGATGCAGGGGACACGGGTTCGTGCCCTGGTCCGGGAAGATCCCACATGCCGCGGAGCGGCTGGGCCCGTGAGCCATGGCCGCTGGGCCTGCGCGTCCAGAGCCTGTGCTCCGCAACGGGAGAGGCCACAACAGTGAGAGGCCCATGTACCGCAAAAAAAAAAAAAAAAAATTATCAGTGATAATGGGGACAGTTTGCCAGAGAAATGAAAAATATTTCAAGAGTAAATTATTTGACTAGAAAGATATTGTATTTCCAAATGAACTACCTGAAAGATAAATATTTTGTTGTGTCTAAAATAAAACAGATAAAGCATTGTTTTAAGTTAAAATTTGCCTTTATCATATTTAAGGCACCTGTGCATTGAAATGGTAAGTAACTTTTCACAGCTGCGGTATGTTGTTGCATATACAGTTTTAAAAGAAACTTATTTTGTAATATGTTTTAATGAAAAATTTAAACATAGATAATCCAAAATAAAATACCAGAGTCATTCATTCATATGTTTATTGTGTTTGGGTATTTTATATTAAAATAGTCTATAGCATTTTTATGACTTCAGTTTTGCATTGCTTATTGTTGTTATTAATCCTTTGTTCTTAGTCATTTAGAGGTCCAAAATTTAAAATAATACTATAGTGTAATGAGCACACGAAAAGATGCTCAACATCGCTAATTATTAGAGAAATGCAAATCAAAACTACAATGAGGTATC
Source organism: Grampus griseus (assembly GCF_964374135.1). NCBI lineage: Eukaryota > Metazoa > Chordata > Mammalia > Artiodactyla > Delphinidae > Grampus > Grampus griseus. The sequence goes on along the minus strand of NC_139017.1, from coordinate 164,180,179 downwards.
ACTTCAACCTGGTTAGAATGGCTATCATCAAAAAGTCTACAAATAGGGACTTCCGTGGCGGAGTCCAGTGGTTAAAACTCCGCGCTTCCACTGCAGGGGGCATGCGTTCGATCTCTGGTCGGGGAACTAAGATCCTGAATGCCGCGCGGTGTGGCCAAAAAAAAATAAAAAATAGAAAGTCTACAAATAATAAATACTGGAGAGGATGTGGGGAAAAGGGAACCCTCCTACACTATAGGGTAGGAATGTAAATTGGTACAATCACTATGGAGAACAGTATGAAGGTTCCTTAAAAAACTAAAAATAGAGTTACCATATGATCCAGCAATCCCACTCCTGGGCATATATCTGGAGAAAACCATCATTCGAGAAGATACATGCACCCCAGTGTTCATTGCAGCACTATTTGCAATAGCCAAGACATGGAAGCAAACTAAATGTCTATCAACAGAGGAATGGATAAAGAAGATGTGGTACATATATACAATGGAATATTACTCAGCCATATAAAGGAATGAAATAATGTCCTTTGCATTATGGATGGATGGGCCTAGAGATTATCATACTAAATGAAGTAAGTCAGAGAAAGACAAATATCGTATGACATCACTTATATGTGGAATCTAAAAAGATGATACAAATGAACTTATTTACAAAACAGAAACAGACTCACCAGCTTTGAAAACAAACTTATGATTACCAAAAGGGAAAGGTAGTGGGGAGGGATAAATTAGGAGATTGGGATTAACAGATACACACTACTGTATATAAAATAATCAATAAGGACCTACTGTTTAGCACAGGGAACTCTATTCAATATTCTGTAATAATCTATATGAGAAAAGAATCTGAAAAAGAATGGATATATGTATATGTGTAACTGAATCACTTTGCTTACCTCTGAAACTAACACAACACTGTAAATCAACTATACTCCAATATAAAATAAAAATTAAATTAAAAAACACAATACTGTAGTGTAATGAGCACATGGAAAGATGCTCAACATTGCTAATTAGAGAAATGCAAGTCAAAACTACAATGAGGTATCACCTCAAACCAGTAAGAATGACTATCATCAAAAAGTCTACAAATAATAAATGCTGGAGAGAGTGTGGAGAAAAGGGAACCCTCCCACACTGTTGGTGGGAATGTAAATTGGTGCAGCCACTATGGAAAACAGTATGAGGTTCCTTAAAAAACTAAGAATAGAGCTACCATGTGATCCAGCAATCCCACTCTTGGGCATATAACTGAAAAAGGTGAAAACTCTAATTTGGAAAGATATGTGCATCCCAGTGTTCATAGCAGCACTATTTACAGCAGCCAAGACATGGAAACAACCCAAGTGCCCATCAACAGATGATTGGTTTACAAAGATGTGGTACACACACACACACACACACACACATACATACATACACACAGTGGAATATTACTCAGCCATAAAAAGAATGAAATACTGCCATTTGCAGCAACATGGATGGACCTAGAGATTATCATACTAAGTGAAGTAAGTCAGACAGAGAAAGACAAATATTATATGCTATCACTTTATGTGAAATCTAAAAAATAGTACAAATGAATCTATATATTACAAAACAGAAACAGACTCATAGACATAGAAAACAAATCTATAGTTACCAAAGGGGAAAGGGAGGGGTGGAGTATGGGATTAACATATGTACACTACTATATATAAAGTATATAAGCAACAAGGATTTACTGTATAGCATAGGGAACTATATTCAATATCTTGTAATATTCTATAATGGAAAATAATCTGAAATATTGATATATATATATATATAACTGAATCACTTTGCTGAACACCTGAAACTAACACAATATTGTAAGTTAGCTGTACTTCAATTACAAAAAAAAAAAAAAGCAAAAATAAATAAATAGCTTAAGAAAAAAACCACCAGTGCTGTAATGTGTATCTTTATAGCCATTTTTCTGTGCATAACCACGTCATGTAATTGTTCTTTTTTGGCTGCATCAGGTCTTTGTTGAGGCATGCAGGATCTTCGTTGAGGCATGCGGGATCTTTAGTTGTGGTGTGCAGGCTTCTCTCTAGTTGTGGCGTGCGGGTTTTCTCTCTCTAGTTGTGGCGCGCGGGCTCTAGGGTGCATGGGCTCTGTAGTTTGCAGCATGTGGGCTCTCTAGTTGAGGCACGCTTGCTTACTTGCCCTGCGGCATGTGGGATCTTAGTTCCCCGACCAGGGATCGAACCCACGTTCCCTGCATTGGAAGACAGGCTCCACCACTGGACCACCAGAGAAGTCCCCATGTAATTGTTTTTAAAGTCCCTCACAAATCTCATTTATCCTCTGAATTCTTCATTTTCCTTTTATTTACCTGAAGTGTAATCTCTTTAAAAACTTTCTGGAGAATTTAGATTCTTTACAGAGGGAGAAATTTTTGACTCTACTGCTGACCTCTTGATGGAATTTCTAGTTAAAATTGCTTGGTCTGGGAACTTGTTGATAAAGAGAAATAGCTCCGCGCTAAAGTTAGGTAGTTGCTGTAAGCACAGATTGGGGAGGAGGAGTATTTTTTGAACACTTAATTGTTTTCTTTCTCTCCCAGGACTCTTTCTGAATTTAGTTTATACTACAGCATGTATATTTTTAACTTGCCCTTAGGGGAGGTGGGCTGCTGGATTTTGCCTTGCATAAGAATTTCACTCACCGACCCGCTCTAACATATTTGTCTTCAGCTGATAAGCAGGGGAACACTGGCAATTAGTGAGTTTATCTTTGGTTAGAAGATGTTAAAAGAATGAGGCTTAGCCATTGAAAAAGTTTGAGATACATTTTTTTGTATGTGACCAAAGTGAGAATATGTAATTGTACAGGGCACCTGTTTCTTTTTTTAAATAATATAATCATGCCTTAATATAATAAACATTAATTAGTTTTCTGTGTTCCTGAAATTAACTCATTTAAATGTCACACATTCAAATTCTACATAGTTTTATCTGAAAATGTCTTGATTTCACTTCCATTCTTTAAAGATATTTTTGTGGGATGTAAGATTTTGGGGTGATTTTTGTTGTTGTTTTTATTTCAGTATTTTAAAAATGTAGTTCCATGTTTTCTGGCCTCCATTATTTCTGATGAGAATTCAGCTGTCATTTGAATCATTATTCCTTTGTATGCAGTGTAGTTTTTTTTTCTAGTTACATTTAGGATTGTCTCTTTTTGCTTTTTAAGCATTTTAATTATGATATACCTAGGTGTGACTTACTTTATATTATTCCTACTTGATGTTAATGAAACTTCTTGAATCTGTAAATTTGTCTTAATTTGGGAAAAGTTCAGCTGTTATTTCTTGAAAATTTTTTGCCTCATTCTCTCCTCTCCTTCTGAGACTCTATTTAAATATATAGACCTTTTGAGGGCTTCCCTGGTGGCGCAGTGGTTGAGAGTCCGCCTGCCGATGCAGGGGACACGGGTTCGTGCCCCGGTCCGGGAAGATCCCACATGCCGTGGAGCGGCTAGGCTCGTGAGCCATGGCCGCTGAGCCTGCACGTCCAGAGCCTGTGCTCCGCAATGGGAGAGGCCACAACAGTGAGAGGCCCGCGTACCGCCAAAAAATATATATATATATAGACCTTTTGATCTTTTCGTAGGTGTTTGAGGCTCTGTTGATTTTTTCACTTGTTTGTTTTTATCTCTTCTTCAGATTGAGTAGTTTCTTGCATCTGTCTTCACATTCATAGACTCTATTCTACTGTTAAGCTCATCTTGTGGTTTTTAAAACTTTTCAGATATTGCATTTTTTAATTCTAGAATTTTACATTTTATTTTTTTTGTGGTTTCTCTGTACTGAGATTTCCTATCTTTCTTTATCATGAGCTTATTTTCCTTTGTGTCCTTGAACATAGTTATAATAACTGCTTTAAAAATCCTTGTCTGCAAAATGCAGCATCTAGGTCTGTTTAGCGTGTATCTCCTTGATTATTTTTTCTCTTGAGAATGGGTCATGTTTTCCTGTTTTTATGGGGAATCATTTGGATTGTATTCTGATATTGTGAATGATAAGTTGTATCAGTAGAAACTTTGGATTTTGTTATGTTCTTCTGAAGAGTATTGATCTATCTATCTTTCTTTCTCTCTCTTTCTGTCTCCCTTTTCTTTTTCTTCCCTCCCTCCCTCCCTTCCTTCTCTTTCCCTTTCTTTCTTTCTTTCGTTCTTCCTTCCTTCCTTCCTTTCTTTCTTCCCCTTCCTTCCTTCCTTCCTTCCTTCCTTTCTTTCTTTCTTTCTTCTCTCTTTCTCTCTTTCTCTCTCTCTCTCTCCCTCTCCCTCTCCTGAACTCAAACTGAAAAACTCTCTCTTCTCTGGTGGGTGGCAGCTCAAATTTCAGTTCAGTTCTTTTAGTTGGCCTACTTGGAATCTGCCCTGTGCATATGTACGCCAGGGATCAGCCAGATATCTGGAGAGAGTTTTGTGTAGATTTTAGGGCTCCTCCTCTCTGGTTCTCTTTTTTGTGGTGTTCGACATTATTTTCTGGTGGTGATGGTTTCTCTAAACTCTGTCCTTTGGTTCTTCAAGCCAGCAGGACTGTGAATCGTTCATTGGAACTTTAGCTGCCCTGCATGGCACAAGGTTAAAAGATAAAAATTGGGGAAACTTGTCCAGTGTATTTCCCTTGCAGTTATCAACTCCATCCAACATCTGCTTGCTTATGTTCATTCTCCAGTGTAGTTCACCCCAAGTGGTTTTTTTTTTGTCTAGATGTTATCATTTTTATGGGGGCAAAGGGTTGATCTTATGGGAACTACTTGGCCATACTAAAAGCTTCAAATTGATTTCTAAAATTAACTTTATAATTTTGGAATAGTTTTAGATTTATAGAATATTTGCAAAAATAGTGTAGAGTTCTCGAATTGATTTTAAATGAAAATATTTCTAAAATATACTAATATTTCCTTGACTTCTTAAAATGCTGAATTTAACTGTCAGTGTCAGCATTCTGAATACAAATTCAGTAATGCAATGATGGCCTAAGGAACTATTGAGGTATGTAAGACTATTTTTGCCTTTCTGCTAAATGGCCTCAGCGGTTGTGCTTTTTGAATCTCCTGTGTGTATGCATGCATGGGTACGTGTGTGTTTCTGTGTGTTTTCTGTCTTCCTTTGTCAACTGGTCTCTATTGATGCAGCCCATTTCCTTTAATTTTCTATTGTAATCTTTTGTGCTTTGGGTAAGCCAGATAAACAAACTTGTTAAAGTTTGTTTGAAATAAGAGTAAATAATTTCTGAGAGTTTGAATGTTGAGTTGATGAGTCAGGTACATGACCTTTAGTACATGGTCTTGGTGACATACGTTAGTGTTTGTTGTTCAGAGGCTTTTCCTCTAGCCATGTGCTGTCTACTATGATATGTGGCTAGCCATATGTGGCTATTAAGTGCTTGTTTGAATTGAGATGTACTCTAAGTATAAAACATATACCAGATTTCAAAGATTTAGTACAAAGAAAAGAATGTAATAACTTTATGTTGATTATATGTTCAAATGATAATATTTTAGATATATTGAATAAAATATTTAAATTAATTTCACTTTTTTTTTCTTTTTAAAATATGGCTGCTAGAAAATTTAAATAACAATTCTGGATCACATTGTAATGGTTGTGGTTCAGGTAACTTATCTTACTTGATAATAGTCGTGTCCATCTGTGTGAGTTGGTGGTTGTACCACACAAATCATGAGACTAACAGGTACAATTCCAGCATTTCCTTCTTATCTTGGCGTTAGAAACCGTAAAAGCGGTTAACAGCATGGACTTAGAGTTCAGACTTCAGTTTTACCACTCCTCAGTTGTGTGACCTATGGCAGGTTACTCAGTTTCTCTAAATCTCAGTTTCCTTGTTTGAAATATGAGGAAAACAATACCTAACTTCATGTGGGTATTGTGAGGATTAATGTATCTATATAAAGCCCTTTCAAATAGTGCATGTTGAGTGAGAAATCAGCTGCTAAATTAAACACTGGCTATTAACTTGTTTGCAGGCAATTTTGGCAGCATTTTCATTTATTGTAGTTGATTCTTATAGGGAGTAGAGTCAAGGTCGATCTGGACAATAAAAAGGGTTATACCTTTGCTATCTTTTTTTTCTTTCTTATCGTGCAGTATTTTTAGTTATATGGGTTATAATTTGTTCTGAAGAGGTAATAGACTTTGTTCCTCCTATTTTAGGCTTTTGATGAGTGAATGTAAACATTCCAGCAGAGCTTGTTTTTTCCATTATGGTTCTGTTGTGCTTAGATGGAAAGTCCGGTCATTGTATATCTGGCACTTAGTTTTAACAAACGATTCTGGCTGAAACATTTCAGATTTGATTTTAGTATGGATTAGAGCCTTTGTTTTCATTTTCAGCATACAGTTCAAATATGTAACAGAGAACAAAAGTAGTACTTAGTAGAATCTTTTTCAACTGTCATTAATTCCCTATGTTATTTCCATTAGTAGTTTTTGAGTAACAGCTTTGTATTCAGAATTTCTTTTGAATTCTTCATAGTGCTTGAAAAAAATGCTGTCGTATTTAAACAGCTTAATATTTTGACAGTGATTGGGGCAGGAATAAGATTATCATGTATAAACATTTTCTTTAAAAACTTTCTTAAATCTAAAAAAAAACAAAACAGTACAGAGGTCTATAAAGTTAATACCCCTGTTTCTACCTTTCCCCAAGTCTGTCCTGAGATATAAGCAATGTTAATTTTGGTTTGTAGCCTCCCACACCTGAGAAATATTTTCAAGCCAAGATTATAGCTCTGTAGTTACCTCTTGAAGGGATTTCTCTTTCTCTCCTTCAGCAAAATATAGGCAGACAAACCCTCACCTCCATCTTGAGGCTTTTCTCTACCTAGTTGCTCAAACCAGAAATCTAGGAGGTACTTGATTTCTTTCTTTCCCTCAGTTACCACATCCAAACCATCCACAACTCTTTAGGATTATACCCTTCCCAGTTCAATTTAATCTATGCATTTCTTTCCATCTTCATTGCCTCTACCTAATCCAAGCCACATTCCACTGGGACTATTACAGTAGGCATCCCAGCTTCCATTATTCATCAGCTCCATGCCCCCAACCTGTTTTCCATATGGTAGCAAGTGTTATTTATTGTCTTAGAATTGAAATCCGATTTTACCTTCATATACCTCCGCCCACCAAAACCCTTCAGGGGTATCCCATTATCCCATTCTGTGGCATATTCTCCCCTCCCAGCACACACACACACACACACACACACACACACGTACGCACGCATGTGCGTGCTCCGTGAAGTAAGGAATATATTCTCTACTTGGCACATACTTTGTTACCAAGCACTTACCACATGCTGAGCAATATTATAAGAGATTTTGATATATTAACATTTAATCTCATAATAATTCTGTGAAGTAGGTATTATTCCCATATTACATATGAGGAAACTGAGTTCCAGAGAGGTTAAGTGCCCAATATCATACAGGTGGTTAAGATGAACCCATATATCAGCCCAGGCTTTCAGCCTTCAGAATCCTTGCTGTTAACCATTGTGTTGGATGATTTCTTTCTACATAGTAGGTACTTGGTAAACATTTGTTAAACGAATGAAAAATTATTCCCTCTGTGAATGTAAGTTTGAACTCCTTAATTTGGTCTAGAAAGTCTTTCATGATCTGGCCCCTCCCAATACCACTTTCTCTAGTACTTATAGCAACCTAGTCATACCGGCTCTTTGCGGGGCTGGCTTCGTCTCATTCTTTAGGTCTAAGAGATCTTTTATGACCATCTTATCTAAAGTAGGTGCTGCTTGTCATCTCTCTTAGTACTTTGTTTCCCTTTAGGCACTTATTGCAGTTTAAAGTTTTTAACTTGATATATTTATTATCTGTTTCTTCCATAAAAATGAAGGTTTCATGAAGTCAGGTCTTATCTGTCTCATTCACAGCTGTTTCTCCAGTGCCAGCTCCCAGTGCTTGGGAGGATAGTAGGTCCTCAGTAAATATGTATTGAATGTTGAATAAATATACCTGGGTCCTAGGCAAGGAGGTGTATAAAAGGTGTTCTGTGAATGAGGAAATACAGCCCATAGCTTGAACTTCAGTGGCAAGTACTACACAGACTACTGAAATCCTAGAGTGAAGTCTAAATGGCAGCCTATGAAAATAGAATTAATTGTAGACAAACCAGAGCCCTGGTTATTATACCTCCTTTCACTTATATTGAGAGTTTTCCTTTTTCATTCCTTACCACACTTACATATTTTCATTCTTCCTGCTAGTCTTAATTGGAGACAAATAGAGATATTGGTTTGGATACTTATGATTGTAAGTAACAGAAAACTTTGCCCCAAATTGTCTTGAACCACTAAGGCAGCGTATCTAAGAAAGAAGTCTAATAGGAAGACTGGCTCCCTTGTGATTCTTTTGGATCTGTCCTCTTTTGGTATTGGTTGCAGCCTCAGGCAGTAACAAGTTGGCCACATCAGCCACAGTTTTCTCATCGAAGGGTTTCTTCTTCTGCTGTCTTTATCTTAAGAGTGAGAAACTTTTCTCAGGGGACTGTTTTGTCGATTAGAACTGAGTCACATGATTACAGTAGGTCTGTCACTGGCAAGAGGACTGGAACTATCATGACTGGCTTAGAATCAGTCAGGATTTACCCCTAGAATTGGGGATTGGGTTATCATCTCCTGTATCACTTGGGGGAGGGAGGAATGGATTCCTGATAAAAAAAAGTTGCAAGTTCTACCAGCAAAAGAAAGGGGAGAATGGCTCTCGGGCAGGCAACTATCAGATTTTGCTGTGTGGCTTCTGTGGTTGGTTAGCTCTATCCCAAGGTGATTTGGAGACCTAATTAAATTTTTTGAGAAAACTTATTAAATCAGAAAGATTTAACTTAATAAGTTTTTTCTATACTGATAACCTTTTTTTGTAATTCAAAGGCTTTCACTGTTAGTAATCAACAGAAAGCTAATAAATAGTAAGGCATCTGCAGTAGATGAAGTCCTATAGAAAGAAAAAAAAAGTACGGGGTGTCGATAAGTTTGTAGTCTAGTTCAGGAGATACAGTGCAGAGATATGAATATTAAAGTAATAATTCACAGTAGTGATTTAAGAGATCACAAGGCAAGTCATGATTTTTAAATTTTTTTTATTTTATTATTTTTTTTTGCGGTACGCGGGCCTCTCACCGTTGCGGCCTCTCCCGTTGCAGAGCACAGGCTCCGGACGTGCAGGCTCAGCGGCCATGGCTCACGGGCCCAGCCGCTCCGCGGCATGTGGGATCTTTCCGGACTGGGGCACGAACCCGTGTTCCCTGCATCGGCAGGCGGACTCTCAACCACTGTGCCACCAGGGAAGCCCCCATGATTAATTTTTAAAAAATAACATAGAGTTGCTGTTCCCTGGGCGTTTGTAAGAGATGCAGAATCTTGGGCCTCACCCTGGATCTACTGAATAAGAATTTGCATTTTAACAAGATCCTCTGCTGATTTATGTTGACATCAGGGTTTGAAAAGCTGGGCGGGTAATTGGACAGGTAATTGGTTTGGGCTAGAGTGATTTAGAAAGTTCTCTTGGGGGAGAGGCTTGAGCTTGACCAGAAGGGCAGGTGCAGCAGGGGCATTTCAGATGGAGGATAATGTGATTTTAGTCACAAAAGTGTCCAGATTTATGCTGACTATTGTACAGGATGAATGGGAGGGGATAATGGAATAGTAGTATGGACACTCAAGGATATTGGTGGGGAAGGCAATAGGAAAGGAGGAGAGAGACCTTTTTCAAGACCTCATTTTTAAAGGCTATTGTACATGTTTACAAGTTAAAAAAATTAAATTATTAGGTATATTAGTTGAATCATAATTTGATCACTTACTGAAGGAAACAGAAACAAGCAACCTTTGAAACTTCTGGAATTGAATTGTCACTCCCATTTGACAGGTTTAACTGTGGATAGTTGTGGGAGAGCTTTTTCACTAAACCTTGACATTTAGCTAAAACAATTGGCTAAATTGTGTATCTTAACTATTTCTTCTAACAGCATTCAAGTAACTTTGCATCTTGATGACTTTAGTAATAACTATAGATTTTAGTGGGTTATTTCAGATAAGTAAGCATGATAAATTTTGGCTGTCCTTTAATTGTTCCCTCCTTGTTTAAAATTTAAGAATAAAGTGAAGAGACATATTTGTATAGTTTTAAATGATTTCTCAATTCACAGTGATTTAGACTAAAGCAAGAGAACATCAAGTCTCCTGTTATAAGTTGAATCACCAACTCAGAGGAGGAGACATGGCAAGCCCTTAAGACTAAAACTCACAAAATCATGATTTATTGGGGGATATTTATGAGAAAATGCTAAACAAGTATTATTACAGTTGTGATAAAGTTGGCGGGTATATTTTGAGTTTCACTGTATCCTATAGTGACATTTTTACTTTGTGTATTCTCAAATTTTTAAATTATTCAGATTAAACTTTGTAGACCACAGGTAATACAAAAGCAGGAACCATGTCTTTTCTTGTTTATCACTGGATTTTCATTGTTTAGTGTAGGTCCTCACTTGGTTGATGAATGATTAAAAAATAAAAATTTTAATTAAAAAAGACTTATCTGCCCTTGGAGATAATACATAAATGACATAATAAAAGTGGGTTTTAATATAGTTAGAAACTATTTCGAATGGAAGTGGAAACTAGATTAATAATTGAAAAAAACTTTATTTGGAAATAATTTCAAACTTACAGACAAGTTATAAGAATAGGAACAGTACAAAGACACCTTTTACCCAGGTTTACCTATTGTTAACATTTTACCCCATTTGCTTTGTTATTTACTCTTTCTCTTGTAAGTTGTGTACATTGTAGCCCTTTACCCCTAAATACTTCAGTGTGCATTCCCTAAGAGTAGGGATATATCTTGTATTACAGCATAACAGTTATTAACTCTGTAAATCAGTCTCCACCATACCCCCCAACCTCCCCTTTCCAGAATAGGAAACTAAGACCCAAAGAGATTAAGTGATTTACCCATGGTTATATAGTTTCTCAGTGGAAAATGCAGCCTATTTTGCAAGTCAAGTATTGGTTCTCATCCCTAAATCACAGCAGTATCTTTTCTTTTTTCTCTTGACAAGTCAAATCACTTAACAGTATAATAAACTAATTAAAATTTATAATTGTTCTTCTAAAACCAGATATAGCCATCCTGCAGCAAGCATAAAGGACTTGATCTATAAAGGACTCTGGGTCATCATAATTGTCCTTGACATTGTATTTGGTCTTAAGATAAGCTGGGGCATCTCTGGTGGTGCAGTGGTTGAGAGTCCGCCTGCCGATGCAGGGGACACGGGTTCGTGCCCCGGTCTGGGAAGATCCCACATGCTGCAGAGCGGCTGGGCCCGTGAGCCATGGCCTCTGAGCCTGCACGTCCGGAGCCTGTGCTCCGCAACGGGAGAGGCCACAACAATGAGAGGCCCACGTACTGCAAAAAAAATAAATAAGTAAAAAATAAAAAAGAAAGAATAATAAAAAAATAAAGAAACATTAATGTTATATTGTTTTGCACTAAAAGGTACTTGCCTCTGCTCCTTAGTTTTTGTGGAATGAGAGTGTTCTTGAATTTGAGGGTCTAGGTTTTAAGGGGCTCTAGGCTAGTTTGGTTTAAGTAACTTGGCTTTTGCCAAGTGTGAGGCAAGGTAGCATAGTGTGGCATTACTTAAGAGTATGAGAGGAGGCTGTTATTTATCAAAACTGACCCTAACAAATGGTGACTAGGTTGCTGGCTTACAAAGAGCAGAGTCCAGAAGGCATCATGAGGAATTCAGAGTTTAACCATGGAGTAAACATCTTTCCAGTCTTTTTTTTTTTTTATTTTTTGGCATGTTTTTCCTCCATGTCAGTGTTTACCAAAATATGGTCTGCCTACCAAACGCATCAGAATTAGAATTGTTTGGAGAGCTTGTTAAAAATTGCAGATTCCTGAACCCTACCACAGACATACTGAATTAGTGTCTGGAGGTGAGACCTAGTAATCTGTGTTTTAAACCCATTTCCTTATGGATTTTTATGTATCCTAAGAGTTCTAGAATCCTGCTCCTATGTAGGTGTCTTTCGTTTTCAGGGCTTTTCCACATTCATTCTATAACTTGTGTTTTACCTAATTTTCATATGTTTAGGGTGGGAAAGTTTTTGATTGCTTGCTTTTTTGTTGTTAAATGAAAGATTCACGTGCGTGGTACAAATATCGAAAAGTATGAAAGTGTATACAATGCACAGTTCCCTCCCCGTTCCCCTGTTGTAGAGCATTGTGCTGTTCTAAGCCCTTTAATATAGTAATTCATTCAGTTCTTCCAAACAATCCAGTGAGGTAGGTCATGTCACTGTTCCCATTTTATAGAAGACAAAAACAGGCCCAGAGAGGTTAAATCACTTTTTCAAAGTCACACAGCTAGGAAGTGCTGGAATTGTCTGGGAGTCTGGCTCTTAACTCTTAACCACCATCCTCTGCTGAGTGAGAGGATATAAGGATTAACTAGATTAACACATGTGAAGAGCTTGTTTTGGGAGAGTATAGAGTTCATCTTCAACATGGTAAATGTTTCATATGAACTGTAACAGCCTACCCTGGAGTTTCATCTAAGCCTGGTATCTAATCCTTATGTAATTTCGAACTAATCAGTTCTCTAAATTGCACAGGCTCTCTTCTGGAGAGTAGACTTCATGAATTGGTGATACTGAACAAGAAAATGGTAGCAACTGAGGTCCTTTCAGTGTCCTGTCATTGGCTGTCTGTCTTTTATTTACATAAAATACATCCCAGGCAGAGCTTGGGATACGGTAATTCTTCCATTACATATCCTTTGCTTTATTTATAGAATTATTTCTATGATATGGTTATGGCCAGGAAACAGTGATAGATTCTTTACATGGCCAGAGATTTTTGACACCTTCTCAAATAGAGGATATCTTTGCTGAACTCCATTTAGTGGAGTATTTAAACTTTATATAGACCATATTTCTTAAAGCATTAGGGCATAATATATGTCATTTGGAAGAACTTAACGTAGAAAATACTTAGATTCATTCCCTTCTCTTATTTTCTAAATGATAGAACCTAGGGATTCTAATGACAGTGCTAGAACTGAAGAACCTGTTGTTAGGCCTTGAGTTCTGTGCATGAAGTATCTTTAACGTCAGGTAACATTTACTGAACTCTTACCATGTGCCAGGAACTGTGTGTACCTTAACTGATTTGATCCTCATGATATCACGTAAGTTTCACAATGTTAAGTATTTTACCAAAGGTCACACAGCTAATACTTAGTGAAGTCAGGATTCAAATCCAGATGTCTTAATCTAAACATTGTTATTTCCTCCATACTCTGCAGACCCTGTAGAAGGATAACAGCTTATTAAACGTGTGGACTCTAAACCTTGGTTCCAGCATGTTTAGCAAAAACTCTGAAGAAATAGATAATAGAAGCCAGGTGACTTCGCCCATTTATTGTGTTGTTTTGTGACTTTTTAAGTTAATCTAAATCAAAGGAAGCCATTTTGTGAATTTAGACAGCTAATTTAGATAGAAACCACGTTAAAGGTAAGTGAGCTCTTAAAGTTTTAAAGTTCATTCTTTCAGCTACACACTATTCTCATACCTTCCCTTGAAAATATGTCAAGGAAAATATTGATAAGTTAATGGTCAGGAGCCCATTCTTACCTTCAGGTCCCAGCTTCTCTTTCTCTTCCCCTAGTCATAGTCATCCCTCACCCCCAGTCCCTTAAACACAAAGAAATAAAGAGGACCAAGTTAAAGCTCTCTTTCTAGGGTGTTTTTTTTTTTTTTTTAATTTAGTTATTTATTTTTGGCTGCGTTGGGTCTTTGTTGCTGCACTTGGGCCTTCTCTGGTTGCGATGCATGGGCTTCTCATTGCGGTGGCTTCTCTTGTTGCGGAGCGCAGGCTCTAGGTGCGTGGGCTTCAGTAGTTGTGGCTCGCGGGCCCTAGAGCGCAGGCTCAGTAGTTATGGTGCACAGGCTTAGTTGCTCCATGGCATGTGGGGTCTTCTGGGACCAGGGCTCGAACCCATGTTCCCTGCATTGGCAGGCGGATTCTTAACCGCTGCGCCACCAGGAAAGCCCCTCTAGGGTGTTTTAAAATCTGACTATTCTGAAAACTGATTAAACTGGGTTTTCTAAGTGAGCAGTTCCTTAACCTTGAATTAGTAAAACATTAAAATATTTATGGCACCTACCACTGACCCCTGTGCTTCAATGTAGGAGTTAATCAAGTAGTTTCTGAATAAATAGTGGTATTAGGCAATTCAAGAATTACAACAGAGGTGGGGCAGGGGAAGGGTGCGGAACAGTGAGTGTATGAGAAGAACCCTAGATAGCAAATTAAACAAAACTACCCCTTTTGTAAGAACAAAACCTAAATGAATGCCAAGATTCATTATTTGTCTGGAATTGGTGGTTATTTCTGTCAGTGGTATTGTTCATGTTTTTGCTTTGATTATTTGGATTTTCTAATTTTTAAGAAATATAGACAAGTATGTTTTCTGTAATACGATGTTATAGTTTAAAAACTATGTATTGCAAATTAAAATTTTGTCCAGTATGTGATATTTATACTTGTAATCTGTGTCTATGTATTTTATTTATTTTTTTATAAGATTAAAAAAAATTATATATATATATTTATTTATTTTTGGCTGAGTTGGGTCTTCTTTGCTGCGCGGGCTTTCTCTAGTTGTGGCGAGCGGGGGCTACTCTTCATTGCAGTGCGCGGGCTTCTCGTTGCGGTGGCTTCTCTTGTTGCGGAGCACAGGCTGATGCACGGACTTCAGTAGTTGTGGCACGGGGGCTCAGTAGTTGTGGCTCATGGTCTCTAGAGCACAGGCTCAGTAGTCGCGGCGCACGGACTTAGTTGCTGCGCGGCCTGTGGGATCTTTCCGGACCAGGGCTTGAACCCGTGTCCCCTGCGTTGGTGGGCAGATTCTGTGCCACCAGGGAAGTCCTGAGTCTATGTATTTTAAAAACAGCTTTACTGAGATATAATTCAGATATTATTCAGTTCAGCCATTTAAAGTGTACAATTAAGTGTTTTTCTGGTATATTCACAAAGTTATGCAACCATCACCACAGTCTAATTTTAGAACATTTTTATCACTCCAAAAAGAAACCTTTTACCCATTAGCAATCATTCCCAACTCCCCTTTCTTTCCTCCCCTCTACCAGCCCTAGGCAACTGCTAATCAACTTTATGTCTCTGTGGATTTGCCTATTTTGGACATTTCATATAAATGGAATCATATAATATATGACCTTTTGTGACTGGTTCCTTTTATTTAGCATAATTTTTCAAAGTTCATACAAGTTATAACATATATCAGTAATGTATTGCTTTTTATTATCAAATAATATTCCATTTTATGTATATATATCACCTTTCATATATTTTTAATTTTGTTTTTTAATTTTTGTAAATTTTATAGAAATATAGTTGATTTGCAATGTTATGTTAATTTCTGCTGTACAGCAAAATTATTGTTATACATATATATATTCTTTTTCATGTTCTTTTCCATTATGGTTTATCACAGGATATTGAATATAGTTCCCTGTGCTGTATAGTAGGACCTTGTTGTTTATCCATCCTATATATAACAGTTTGCATCTGCTAATTCCCACTCCTTCCCTTCCCCGCACCCTGCCTTGGCAACCAGAAGTCTGTTCTCTATGTGAGCCTGTTTCTGTTTCATAGATATGTTCATTTGTGTTGTGTTTCAGGTTTTACATATAAGCGATATCATATGGTATTTGTCTTTCTCTTTCTGACTTATTTTGCTTATCATTGATAATCTCCAGGTCTATCCATGTTGCTGCAAATGGCATTATTTCATTCTTTTTTATGGTTTAGTAATAATCCATTGTATTAATTTTGCTTTTCAAATTTAATATATCTGAGAAACCTCCACCTGGGAAGATGGATTAGATGGTGGTGGTGAGTTTCCTGGGTTTTTGCTTCATACATCCCAGACTTGGCACCATAGAACCCAGCAACCCAGAAACTCCCAACAATTGTAGACAGAAACAACAACAACAAAAACTCTGACAAAAGGCTGCTCTCTCTAGCCAAAAAACCAGGAAAAGGGGCAGCCTAAGCAGGACAGAAAACTTTCAGACAATAGCTGCTCTATTCCAAACACGACAGGAAAAATCTATGGTCCTGTTTTCCACCCATGCCAGCGAAGGCCGAATGGGTTAGCCCTGACTCCACCCTCTGGTGGTGTGATGTCAATTAACAGATCCTTTACTGATGGGCATTGGGAGATCCCCAGTGTTTTGCTATTATAAACAGCACTTTATTTTTCCTTCCTCTTGTATCCTTGGACATCTGTATAAGTGTTTCTATAGAATAAATTTCTAGACATGAAATTGTTGGGTCAATAGCATACAGTGAAGCCTTCAAAAATGACCATTAGATGACATTAAAATATGGAAATATATAAGAAGTATTAAATTTTCTATCTTCTTTCTGTTGTTCAGATTGGGTAATTTTTATTATTCTGTTTTTCAGTTCACCAATTCTTTCCTCTGTCCTCTCCATTGGCTGTTGAGCCCACCCTCTGAGCTTTTTATTTCAGTTATTGTATTTTTCAGTTCTTAAATTTCTGGTTCTTCTTTGCATCTTGAATTTCCTTGCTGAGGTTATTTTTATGTTTATTTTAAACTGTTCATAATTGCTCATTGAAGCATTTTTATCACGGCTGCTTTAAGATCTTTGTCAGCTAATTCTAACATTTATGTCATCTTGATGTTGACGTCTTTTTTTTTTTTTTTTTTAAACATCTTTATTGGGGTATAATTGCTTTACAACGGTGTGTTAGTTTCTGCTTTATAACAAAGTGAATCAGTTATACATATACATATGTTCCCATATCTCTTCCCTCTTGCGTCTCCCTCCCTCCCACCCTCCCTATCCCACCCCTCCAGGCTGTCACAAAGCACCAAGCCAATCTCCCTGTGCCATGCGGCTGCTTCCAACTAGCTATCTACCTTACCACGTTTGTTAGTGTGTATATGTCCATGACTCTCTCTCGCCCTGTCACAGCTCACCCTTCCCCTTCCCCATAACCTCAAGTCCGTTCTCTAGGAGGTCTGCGTCTTTATTCCTGCCTTACCCCTAGGTTCTTCATGACATTTTTTTTTTCTTAAATTCCATATATATGTGTTAGCATACGGTATTTGTCTTTTTGTTTCTGACTTACTTCACTCTGTATGACAGACTCTAGGTCTATCCACCTCATTACAAATAGCTCAATTTCGTTTCTTTTTATGGCTGAGTAATATTCCATTGTATATATGTGCCACATCTTCTTTATCCATTCATCCGATGATGGACATTTAGGTTGTTTCCATCTCCGGGCTATTGTAAATAGAGCTGCAATGAACATTTTGGTACATGACTCTTTTTGAATTTCGGTTTTCTCAGGGTATATGCCCAGTAGTGGGATTGCTGGGTCATACGGTAGTTCTATTTGTAGCTTTTTAAGGAACCTCCATACTGTTCTCCATAGTGGCTGAACCAATTCACATTCCCACCAGCAGTGCAAGAGTGTTCCCTTTTCTCCACACCCTCTCCAGCATTTATTGTTTCTAGATTTTTTGATGATGGCCATTCTGACTGGTGTGAGATGATATCTCATTGTAGTTTTGATTTGCATTTCTCTAATGATTAATGATGTTGAGCATTCTTTCATGTGTTTGTTGGCAGTCTGTATATCTTCTTTGGAGAAATGTCTATTTAGGTCTTCTGCCCATTTTTGGATTGGGTTGTTTGTTTTCTTGTTATTGAGCTGCATGAGCTGCTTGTAAATTTTAGAGATTAATCCTTTGTCGGTTGCTTCATTTGCAAATATTTTCTCCCATTCTGAGGGTTGTCTTTTGGTCTTGTTTATGGTTTCCTTTGCTGTGCAAAAGCTTTGAAGTTTCATTAGGTCCCATTTGTTTATTTTTGTTTTTATTTCCATTACTCTAGGAGGTGGGTCAGAAAGGATCTTGCTGTGATTTATGTCATAGAGTGTTCTGCCTATGTTTTCCTCTAAGAGTTTGATAGTTTCTGGCCTTATATTTAGGTCTTTAATCCATTTTGAGCTTACTTTTGTGTATGGTGTTAGGGAGTGATCTAATCTCATACTTTTACATGTACCTGTCCAGTTTTCCCAGCACCACTTATTGAAGAGGCTGTCCTTTCTCCAGTGTACATTCCTGCCACCATTATCAAAGATAAAGTGTCCATATGTGTGTGAGTTTATGTCTGGGCTTTCTATCCTGTTCCATTGATCTATCTTTCTGTTTTTGTGCCAGTACCATACCGTCTTGATAACTGTAGCTTTGTAGTATAGTCTGAAGTCAGGGAGCCTGATTCCTCCAGTTCCTTTTTTCGTTCTCAAGATTGCTTTGGCTATTCGGGGTCTTTTGTGTTTCCATACAAATTGTGAAATTTTTTGTTCTAGTTCTGTGAAAAATGCCAGTGGTAGTTTGATAGGGATTGCATTGAATCTATAGATTGCTTTGGGTAGTAGAGTCATTTTCACAATGTTGATTCTTCCAATCCAAGAACATGGTATATCTCTCCATCTATTTATATCATCTTTAATTTCTTTCATCAGTGTCTTATAATTTTCTGCATACAGGTCTTTTGTCTCCTTAGGTAGGTTTATTCCTAGATATTTTATTCTTTTTGTTGCAATGGTAAATGGGAGTGTTTTCTTGATTTCAGATGTTGACGTCTTTTGATTGCATTTTTTCATTCAGTTTGATATGGTTCTTGGTATGACAAGGGATTTTCAGTTGAAACCTGAACATTTTCTTATTATGTTGTGAAACTCTGGATCTTGTTTAAACCTTCTGTTTAAACTTCTCTGACACTCAAATAAGACTTCTCTGACATTGCTCTGGAGGGGGGTGGGAGAGAAGAACGGCAGTGGGAAGGAGAAGCCAGATGGACATAGACATCCAAGTGGAGATAGAAGTCCAGGTGCCCCACTCGGCCTCCATTGATACCCAAGGTGGGAAGTCTCCTCATTATTGTTGGGCAAGGGTGAGGGTTCCAGCTCCCCATGTGGTCTCCACTGACACCCCAGTCGAGGTGGCCTCATTACAGCTGGTTGATGTTGAAAGTCCTAACTACTCTACTAGGCCTCCTCCTCTGACACCCCTCTGCTTCCCTCTCTTCCAACCAAGAAAAAGGGGGATTTCTCATTACTGGCTGGCAGGGTTTAAAGCCTGGCTCCCTCTTTGGCCTTCTCTGATACCATCCTGGTGGGGGCATTACAGCCTCCAGAGGGTTGATTATATTAGTTTGGGAATAAAATATTTTAAAAAGCTGTATAGTGTGATCACACGTTTAAAAGAAAAAAGTAGTGTGTACACAGAAAATAAAAATCTAGAAGAATAACTAGTGAATGGTTCAAGGGTAGGGGAACTCTGACTTTCTGTAGTGTTTCAGTTTTTATTTTAAAAAGAATAGAGGTAAAAGACTTATACTCAGAAAACTATAAAACACTGATGAAAGACATTGAAGACAACAGAAACAGATGGAAAGATATACCATGTTGGACTGGAAGAATTAATATTGTTAAAATGACCATAACACCCAAGGCAATCTACAGATCAGTGCAATCCCTATCAAAATACCAATGGCATTTTCCACAGAACTAGAACAAATAATTAAAAAAATTGTATGAAAACACAAAAGACCCCAAGTAGCCAAAACAATCTTGGAGAGAAGAACAGAGGGGGAGAAATCATGCTCCCTGACCTCAGACTATACTACAAAGCTATAATAATCAAAACTGTATGGTATTGGCACAAAGACAAACTTATAGTTCAATGGAACAGGATAGAAATCCCAGAAATAAACTCACTCACCTATGGTCAATTAATCTACGACAAAGGAGACAAGAATATACGATGGAGAAAAGACAGTCTCTTCAATAAATAGTGTTGGGAAAACTGGAGGCACGTGTAAAAGAATGAAATTAGAATATTCTCTAATACCATACACAAAAATAAACTCAAATTGATTAAAAACCTAAATGTAAGACCAGATACTATAAAACTCCTAGAGGAAAACATAGATAAGTGAGGTTTTAAAGTTTTACCTTTAGCATGGATTCTATCTAAATTAGCTGTCTAAATTTATAAAATGGCTTCCTTTGATATAGATTAACTTAAAAGTCACATAGAACACTCTTTGACATAAATTGCAGCAATATTTGTTTGGATCCGTCTACTAAAGCAAAGGAATCAAAAGCAAAATAAACAAACGGGACCTAATGAAACTTAAAGCTTTTGCACAGTGAAGGAAACCAATGACAAAATGAAAACACAACCTATTGAATGGAAGAAGACATTTGCAAATGATATGACCGATAAGGGGTTAATATCCATTAATATACAAAATATATAACCAGCTCATACAACTCAACATTAAAAAACAATCAGATTAAAAAATGGGCTGAAGAACTGAATAGACATTTTTCCAAAGAGGAAATGCAGATGGCCAATAGGCACATGAAAAGATGCTCAACATCACTAATAATCAGGGAAATGCAAATGAAAACCACAATGAGATATCACCTTACACCGGTCAGAATGGCGATCATCAAAAAGAACGCAAATTGCAGATGTTGGCAAGGATGTGGAGAAAAGGGAACCCTTGGACACTATTGGTGGGAATGTAAATTGGTGCAGTCACTGTGGAAAGCAGTATGGAAGTTTCCCCAAAAACTAAAAATTGGACTGCTATATGACCCAGGAGTCCCATTCCTGGATGTATATCTGAAAAAGCACAAAAACACTAATTCAAAAAGATACATGCACCTTAATGTTCATAGCAGCATTATTTACAGTTGTGATGGTATGGAAATAACCTAAGTGCCCATCAACAGATGAATGGATAAAGAAGATGTGGTGTATGTATACAATGGAATACTACTGAGCCATAAAAAAGAATGAAATTTTGCCATTTGCAGCAACATGCATGGACTTGGAGGGCATTATGCTAAGTGAAATAAGTCAGACAGAGAAAGACAAATACTGTATGATATCACTTACATGTGGAATCTAAAAAATGCAACAAACTAGTGAATAAAACAGAAGAAGCAGACTCATAGATATAGAGCACGAACTAGTGGTTACTAGTGGGGGGGAAGGGGCAATAGAGTGGTAGGAGTAAAAAAGGGTTATTTTGGGATTATATGAAATCATGTGTCTGAAATTTTTGAAAATTTTAAAGCAGTATAGAATTTAAAGAATTTCATTTAATAAAAAAAATTTAAAATGAGTGTATATGTTACTGTTAGAAGCAGTAAAAAAAAAAAGCATACTTTTTTTAGATGCTATGTGTTCATTTTTAACATTAATAAAAACTGGATGCAGAATAAGATACCCTGATTCCCAGTGTAGTATGCTTTCCATTATACCATAATATCCTCCTCACCTCCTCAGTCAGTTGTACCAATAGGTTGTATTTATTGTAATTCATACTGGAGAGAGTAATTTTGATTCTTTAACTTTGTTGAAATGGAATTTTATTAGTACAACTTGGATTAAAGGAGGGAGTTTTTGATTTATGACTACTGGACATCCGAGTTTTTCCACAGTTTCACTCTACTTTATGAAAACATCATCTGGCTAGTAGCTGCCAATTTTCTGGTGCTGTTATGACTTTGGAAAAACTTAATCATGGCAGTACTTCTTATTTGAATTGTCATGAGTTTTAGGAGAGCAGTTAATACAAAGGCGTTTTCCAGATTTATCCTGAAGGGTGCACATGCTAAGTTATTTATTTATTTATTTATTTATTTATGGCTGCGTTGGGTCTTTGTTGCTGCACATGGGCTTTCTCTAGTTGTGGCGAGCAGGGGTTACTCTTTGGTGCAGTGTGCAGCCTTCTCATTTTGTGGCTTCTCGTTGTGGAGCAGGGGCTCTAGGGTACGTGGGCTTCAGTAGTTGTGGCACACGGGCTCAGCAGTTGTGGTGCATGGGCTTAGTTGCTCCGCGGCGTATGGAATCTTCCTGGACCAGGGCTCGAACCTGTGTCCCCTGCATTGGCAGGCGGATTCCCAACCTCTGCGCCACCAGGGGAGTCCCCTGTATTATATTTAATCAGGTAACTGCTTTTATTTTTTTTAACTCCCCTCCATTTCCCCAGTAGTTTAGGAATTAATGACTTTACTAATGTAGCATTTTACTGAAATGCCTTCTGAAGTTTTTGAGACTTACTTCAGGATAATAAACAGTACTTCTACCAGCATCTTTGAGTGACTTGTTGAAAGTTAGTTTCTGGCTCTATTCATAGACTTTATGGTGAAGAGGGCTGTGTTGGCTGCTAGTGAGTGTCAGAATGTTCTCTTCCAGCCTGCTTGCTCGCTCTTTTCATTTCCTCCTCCCCCTTCCCTCCTTTTTAAACTTGGGGGGCATACTTGATGGAATTCAAGATTTGTCCCACTCTAATTTTTAGGAAAATTGTGTTATCGTAGAGCTCAGGGAAGTCAACTGCTTCATTTATTAAGTAGGATTACAAATAACTTATTATAAAGATATCTTTTGTTATTTTCTTGTTCCCTGAAGGAATGTGTAAACAAGGTATGGGATTTTTATAATGAATACTTTTTTAAAAAATATTTATTTATTTGTTTGGCTGCACTGTGTCTTAGTTGTGACATATGGGATCTTTTAGTTGCGGCATGTGGGCTCTTAGTGCAGCGTACGGGATCTAGTTCCCTGACCAGGGATAGAAGCCAGGCCCCCTGCCTTGGGAGTGTGGAGTCTTAACCACTGGACCACCAGGGAAGTCCCATGAATAATTTTGCTTAATGTGGGGGAGGTTGGCAGTTATTTTACCCTTTGGAGAGAGGCACACGTTTCCCTTTTCATGTTGCCCTGTAAAGAATACTGTTTCATAGAACAAGAAATGACTTACGTTTCATAAAACCTATGATAGTCTTTGCCCTGACGAAAGGATATGTGTATCCCCTAGGGATTGATTGGACCTGTGCTGTCCAATAAGGTTGCCATTAGCCACGTGTGGCTGTTTAAATATAAATTAATTAAAAGTAAATAAAATTCAGTTCATTTGAACTAGCCACATTTTAAGTACTCATTAGCCATATATCACAAATAACTACTGTATTGGACAGTGATAATTCAGATCATTTCTATCATTGCAGATAGCTCTCTTGGACAGCACTATATTAGACTGGCCATTTTTAAGAAAAAGAGGCGGGAATTCCCTGGTGGTCCAGTGGTTAGGACTCTGTGCTTTCACTTCCGAGGGCCTGGGTTCAATCCCTGGTCAGGGAATTAAGATCCTGCAAGCCGTGCAGTGTGGCCAAAACAAAAAAAAGAGAAAGAGGCAAATGAAAGACCTGAATTTCTTCCTTCCACAATGCAACTTTTCCTGTCTCCTAGTACCCTTGACTAAAATTCAGGAAAAGGTCTATTGTTTTGTGTATCATCACTTTGGCCTTGTTTTTTAATGTTTATTTCTGTTTCCAGGCTGGCAGTGATGGTGAAAGCATAGGAAACTGCCCCTTTTCCCAGAGGCTCTTCATGATTCTTTGGCTCAAAGGAGTTGTGTTTAGTGTCACAACTGTTGACCTGAAAAGGTAAGATTTGGTTGTAGTTGGGGATCAACTTGATGTTCTCAGTTTGATCCTCTCCTCATCCCTCACTTTGCTTGCATATGTTCTATAAAGAAATGTATTAAAGTTCAGCTGATTTATGGGCACGTTTAACTTGTATAAGTATTATGGATAATTCACAATGTAAGTATATTGCTTGTGGCCTCTCAGTCTTTTTAGGAGCTTATTGTATGTTTACCTTATAATATCAAGAGCAGCACCAGGAGCTGTTTTAGGGTAGAAGCAGTGAAATCTTTGACTTTACAGATAAACATGTAACTATGCAGAACTTTCTAAACAGACGACTCCTCAAATGTGCTCGTAGACACATGGCCTATACAATCTGGATCTTTAAAACCAAGAGTGGGATTTTTGGAGGCTGATTACTGCTGTGGTCTTTTTCATTTCATCTACTTTTCAAAACATAATGGGAGTTTTCTGTAATATGATTTTAACCATATTTGGTTAAATACAATTATAGAATAAGAGCAGTTATCTATGGCCCTGTGATTGTTCTTGCTAGGTGAAGGGTTGTTTCTGACTTTCTCTCTACAGACCAAAGTGGAGAGGGCTGAGAAGAGCCCTGAGAGCAGTAAGCTTTTTTTACTCAGTAACTTCTATTCTCCCTTAGCAAACAGGTCTGAGGCAAAAAACATTCATACTTAAAAAAAAAAAAGATTTAACCCAAGGGTTGAGAACATTTTTACCAATAGAGAATCTGGGATTTGGCAGTGGAAATGTATTCCTCTTGACACAAATGCCACAAAGCAAAAAATGCTTTGCTACTTATTTTTTAAGCTTATTAGACATGTGCAGTGTCCAAGAAAAAATAATGACAGGCTATCACTGGATGGGGAGCAGAATTCATGAACATTCTCCTTCTGGGCATCACAATGTGAGAATTACCTGACAGCTGTAATCCCATTCCCTGTTCTAGGTTAGCATTCTCTGGGACCCCTGTCAGTTCCTTAAAATTTATTTTTTACTTCACTTAATTGAGATTTTGCAGACTTAAAATCTATTTATTGAAAATAAGCCATAAAGTCTTCCAGGAACCCCTTTGGTTATATATATGAATGTAGAAATAAGCCTTTGGGAATTGTAAGAACTACAGGCTCATTTGAAGACATACCTAGCTCATATTGGACAGAGCTATTGTAAGAATGAAATAATTTATATAGTTACCCTTCTATTACTGTTTTTTTCCTACATGCATTCACAAAGGGAGTTTCCCAATATAACTCCTAAAAATAGACCGTGCCGCCAAGAACACACCCTTAGTGTGTCTTAAAATACTTGGATTTCTCCTATTCCATTTTTGGCTTGGAGCAAGTGAGTTGACTAACATGCTTTGAAAAAGCCTTCTTTGAACAGCTCAATACAGTGCTTGATTGTGGTGCACACCAGTAATAGAACCATGGGAATGGGAATGGGAATCTGGTTCAGAAAAGGAAGTGAACTCATAACGGCTGTTTCTAAGTCATCTGTTTCACTTTTCGTTTACAAAGTTTTGATGGCGTTATTCTTGGAAGTTGATTGATATTTGGGGATTTGTATATGTTTAGGAGTAATGTGCCCTACATGTAAAAGGTGACACATGGGAAGTAGGATGAAAGATTCAGGGCCTCCTAATTAGAAAATTTGCTACTCAAAGAAGACGTGTGTTTATTTCCTAGAGCTTTGTGTAAAATCTACAGAGAACACTTAATACTGGAGCCTATATTCTTTAGCTTTCTTTAAAAGTCTTAGGTCTATAGTACATATAAAAAAATCCTTCTTAAGGTCAATTAAAAGTGTACAAGTAGTACATGATAATGAGTCCCCTTCATCCCTAACCTTGGTCATCAGGTTCCCCTTCACAGAGATAACTGCATTTAGGTTTGCTCTTTACCATCCTTCCAGACCTTTTCTATGAGTTTACATGCTTATATATATAGTCTTAAGTAAGATTTCAAAGAGAAGGTACCCCAAGAGAGTGAACGTTGGCTCAAAAAAAAAACCAGTATAAATAAAATAAAGTTGTCACAGAGGACTAAAACATGCTGTAGTAAAAAGTACCTTTCATAATATATTCTTAACTTTAAAACTTTAAATATGATTGTTTTTAGAAAGCTGTGGGGGAGAAAGATTTGGTGCCTATAGTGCTTATTTTCCTGCTTTTCCTGATAATTGCCTAATTTCTTAGTGAAATGTACTGATCCCAGAACAAACTGGCGGAGAACAATAGAACTCTACTGAGAGCTTTTTAGAAGCCCACTCTCTGCTCTGAAAAAATTATTGTTAAATGACATTTCATCCATAAGAACAAGCCAGTTTCTAGTTCTGGCAGTGTGTAACACGTTCTCTTTGAAGCTCAGTCGGTGTTAGTGACTATGCTGGTGGTATGCATATGCCCCTGTGAGGCTTGGAACAACCTCCCATTGCTTCCTGCGAGTGCTGCCTTCATACTTTTGTGGGAGTAATTTCTAAACCTAATTTTTTGTTTATGCTGCAGTCGTATTACAGAACTTTCAGATTAAAAAAAAAATAGTTCCTAGGCTTTAGGAATTCAGGTTTATATCAACTGCCATTTGAACAAAAGCTTCAGGTAAATATAAGTGAAAATATTAAAATATGGGACACATTTCAGGATGTTATCATGTGTCATCAAAAGGGGAGCAACCATGGCATAGCAGAAAGTGTTAAGGGTAGAGACCTGGTTCTGTGTGGAGAGAGCCCTGTCTCTGATTTCGCTGGGCAAGCTGTCTCATCTTCTTGGAGGTCAGTTACCTCATTTTTAATCTCAGTAAGAAAGAAGGGAAAAATAAACTAACATTTCTTCATTGTCTATTACATGCTAAACACCGTTCAGGGTACTTTTTACTACTGTTATCAGACCATTTTCAGACCTATTATTGAATAGAATTTATTATTTTTATCACACTGGTGTTACAGGGCCTTTGTGGCTGACAGGTTCATGGCAGTGATCAAGAACTTTATTTGAAGACTTCCATTATCTTCATTATGCTCAGAAGTTCTTAAATCAGAGATCAGCATCATTAGAGCACAGATAAGCCTGAGAGGTAGGCTGGGGGAAGAGAAAGAAGGAAGCGTGAGAACAGTAATAAGAGAGAGTGACAGACACACATACATATACACACTGAGACATTGACTTGGATATAGCTGAGTGTGGCCATATAGTTGTTACGGTAAACTCTTCTGGTTTTGGGAAATGAGAGTGGAAATGATAACTTTAAGAAATAAGCTTTTTATTGTAAAAGCAGTGATATCTGCTATATTACCAGTGAATAAAATTCTTCCTCCATGATATTCTCTGAGAAAATAGATAAATTGGAGAAGACCACTTTAAAAGTCTGGGAAATATTTGTTTTCATTTTTCCCATTCCCACCTTAAACATTGAAACTGTCTCATCCTTTGTGGTGTCACCAGTTCTTTCTGCTTCAGAAGTCAGCATACCATTTGTAACATTGTATGAGTCAGACCCACAAGTAAATTGCCATGATCATGGCATAAGGTTTTGCATTATTATTATAATAGTTTAAACTTTAACAATTTTGTTATAGTTTAAAATGTTACAGCAGAACTATAAAACTGATAGTTCTGTATATCTTAAAAGGAGTTATAAACTCAGAACAAAATCTGATTTCCAAATAGATTCTTCAGGTAATTTGCTTTCATTATCATGTCTCTGTGGTTCTACCCTTCTGAAAATAGTCTTCAGCAAGTTGAGAGATCAGTTTTGAGTTCCAGGTACATCTTCAGTACACAGCAGCATGAATAACACATACAGAGAGACTAAGTGGAGTGGAACAGGCCAGCCTTTTAGAGAAATCATTTCCTGCTGCTGGTCAGTCAGGAAAGTACAGACTCTGTTCTTCCCCTTTGTAAAGTTGACTTGGGCTGTGTGAAGACCTTGTTAGAATGGTCCTACAATTCAAGATATGGGTCTCATGAATGCATTTTGAATCACATGTATACATACCCTGTGTGTGTGTGTGTGAGAGAGAGACAGAGAGAGATAGAGACAGAGAGAGAGAGAGACAGAGACGGACAGAATTTCACTGCCACTGCCACATGTCTTTATGTTCTTTTTCAAGATAATTTCAAAGATGAAAAATCCTGTTGGGGCCACTAAGAGCTGAAATAGAAAAATGGATTGTTAGTGAAAGATTTTCTAAACCTGTTGTCAGTATAAAGTCTGCTTATAAACTATAAATAAAATCTGTTGAGTATTATAAAAGCTGAATTTGATACCTTTCCATGGGTGCTATTTTGTTCTAAAATGATTGCTCCACAAGTTGACATTAAAGTAGACAGAGATCAGCAGTATACCACATTTAATCACAATAAATAAAATCCTTTAACTGGTTGAACAGGACACACAGACAAAATACTTAGTAACTGGGACCTTGGTGTGTGTGGTTTGATGTTCATAGTTCAGTCATTCAGTTAGTGACTTTAGTATTAGTCAGAATATAGCAAATCTAGTGAAGGATAATTAATAGGAGTAAAGTGATCTGAAACCAAAGATTTGTGTTGTTACCTTTTTTTGCTTATTTGCCATCTGGTGTCCAGCATTCTCTTGATTTGTATGAAATAATTCTATGCCTTGAAAATCAACACCTTTAAAGTTTTAAAAGGGAACTCAATTAACGTGTAAGTCTACATACTTCGTATTTTTTTCTCTCCATTTAGTGAGTCAACTAGTTACAGTAGGTCATTTTTAAGGACCAGCTCCAGAGTCCTGTGGCTGTGCTGTACTCATTTTATACCAAGCAGCTGGAACCGAGCCACCAGCCCGAGGGCCTCCAATTGTTTGTGCTGAATTAAATTTTAATTGCAATTAAGCCACTTAAGTTGCTTAAAGTATTAGCTCCTATAAGGTGTCTCCTTTTCATTCCTGTCTTTCCCTTTCTTTCTGTATCTTATTTTAGTTTTTTCTTTTTTTTGATGAGTATTCACCATCCAGTTTTTAAATTTTTTTTAAATTAAAAAAAAATTTTAAACATCTTCATTGGAGTATAGTTGCTTTACAATGTTGTGTAGTTTCTGCTGTATAACAAAGTGAATCATCTATATGTATACATATATCCCCATATCCCCTCCCTCTTGCGTCTCCCTCCCACCCTCCCTATCCCACCCCTCTAGGTGGTCACAAAGCACTGAGCTGATCTCCCTGTACTATGCAGCTGCTTCCCACTAGCTATCTGTTTTACATTTAGTAGTGTATATATGTCAGTGCTACCCTCTCACTTCATCCCAGCTTACCCTTGCCTCTTCCCATGTCCTCAAGTCCATTCTCTACATCTGTGTCTTTATTCCTTTCCTGCCCTGCCCCTAGGTTCATCAGAACCATTTTTTTTTTTTTTTTTAGATTCCCTATATATGTGTTAGCATACGGTATTTGTTTTTCTCTTTCTGACTTACTTCACTCTGTATGACAGTCTCTAGGTCCATCCACCTCACTACAGATAACTCAATTTTGTTTCTTTTTATGGCTGAGTAATAATCCATTGTATATATGTGCCACATCTTCTTTATCCATTCATCTCTTGATAGACATTTAGGTTGCTTCCATGTCTTGGCTATTGTAAATAGTGCTGCAATGAACATTGTGGTACATGACTCTTTTTGAATTATGGTTTTCTCAGGGTATATGCCCAGTAGTGGGATTGCTG
Organism: Grampus griseus; assembly: GCF_964374135.1. Lineage (NCBI taxonomy): Eukaryota > Metazoa > Chordata > Mammalia > Artiodactyla > Delphinidae > Grampus > Grampus griseus. The sequence goes on along the minus strand of NC_139017.1, from coordinate 164,150,806 downwards.
GGTCATATGGTAGTTCTATTTTTAGTTTTTTAAGGAACCTCCATACTGTTCTCCATGGGGGCTGTGTCAATTTACATTCCCACCAACAGTGCAAGAGGGTTCTCTTTCCTCCACACCCTCTCCAGCGTTTATTGTTTGTAGATTTTTTGATGATGGCCATTCTGACCAGTGTGAGGTGATACCTCATTGTAGTTTTGATTTGCATTTCTTTAATGATTAGTGATGTTGAACATCCTTTCATGTGTTTGTTGGCAATCTGTATATCTTTGACAGAGAAATGTCTGTTTAGGTCTTCTGCCCATTTTTGGATTGGGTTGTTTGTTTCTTTGAAATTGTGCTGCATGAGCTGCTTATGTATTTTGGAGATTAATCCTTTGTCAGTTGCTTTGTTTGCAAATATTTTCTCCTATTTTCGTCTTGTTTCTGGTTTCCTTTGCTGTGTAAAAGCTTTTAAGTTTCATTAGGTCCCATTTGTTTATTTTTGTTTTTATTTCCATTTCTCTAGGAGATGGGTCAAAAAGGATCTTGCTGTGATTTATGTCATAGAGTGTTCTGCCTATGTTTTCCTCTAAGAGTTTGATAGTGTCTGGCCTTACATTTAGGTCTTTAATCCAGTTTGAGTTTATTTTTGTGTATGGTGTTAGGGAGTGTTCTGATTTCATTCTTTCACATGTAGCTGTCCAGTTTTCTCAACACCACTTATTGAAGAGGCTGTCTTTTCTCCACTGTATAGTCTTGCCTCCTTTATCAAAAGTAAGGTGACCATACGTGTGTGGGTTTATGTCTGGGTTTTCTATCCCATTCCATTGATCTGTATTTCTGTTTTTGTGTCAGCACCATATTGTCTTGATTACTGTAGCTCTGTAGTATAGTCTGAAGTCAGGGAGCCTGATGCCTCCAGCTCCGTTTTTCTTTCTCAAGATTGCTTTGGCTATTCGGGGTCTTTTGTGTTTCCATACAAATTGTGAAATTTTTTGTTCTAGTTCTGTGAAAAATGCCAGTGGTAGTTTGATAGGGATTGCGTTGAATCTGTAGATTGCTTTCCGTAGTATAGTCATTTTCACAATGTTGATTCTTCCAATCCAAGAACATGGTATATCTCTCCATCTGTTTGTATCATGTTTAATTTCTTTCATCATTGTCTTATAGTTTTCTGCATACAGGTCTTTTGTCTCCTTAGGTAGGTTTATCCCTAGGTATTTTATTCTTTTTGTTGCAATGGTAAATGGGAGTGTTTCTTTAATTTCTCTTTCAGATTTTTCGTTGTTAGTGTATAGGAATGCAAGAGATTTCTGTGCATTAATTTTGTATCTTGCTACTTTACCAAATTCATTGATTAGCTCTAGTAGTTTTCTGGTAGCATCTTTAGGATTCTTTGTGTATAGTATCATGTCATCTGCAAACAGTGACAGTTTTAATTCTTCTTTTCTGATTTGGTTTCCTTTTATTTCTTTTTCTTCTCTGACTGCTGTAGCTAAAACTTCCAAAACTATGTTGAATAATAGTGGTGAGAGTAGGCAATCTTGTCTTGTTCCTAATCTTAGCGGAAATGCTTTCAGTTTTTCACCATTGAGAATGATGTTGGCTGTGGGTTTGTCATATATGGCCTATATTATGTTGAGGTAGCTTCCCTCTATACCTATTTTCTGGAGAGTTTTTATCATAAATGGGTGTTGAATTTTGCTGAAAGCTTTTTCTTCATCTACTGAGATTATCATATGGTTTTTATCCTTCAACTTGTTAATATGGTGTATCACATTGATTGATTTGTGTATATTGAAGCGTCCTTGCATTCCTAGGATAAACCCCACTTGATCGTGGTGTATGATCCTTTTAATGTGCTGTTGGATTCTGCTTGCTAGTATTTTGTTGAGGATTTTTGCATCTATGTTCATCAGCGATATTGGCCTCTAGTTTTCTTTTTTTGTGACCTCTTTGTCTGGTTTTGGTATCAGGGTGATGGTGGCCTCGTAGAATGAGTTTGGGAGTGTTCCTCCCTCTGCTATATATTTTGGAAGAGTTTGAGAAGGATAGGTGTTAGCTCTTCTCTAAATGTTTGATAGAATTTGCCTGTGAAGCCATCTGGTCCTGGGCTTTTGTTTGTTGGAAGACTTTTAATCACAGTTTCAATTTCACTGCTTGTGATTGGTCTGTTTATATTTTCTGTTTCTTCCTGGTTCAGTCTCAGAAGCTTTTGCTTTTCTAAGAATTTGTCCATTTCTTCCAGGTTGTCCATTTTATTGGCATATAGCTGCTTGTAGTAATGTCTCATGATCCTTTGTATTTCTGCAGTGTCAGCTGTTACTTCTTTTTCATTTCTAATTCTGTTCATTTGAGTCTTCTCCCTTTTTTTCTGGATGAGTCTGGCTAATGGTTTATCAATTTTGTTTATCTTCTCAAAGAACCAGCTTTTAGTTTTATTGATCTTTGATGGTATTTCCTTCATTTCTTTTTCATTTATTTCTGATTTGATCTTTATGATTTCTTTCCTTCTGCTAACTTTGGAGTTTTTTTTCCTTCTTTCTCTAATTGCTTTCGGTATAAGGTTAGGTTGTTTATTTGAGATGTTTCTTGTTTTTTGAGGTAGGATTGTATTGCTATAAATGTCCCTCTTAGAACTGCTTTTGCTGCATCCCATAGGTTTTGGGTCATTATGTTTTCATTGTCATTTGTTTCTAGGTATTTTTTGATTTCCTCTTTGATTTCTTCAGTTATCTCCTGGTTATTTACTAGTGTATTGTTTAGCCTCCATGTGTTTGAATTTTTTACAGTTTTTTTCCTGTAACTGATATCTAGTCTCGTAGTGTTGTGGTCAGAAAAGATACTTGATACGATTTCAATTTTGTTAAACTTACCAAGGCTTGATTTGTGACCCAAGATATGATCTATTCTGGAGAATGTTCCATGAGCACTTGAGAAGAAAGTATATTCTATTGTTTTTGGTTGCAGTATCCTATAAATATCAGTTAAGTCCATCTTGTCTAATGTGTCATTTAAAGCTTGTGTTTCCTTATTTTCATTTTGGATGATCTGTCCATTGGTGAAAGTGGGGTGTTAAAGTCCCCTACTATTATTGTGTTGCTGTTGATTTCCCCTTTTATGGCTGTTAGCATTTGCCTTATGTATTGAGGTGCTCCTATATGTTGGGTGCATAAATATTTGCAATCTTCTTCTTGGATGGATCCCTTATAGTAGTCTTTATTTTAAAGTCTATTTTGTCTGATACGAGAATTGCTACTCCAGCTTTCTTTTGATTTCTATTTGCATGGAATATCTTTTTCCATTCCCTCACTTTCAGTCTGTATGTGTCCCTAGGTCTGAAGTGGGTCTCTGGTAGACAGCATATATACAGATCTTGTTTTTGTATCCATTCAGCCAGTCTGTGTCTTTTGGTTGGAGTATTTAATCCATTTACATTTAAGGTAATTATCAATATGTATGTTCCTATTACCATTTTCTTAATTGTCTTGGGTTTGTTTTTGGAGGTCTTTTTCTCCTCTTGTGTTTCCTGCCTAGAGAAGTTCCTTCAGCATTTGTTGTAAAGCTAGTTTGGTGATGTTGAATTCTCTTAAGTTTTGCTTGTCTGTAAAGTTTTTAATTTCTCTGTCAAATCTGAGTGAGATCCTTGCTGGGTAGAGTAATCTTGGTTGTAGGTTTTGCCCTTTCATCACTTTAAATATGCCCTGCCACTCCCTTCTGGCTTATAGAGTTTCTGCTGAAAGATCATGTGTTAACCTTATGGGGATTCCCTTGTATGTTATTTGTTGCTTTTCCCTTGCTGCTTTTAATATTTTTTTCTTTTTTAAAATTTATTTATTTATTTATTTATGGCTGTGTTGGGTCTTCGTTTCCGTGCGAGGGCTTTCTCCCGTTGCGGCGAGCAGGGGCCACTCTTCATCGCAGTGCGCGGGCCTCTCACTATCGCGGCCTCTCGTTGCGGAGCACAGTCTCCAGATGTGCAGGCTCAGTAGTTGTGGCTCACAGGCCCAGTTGCTCCATGGCATGTGGGAACTTCCCAGACCAGGGCTCGAACCTGTGTCCCCTGAATCGACAGGCAGACTCTCAACCACTGCGCCACCAGGGAAGCCCAATATTTTTTCTTTGTATTTAATTTTTGATAGTTTGATTAATATGTGTCTTCGCATGTTTCTCCTTGGATTTATCCTGTATGGGACTCTCTGTGCTTCCTGGACTTGATTGACTATTTATTTTCCCATATTAGGGAAGTTTTCAACTATAATCTCTTCACATATTTTCTCAGTCCCTTTCTTTTTCTCTTCTTCTTCTGGGACCCCTATAATTCAAATGTTGGTGCGTTTAATGTTATCCCAGAGGTCTCTGAGACTGTCCTCAATTCTTTTCATTCTTTTTTCTTTATTCTGCTCTGCGGTAGTTATTTCCACTGTTTTATCTTCCACGTCACTTATTGTTCTTTTGCCTCAGTTATTCTGCTATTGATTCTTTCTAGAGATATTTTAATTTCATTTATTGTGTTGTTCATCGTTTGTTTGCTCTTTAGTTCTTCTAGGTCCTTGTTAAACGTTTCTTGTATTTTCTCCATTCTATTTCCAAGATTTTGCATCATCTTTACTATCATTACTCTGAATTCTTTTTCAGGTAGACTGCCTATTTCCTCTTCATTTGTTTGGTCTGGTGGGTGTTTACCTTGCTCCTTCATCTGCTGCATATTTCTCTGTCTTCTCATTTTGTTTAACTTACTCTGTTTGGGGTCTCCTTTTTGCAGGCTGCAGGTTCGTAGTTCCCGTTGTTTTTGGTGTCTGCCCCCAGTGGGTGAGGTTGTTTCAGTGGCTTGTGTAGGCTTCCTGGTGGAGGGGACTGGTGCCTGTGTTCTCGTGGGTGGGGCTAGATCTTGTCTCTCTGGTGGGCAGGGCTGTGTCTGGTGTTGAAGTGTCTGTTAACTTAGTATTAATATAGGCAGCCTCTCTGCTAATGGGTGGGGTTGCGTTCCTGTCTTACTAGTTGTTTGGCATGGGGCGTCCAGCACTGGAGCTTGCTGGCCGTTGGGTGGAGCTGGGTCTTAGCGTTGTGATGGAGATCTCTGGGAGAGCTCTTGCAGATTGATATTACGTGGGGCCAGGAGATTTCAGTTTCCTGAAGTCGGCTCTCACACCTCAGAGGCTCAGGCCTGATACCAGGCTGGAGCACCAAGACCCTGTCAGCCACACAACTCAGAAGAAAAGGGAGAAAAAAAGAAAGAAAAATAAATTATTAACATAAAAAAAAAATTAAAAAAAAAAAGAAGAGAGCGACCAAACCAGTAAACAAATACACCAATGATAACAAGTGCTAAAAACTAAACTAAGATAAACATAAATATCAGAAACAAATCAGTCACAGACAGCAAACCCCAAGTCTACAGTTGCTCCTAAAGTCCACCGCCTCAATTTTGGGACGATGCGTTGTCCATTCAGGTATTCCACAGATGCAGGGTACCTCAGGTTGACTGTGGGGATTTAATCCCCGGCTCCTGAGGCTGCAGGGAGAAATTTCCCTTTCTCCTCTTTGTTTGCCCAGCTCCTGGGGTTCAGCTTTGGTTTTGGCCCCGCCTCTGCATGTACGTTGCCCTCAGGCATCTGTTCCCTGCCCAGACAGGAGAGGGTTAAAGCAGCGGCTTATTAGGGGGCTCTGGCTCACTCGTGCCAGGGAGAGGGAGGGGTACGGTAGTCATAACTGGAATGCAGGGCGAGCCTGTGGCGGCAGAGGCCGGCGTAATGTTGCAACAGCCTGAGGCACCGTGTGTTCTCCCAGGGAAGTTGTGCCTGGATCACGGGACCCTGGCAGTGGCGTGCTGCACAGGCTCCGGGGGCTGTGGTATGGATAGTGACCTGTGCTTGCACACAGGATTCTTGTTGGCAGTGGCAGCAGCCTTAGCGTTTCATGCCCGTCTCAGGGGTCCGAGCTGATAGCCATGGCTCGCGCCTGTCTCTGGAGCTCACTTAGGTGGTGCTCTGCCTACTGTGGGCACACGGAAAAGGAATCCCTTCTCCTTCCGCACCCCGAAACAATGGTCTCTTGCCTCTTCGGCAGGTCCAGACTTTTTCCCGAACTCCCTCCCGGCTAGCTGTGGCACACTAGCTCCCTTCAGGCTGTGTTCACGCAGCCAACCCCAGTCCTCTTCCTGGGATCCGACCTCCGAAGCCCGAGCCTCAGCTCCCAGTGAGCAGACAAGCCTCTCAGGCTGGTGAGAGCTGGTTGGCCCCGATCCTCTGTGCGGGAATCTCTCTGCTTTGCCCTCTGCACCCCTGTTGCTGTGCTCTCCTCCGTGGCTTCAAAGCTTCCCCCCCCCGCCGCCTACCCCTTGTTTCCACCAGTGAAGGGGCTTCCTAGGGTGTGGAGAGTTTTCCTCCTTCACAGCTCCGTCCCAGAGGTGCAGGTCCCATCCCTAGTCTTTTGTCTCTGTTTTTTCTTTTTTTTTGCCCTACGCAGGTACGTGGGTATTTTCTTGCCTTTTGGGAAGTCTGAGGTCTTCTGCTAGCGTTCAGTGGGTGTTCTTTAGGAGTTGTTCCACTTGTAGAAGTATTTTTGATGTGTTTGTGGGGAGGAAGGTGATCTCCACGTCTCACTCCTCTGCCATCTTGAAGGTCCCCCCTAGTTTTTTCTCTTTATATATTTCCTTTTCTTCATCTAGAAACAAACTGGTAAGTAGTGGTGAAAATAAAAAGCCCCCAAAATATTGGAGAATATTCATGCTCTCATCTCAAGGCATGAATTCTATGCATTTTGTTTTTCCTAGATATCACTTAAGGGAAACATTTGAATGAACTTGAATGAATTCTTGAATATTTATTGAAGACCTTTTATGAAAAAAACCAAAGATGCCCTGAAAATTTTAGCCATTGCTTACTCAGTTTCATTTTTCTCACACTGCAGTTCTTGAAATGTTAAGTTTCTGCGAAGCATCTGTAAAAATGAGCCTTTGTGGGTCAGATGAAACACCTGAGACCTTAGCGTGCCAGTGAGGAATTGAAGTTGAAGAATCTTAGATTCTATCTGGTTGCTGACTCGATAACAACTTCTAAGTGAGTCGCTTCAGTGCGTACAACTTGTCCATTTATTTGACGTCTACTGATCTGTTAGGGGCATTAAAGTTTCTTCTCAAATTTACTTTCACTTGGAGTAAGGACCTAACATGATTGTGCTTTATCTCAGCAGTTAATCCTGAAAATAGTTTTATCATCTATAAAAAAAATCTTTATAGCCTTTTAGCAGAAACAAGAAAAACTATTCGCTAGTCATTAATATTAAGGAAAATTGGTAAACATATGCCTGGTTTCACTTTACTTACATACCTCTATATTAATCAGATTTCTTATTACCAGTTAATGCTAGATAACCGGTTTTGAACCATCAGACTCAAATAGAGTTTAAAACTGCAATTTCATCACTTGCATAAAGTTTAGTTCACTGTCACACCCATTATTTGATTTGATCTTTACAGGCAGAGCCAGTCTTATATCCATAGTACAAATGAGGAAATCTAGACCCAAAGAGGTTGTGATTTACGTAGTCACATAGCTGGTGAATGGCAGAACTGTTCAATTTGGGACTTTAACCAGGTCCTTCTTTATTCAGTCTTTGGTTCTTTCTTCTCTACCATGCTAACTGTATCCCTCCTCTAATAAATACTTTTGTTTTGAGATCTTGAAAGCTGTCATAATTTATTATAGAAGTAATAGCTGCTATTTATTTTGCTGCCCTCCCTTATGGGTTATTTTAAAGCATTGATTTCTTTCTTCTCCCTTACCTAAATCCACCCTGTTCATGAAAAAATTATTACCTTATATTTAGGCATTAATGGACTGTTAGTCATAAAAATGTTGGTGAATATAGTTTATAACTTTGGAATGAGAAAAGTGTCTTCCAGGTGATCACAGTTTGTGTATGATGAGATTAAAGAACATTCTTATTCATCACCGGCGTTGATGGGAAATGTGTGTGTTCTCTTTCTCTTGTGTACTTTATAGAGTTTTATTAGCCCTACTTGCTGTGGTGAGATACTGTTGTTCTTGCTTACCTTTGTGCTACCTTTTTAAACTTTAAAGTGTTAGGATTAGAAAATAAATATATAAAGCCTAAACTGTTAGGACTTCTAGACTCTTGATTATGTACAGGGTCTTCCTGAGTTGAGTAGGAAGTAAATTATAAGTGGGAACAAATGTGAGTCTGAGTGAGAACATGAGTGGGTGACTTGAAGATTAGAGATGACTGTGGTCTTGGGCATGCTGGACCCTTTAGTGATGAAAGAACAGGTGGTTAAGATGATGAGTAAGAAGGAATAACAAAAAGAAACCAATGAAATGTGGAATTCCCTGGCAGTCCAGTGGTTAGAACTGCGCACTTTCCTTGCTGAGGGCCCAGGTTCAGTCCCCGATTAGGGAACTAACATCCTGCAAGCCGCATGGTATGGCCAGAGGCAGGGAGAGAAAAACAGTGAAATGAAAAACAGAACAGGATTAGTTCTGACTTGGAGCTGAATACTTATAAAAGTTACTGAAACCTTATAGGCATACCTCACTACTTAAATAAATGTGCATCTGGAAAACTTACTCAAGTTTCATGTATTCCAATCATTTCGTGCTCAACTTTACCTTGTCCAACGAAGGAATGCTCAGTAAAAGAATCAAGAGTTGAAAATCAAATCAGATTTTGACTTTAAAAAGTTCTCTTTGGGAGCTTAGGTTTTTGTAGCAGTTGATAGATAGTCTTATTTTTCTTTGGCTTGGGAAGGAGATAGGCTCTAGAACTTGAGTAGGGGGAGGCTCTGAGTTAGAACATTTGGACTAATTGGATAATTAATAAGTCTTTATATATTTGATTGGAATGTAGTAATAGATGAGGCACTTTCCAAACCTAAATTGAGAGAGAGACAAGGGGCTGTGTGCAGGGCAATGGGAGGGAAAGAAAGGGAGAAAGAGAGAGAATTGATATGAATAAGACCATAATTGAAAATCTGGGCTGAGTATAGAGTTTTAGGGTACACTCTATTTTAAAAATTCTTTTTAATGACAAAGTATTTCACCTTCATGATACACTTAAAAATATCCTTTATTTATTCAAATTCCATGCATTTGTGGTAGGATGGAAGGCAGGAAGGTCTGTAGTAGGGGGAAAAGTTCTTTGAAGCAATATATTTTATTATAATATTTTTTTAAGTTTAAGTTTTTTAAGTTCATCTTTTTAATTATGAAAGTATTCAAACATATACACAGAAAGAATAAACTTCCCCATAACTTCAGTTCTGTTAAGATTTTGCTCCCAGTTGCTTTGTCCCTTTTTGCTTCTTGTTCTTTCTTTTCTTTTCTTTTTTTCCCTGAAATATTTTAAAGCACATCCCAGGAATCCTGTCATCTCACCTCTACTCATTTCAGTGTACATCTCCAAACAATAATGACAGGTCCTTAACTATCCACAATGCCATTATAACATCTAGTTCCCAGTATACAATCCAGTTTCCCCAGTTGTCTCCAAAATATCTTATCTTTGGCTGGTTTGTTCAAATTAGGATTCAAACGAATTCTATTCATATTTGGTTGTTATGTCTCTTAAATTTTTCTTAATCCACAACAGTCCCTTCAAACTCCCATTTGTGGCTTTTTGTCCCCATGCCATTGACTGGTAGAAATCTAATTAGTTGAACTGTAGACTGCCCCAAATTCTGGAGTTGGCTGATTGCTTCCTTGTGGTATCATTTAACTTTGTTCTGTAACTCCTTGTGTTTCCTGTAAATGAACTTTTTGGTCCCAGGACCCGTTTATACACTTAAATTATTAAGGACCTCAAAGAGCTTTCAGTTATTATTGATTTTACTATATTAGAAATTAAAACTGAGAAATTTAAAATATTTACTAATTCATTTAAGTAAAACAATCATGAACTCATTGTTATCACAAAATTTTTTAAGAATTAAAAAATCTGTATTTTCCAAAACAAAATTAGTGAGAAGAGTGGCATTGTTTTATATTTTTGTACCTATCTAATGTCTGCCTTGACAGAAGACAGATTCTCATATCTGCTTCTGTATATGTTACCTTGTGATGACACACACCAAGTAGCCTATGGGAAACTCCACTGTACAGGCATGAGAGAATGAGAGTGGAAAAGGTAAACGATGTCAGTATTATGCGAATGGTTTTGACCTCATGGACCATCTGATGAAAGGGTCCCCTAGATCACAATTTTAGAGACAGCTGCCCAAGGAGACTTAATTTTAGAGTCAGGTTTGACTTATTTGGTAAGAATATTTCATAGGTGGTGATGTATGCCTCATATTTTATCATTAGGATGCACACCATATCTGTCATGTTACTGACTCTAGGATTCATTGGTAGGCTTAGGTGAGCCATTTTGCTTTTTAATAGGGTAGCATACAGTTTCACCATTTTTATCAGTGTTCTGTGTATTTTCAGTTTCTCCTAATTCATAGGAGGAAAATTTCTTCATTATTTAATTTTGAATTTCTTTGATGATTGGGTTCTCGGACACTTTTCCACGCGTTCACTTATCTATTGCTTATCAATTTATTTTCACCCATACCTACTTGAATTTTTGATGAATTTGGACAAAATCCTTCTTATTTACTATTTTTTTCCATTCTATGTTGCTTTTTACCTTTGTTTGTGCTACTTTTTATATATTGAAGTAATTTTGATATTAGATAGTCAAATCTCATAATCTTTTTCATTGTTAAGTCTGGACTTATAGGAAAATGGAGAAGTAGCATTTGAATTTGAAATCTTATGGAAAAGGACTGTAGGAATCAGCTGCTCTTCTTCCTTATTAAAAAAAAGAAAAGAAAAGGAAGGCCTAGAGAAGTAGAGAAGTTATAGTTTGCCCGTCTTTACACAGTGAGTTGGTGCCAGAGTTGAGACTAGAGACTGACCTGCCCAAGTCTTCTTCCCCTCATTCCACCTCCATTTCTAATAAGTACCTGAGTTACATTTGGAATGAGAATGAAGAACTTTGTCTTTGGTTAAAATCAAAGACTTTTAATTTTTTTATCCTAAATTATGTGCTTTGTGGATGTTTGCTTCTTACTAGAGTACTATTGTGGCTGTTATACTTAGTGGAAAAAATACTATTTCTTATTCATTTTTATATATTTTAAAATTTAGAATCACTCTGAGAATGTAAAGTATTGTTGCTTCTCAGTTAGAGTAAAAAATGACCTGATTTTGACCACTATTTTGTCTAACAGGAAGCCTGCAGACCTGCAGAACTTGGCTCCGGGGACCCACCCACCATTTATAACTTTCAACAATGAGGTCAAAACGGATGTAAATAAGATTGAAGAATTTCTTGAAGAAGTCTTATGCCCCCCCAAGTGAGTATTGAAGAAAATATGCATGGAAATATTGCCATCTCTTTAAAGTTTGTCTTATCTGGCCGTTAGAGACATTTCTCCTGATTGTACTTGAGTTAAATTGTCACAGCATTAAGTTGGAATGACTAGCACTTCTCTTCATACATTATAGTGCTACACAAATGACAGAATTGGCTGCCAGGTAGGCCAGTAAGCCACACTAAGAAAGGTAGGAATCTGATTAAGCTATAGAATACCTTGTGAAAGTAGGTTTGAGACACATGAGATAGGTCAGGAAAGACTGGTTATTTGAGGTCCCAAAATGAGAGAGAAGTTTAGGGAGAAGAAAAGATGGGGAAAGACTGAACTGAACCCAGCCAGAATATCTAAGCAGGAGTGTGGTACAGGTTGCTGGAGATTTCCTATCAGGCCATTTTAAAGGTAACTTTCTGAAGCTACCACCCCAGGGAATTAACTTTTTAGATTGTGTCCCTGGGATTCCATTTTTATTTATGTATTTCTTTGAGGTATTCTGGATCCCGCAGTCTTGCATATTAGCCCACATGGTTAATGATTTTAAAGTACTCAACTATTTACTATATTGTGAGGTGTAGTTGAGGAATAGATGTACTGTAATGACAGTTACCTAAATTGCAACTATTCATCATAATGTAATCTTGGCATAGATTCAAAGCATCATTGGTTTCTTCTAGGCTTTTCCAGTTTCATTATCCTGAAAACTGGAATGTTTCTTCTGGCCCAAACCTTTTCTTGTTAGTTGTTTTTCACCCTCCATATATACAGATAAATTTCCCTGAATTGGGATTAATGGGTCAGAGAGTTCTAAAATAATAGTTAATCAGTATTCATTCCTTCATTCATTAGTTTATCCTGCAAACAGTTACTGGGCAACAAAGCCCTATGGATGTAATAGTTAATAAGATAGTCCCTGCTCTCAAGAAGTGCAGTCAAATACATATGAAGAGATAGTGGTGCCGTGGGACAGTGAGTAGAATCAGAAAAGGCTTTATAGAAAGAGATAACACTTGAACTGAGCTTTAACTGAAAAAAAAAAAGTGGCCTTTAGCAGGTGAATGAAGGGATGACAGACGTTCCAAGCAGAAAAATAATTTTGAATAAATAGTGTTTCTTTGGGGGACCTAAAGCTGTGGCTGGAGCATAGCATGCAGGGTTGGGGATGGTAGGCAGGAAGGCTGCCAGGAGACATATGAATAATGACACCTCTGTCTACAACTAGCCCATCTTCAATTGTGAACAGAATTGCCCTCTGTTTAGCAATCTTATACTAAGCTTAAAATTCATTTTCTTTTATTTTTTTAAAGCATTGACTAATTTAATCCTCACATCCACGGTGGCATTGGTACTTTTGTTTTTAATTAATTTATTTATTTTTGCTGTGTTGGGACTTCGTTTCTGTGCGAGGGCTTTCTCTAGTTGTGGCAAGCGGGGGCCACTCTTCATTGCGGTGCGCGGGCCTCTGACTATCGCGGCCTCTTTTGTTGTGGAGCACGGGCTCCAGATGCGCAGGCTCAGTAGTTGTGGCTCACGAGCCTAGTTGCTCCGCGGCATGTGGCCTAGTTGCTCTGCGGCATGTGGGATCTTCCCAGACCAGGGCTCGAACCCGTGTCCCCTGCATTAGCAGGCAGATTCTCAACCACTGCGCCACCAGGGAAGCCCCAAAATTCATTTTCTTAATGGTGTATTCTAAAGCTTATTCTCTGCCTTCCTTCCTGTCTTTCTAAGACCCTCAAACTTCTTTTTTTTTTTAATTTTTATTTTTTTGGGTGTAGTTGCTTCACAATGTTGTGCTAGTTTCTGCTGTACAGTGAAGTGACTCAGCCATATGTAAGCCTCAAAACTTTTTTATCTCTACTGTCCAGGAGTCCTAACCTTCCTTCTATCCGTAGTAAAGTTTCTCTAGACCAACATTAATAAAACCATATTTGTCTTTTCCTCCAGGCCATGTATATAGTTAGAATACTGATAAATTGAAACTGGGATCCTTGTAAAAATATAAATTGAAGCTGTATACACATAAGTAAGGAACTATTATGAACATGCATTCAGCTTAGTAGAAATAACTTTTCAGATATTGTTTTGCATCATAGAACCTACTGGATCTCTTTTACTCTTTTTATGTATGTATATATATTTTACCCTTTTTATTCTTAAAGTCTGTCAGCTCCATATTTGCCATCTTATCCTCAGACACTAATGGAAGTGATCGTCCTCTCATAACTGATGATCATTGTATCAACATTAAATTATAAATAGAGAAACAGGGCTTCCCTGGTGGCGCAGTGGTTGAGAGTCTGCCTGCCGATGCAGGGGACACGGGTTCGTGCCCTGCTCCGGGAAGATCCCACATGCCGCGGAGCGGCTGGGCCCGTGAGCCATGGCCGCTGAGCCTGCGCGTCCGGAGCCCGTGCTCCGCAACGGGAGAGGCCACAACATTGAGAGGCCCGCGTACCGCAAAAAAAAAAAAAAAAAAAAAATAGAGAAACAGTTTGAATGACATTCATTCTCTGTGAAGGAAGTTGTATGTTGTTTTAAAGCATTGTCTAAAATGTTTGTTGTGTAAATCCTTCCAAGGATATTTACGTTTTTGAAATCAGTATGCTGATAACATTATATACCATTTCAGTAAAATGGGCATTTTCTCATATTCTCTTCTAGCCTTCTGCTTCAACAATAGCAGCAATAACAGCAACAAAAATAATTTTCATTATTCTTTCTTATTTTTCTCAGAGGGAATAAATATTAACAGAAGTAGTAGAACTAATATCAAAATATTCAATTTTTTTGGCATCCAGTACTCTGTAAGACACCATAGCTTTTTGAATTGGACCTTGAAAATAAACATTTTCACATTGCTTTTTTTTGTTTTCTTTTTTTTTTTTTTGGCTGTGCCGTGTGGCTTGTGGGATCTTAGTTTCCCAGCCAGGGACTGAACCCGGGCCCTTGGCATTGAGAGCATGGAGTCCTAACCACTGGACCGCCAGGGAATTCCCTCATTTTGCTTTTCATATAGAGAAAATTTAGCTTCATTTCATTTGGGCGTATTCATAGAGATACTCTAACCAGGAATGATCTTTTCTTTTGGTTTAAATAATTTAATTTAAAACTTGGAGATCTTTCTGTTATAAAAGGGTTCATAATCCACTAAATTCTCTCTGTGGTTAATTTTCCTTGTTTTTATGTTGAAGTTTATATTCTGAAGCGTTTCTAAATAAAGTTTAAAATTTTACTTTATATAGAAGGGAGTATTTTTGATGTTACTAATGCCTCTGCTATTATTAACTAACATTCAAGTGCTAATTGTGTGCCATGCACTGTGCATTGTGGATTATTTTGTGGATTCTCTCAGAGACTTTATGAAAAAACTGAAGATGAGTAATCCAAATAATTTGTCCAAGATTTCACAGTTCATGGTGGCAGAGCTGGCATACTTACTTTCAAAGCCAAGTAAAAACAAAAACCTATGTTTGACTTTTATAAAAGGTAAAATGTGAGTCTTCAATTGTAATTGTGCTTTAGTGAGTACAAAATTGCAGGCCAGCTCAAGTTTAGAGGAGGGGTAATATAGAAAGCAAAGGCAGTTTGTTCTACTGTGATGACCAAGTGGGACTGAAGGTGTTTTTCAAACTTAATTTAATGAATCCTTTTTTAAAAGTAGATGAGGTTTAACTTCTGTTGAGTTTTTATTTATATGCATTGGAACAGCATGTTTGGATTGGGAGTACCTTGCCCTTAGTGGGCTCTGTAACACATAATGTGAAATGCGGATCAAACAGCATATTCTCTGTCATGCAGAATTGCTTCTAGAGGATGAGAGGAGGAAGTGTTTCTGGGACCACCGCATACATTCTTCTTCCTTTCTTCTGTTCTAGGGCAGCCACGGACTGTCTGCCTTTTCTCTGTAGGATAAGGAGGTCTTCAGGTCCTTAGCTGACCCTACTCACACTGATTGTAAGCCTTCTTGATTCCAGATAGGATGAGGACAAAAGGCAGAAGAGTTGTACAAGCTGGTGGACTAGAATCTAGCATTTCTAATAACATGTTTTTGGCATTTGATGATACTGAGAACAGAGGGGTTTTTATGTGAGCATTTCTGATTTAATCATGACAAGTACAAATACAGGCAACTGTCTATTCTAGAGTTGTTTAGAATTTAGAGACTAATGAAAAGATAACATCAAGGAACTTTTGCTGGTCTAGGTAACTATAGGTTTTAAAGAAGAAACTATCTTCTCTTCTAGGGATATTTTTTTCAGTTCCCCTTGCTTGAAAGAAGGAACTACTTTGCCCAAAAAAAGCTTTCAAAAAAACTTTGAAATTTGGGTTTTTAACTGAAGCAGGCTTGTATACTTGGCTAACTTACTGATAAAAGGATAGAGGAAGCTAGATAATTTTGGAGAAGAGTTCTATAAACTATTGTTAAGCCTTTTTTTTTTTTTTTTTGTGGTACACGGGCCTCTCACTGTTGTGGCCTCTCCCGTTCTGGAGCACAGGCTCCGGACGCACAGGCAGGCAGACTCTTAACCACTGCGCCACCAGGGAAGCCCGCCTTTTTTTTTTGTTTTTTAAAGAGAAATATAACGAAACTTGAGTTTACAGGGATAATTTAATAGACTGTGTAACCACACTTTATTCTTTCATTAACACAAGGAAGGAGAAAATGTTTGAGATCTTTCTTAAAGGATGGAAGTATTCTTAGCTAGTCTACCATTAATAGTCAGTGATGTAATACAGGATGTGATAAAGGACTGATCTGAAAGTCTACCCTGGATGCGCATGTCTATTCCGTTGTTGACACATAGCCTTTTATTAATTATTTGCCTTCCTTTTGTTAAATGTTTAAGTGAATGCTCATAATAATTGAAAAGTATTGCTTTATCAAGCAGTTTGCTAAAACTACTAATAATGAATTATTAAAATCCAATGTTTGGGGGGAATGCAAAAAAGAGTTGACAGCTGATTTTGGACCTACCAGTTTAGCATTTGATTTATCTTTTAGAACTTGATCTTTAGTAAAACAAAAACGAAACGACACTGGACCTGGGGACAGGAGATGTGAGTTTCAGTTTGACAATACTTTTAACTAGTCCAGTGATTTTGGGGCCAAATATGTAAGCTTTCTGGAATATTATTTCCTTTTAGGCAAAATGAGAGATTGAGGTGAGTGGTCTCTTGTAACTATAGTATTGTATGCATTAAATTAATAGTACAAATTTAATTGTCTTGGAGGAGGAGAATAGGGCATGTTTAACCTGCTTTAGAGAACACTGTTTTTCTTAAGAATTGTAACAACATCTATTTCCATAGGAATAAAGGATATGCTGATTGCAAGTCTTTGATTTTTACCTGTTCATTAAAACAGATCTCTAGTAAGCATGCTTCTATGTGTTGATCATTACAACCCCAGTACTTAGTACAATTCCTGACACATGGTAGATACTTAATAATTAGAATAAATGAATATATGCATGAATAATGAATATATAAATAATCTGTAATTCAAACCTATGAGAATTATGAAGTTAACTTCATTAGGAAAAGTTGGTACTGCTAAATATTGGTTGGGGAAAAGGAGTAAATCTGGAAACTTGGCTAGAGAAAGTCATAGATATATTGAAGAGGCACTTCAGTATATTTTGTTCCTTGCACTATTTTTTGTTTGGAATGAGTCAGTGAAGGTACTGTATTATAAGCGGTGGAAACATTTAGATTAGAGGCTGGTTGTTTTCATAGTCAAGGGAAATTCAGGAATGTTGAAGCTGGAATTAACTGTTTCAGCTCAGGCAGGGAAAATAAAAAGAGAAGGTAAAGTTTTCTATAGTTAGCAGGAAAAAAAGTACATATATATACACATATACACATATATATAATATACACATACATACACACACAGGTGAAATTTACTATAATCATTCACTGAAAAGCTTGTTATGTAATTAATTTCATTTCTAATTATGAAGAACTCTTTAAGCTTAAAAATAGATATTAAACAGGAAAATAACTTGAGCATGTTGGTATTCAATAGATATTTTATATTCTCCTTACCAATATAGTACTATGTCTAATTTAGAAGATATATCTTTTCTTGAATTTAAAATTGCAAACGTAAAAGTTACGAATATAAAAACTAACCTGAAACTACAGCTTACAACTGAACAAATTTTTTTCTAAAAATACCTCACTTTCATTTTTTAATTTAAAGAAAAGTAGTAAGACAGCATCTTAAAATATATGAATAAATCTAAACTAGTTCAATGTAAGATTTTTTCCGTAGTCTTACCGGCCCCCAGCCCATTTTGCAGGGCTTTTAAGCTGATCAGTCTTCCCTAAAGTGGTGCTCAAGAGTCTGGACTTTAGTCCTGACTCCCTGGAGCTGATACAAGCTCTGCTGAAGGGCGAAGTAAAGAATTGGGCTTTTTCACATGTATTTTCCAATTTGAGGAAGAAATAAACATTGGGTATGTGTGTTTGAAAATTTAAGTATATGACATACACATTTGTGTTTTTTTAAAAAAGCTGTTGTGTCATGAATGTCTCTTCTCAAAGTAGAAAGACTTTGTAACAACACAACAGAGCACTTGTTAGCAAAATTCCTGATGTCTTATTTTTCTGTTGCTCATTGTCACCCTTACAATATTTAATATATGGGAGGTTTTGGAAAATCCTGAGTGTAGGAAAGTGAATGATCGGCCTCCTGCTGTTTTTGTCCTTAGTCTGCGCTTGGGCAGCTTAGACTCTTCCTCCTGTCAGGGTTCTGTGGTACTGCTTTACATGGCTGGCTCAGTGTGTGGCATACCCAAGATCTGTCTGTTTGGCATTCCTATTTGAGAAGGCTCTACAGTTGAAATGTGGCTAGTGTAACTGAGGAAATGAATTTTAACTTTATTATGATTAATTTAAATTCATATTCAGATAACCACAAGTCACTAATGGCTACCATCTTGGACAATTCAAATATATAACATTTCCATCATCACAGAACGTTCTCTTGGACAGCTCTGCTCTAGAGTTCTCTTTCTAAGACGCCCATGGGCTTGGCACAAGTCTGAACAAGTAGACTGTTTCCCCAGCATTCTAATTTATAAAATGGAGGTGGAGTGTGGATGAGCTTTGGTTGCCAAGAATATTAATATGTGAACAAAAACACTGTGTAGAACTTTGTTTCCTAAGGAAAAAACACATCTTAAAAATATCATGGAAAACAGATGATGGCATTTCTTAGAGTAATAACCGTTAAAAGATGTCTAGTAACTGCTAGCACAATGGTTTGATTGAGAGAATTTATGCTAATGTATCTTTGGAGGATCTATAATCCGTTATTACATTTTTCATTTAGGTACTTAAAGCTTTCACCAAAACACCCAGAATCAAATACTGCTGGAATGGACATCTTTGCCAAATTCTCTGCATATATCAAGAATTCAAGGCCAGAGGCTAATGAAGGTAAAAAAAACCAAATGATTGAATTAGCACTGTAGAACCATTCCCCCCTCCCCGCAAAAATACCCCAAAACAAAACAAAAACAGGAAGAAAGACCAAAAACCCCTATTATGACAGGGATTATAAATGATTACTTTGGAGGCCAGACATTCCCATAAGTATCAAAAACTGGCTTTCAGAGTTGATCAGAGATTTGAGGATAAACCAGGGTAAGTCCTTAAATTGCTTTTTTCTCTGTTTCTTGCTAGTGGGACCGTGCCTAGCATAAAGTAGATGTGTGATAAAATGTTTATTGAATAAATTTGTTCTCATATTCTTCTGAGAAGTTACCACTAAGGGAGCTATACAGAAAACTACGGCCTCAGGAACCAGTGGCCTGGGTGGTTGAGGAGGTTGGAATAGGTGGATACAGTGCAATTTAAACTGTTTCCAAATCTTTGTTTATTATCTGTGCCAGCAACCTGAAGTCAGCCTGGGTGGATTTGTGTGCTAACTACCCTTAAGAGCAGTTTTTGGAGTTGCTCTAAGAGAGATTTGGACTCACCAGCCTTCCAAATTTCTCCATATCCTACAATTAAGATTTTAGTTTCAAGTCATATTTTCATGGTGAGAATTGTTTAGGTAGTACAGATGCAACTTCCTTCTTTTATTTATTAAAAGACGTTATCTTATTATTTCATTTACCAAACTTACATATAGTAAAGGGAAGCCTCTTAGAAAGAGGTCCCATTTAATGAACCTTGTCTTAATGACACCATTCAGTCATTTCCCCTTTTCTTCTCTTTAGGGTGTTAAGCATTGTTCTTCCTGGGGAAAACTATATATAGAGAGCATTAGTGTTTAATTATAAGTAACAATAATAACCAAAGAGCCAACTCCTGAAGACATTATAATCCATCACAATTTTAGACTCTTTGGTAGCTTGGGTGGATTTCTTTGGGTAGAGTTTATGGCAGCAAATGAGCAAGAATACCAAAGGGGAAAAAATATCAGTGCTGGTTAAGCAAGAATAAACATTTTAAAAAATTGAAACATTTGCTGATTTCCTTATGTTATTTCAGTGGGTAGATTTCCAAGCTATTCAGGCTTTTATTTTTTCTATAGCGAAGGGAAAAAAGGGAAAACCTTAGTGCTCAGGCCTGGCTTATTAAGTGTGTTTCAGTAGCTGCCTTAGCTTGGGAGCAATTTTCCTCAGTAATTGGCTTTTCATTCTGACTACTGTTTCTGTCTGAGAATTTTATATACTAGGTAAACAGTTATACTGGAGCCCCTCCTATCCACAGACAGTATCTTTTCTGTTCTACCCTCCTTCCTGCAGGTGACTGTTCTTTTTACACCCAGATGCTCTTGCTGCATAATTCTTTGAACTCTCTTAGTTAAAGTCATAATGTTTTTATTTCTCTGTGTGGCTTTTGGAAACTAGAGGGTGGTTGAATTTATTTTGACACTTGGTGGGGAGGAGAGGGAAATAAAATGTGTTTGCTTAAAAAAACCCAACAAAACCAATTGCTTTGAGGGATGGGATGGGGGTAGAGAATAGGGGAGAAAGTGACTCATTTAAGTATAACTTTGTATTCTATTTTTTCCTATCAATTTGTTACTGTCTTAAGTAGCCACCTACACTTACTGTCCTTAGAATGCTGTAACCAATAAGAACAAACAACATAATGGATTACACAGTGCAGAATTTAGAAGGCTTTTTACATTAAATTACCTATTGGTAAATAAGAATTCCAGTTACCAAGCAACTTCTCCCCACAGTGGCCTGTCACTGCCTTGGGACTTTAGAAAACAGTATTCCAAATCACTTTGGAGCTTAACGGGTCTCCCTTATGTATGTTTGTTGCAGGTCTCTTATCTGTCTGTTTAGTGCAATTAAATGTCTTAAATAAGCCTTAGTCATCCACCTCCTAATTCCCCCAAACAATAAACAACTTACATGAAGATGGATTTGTCATTTTACATGGTAAATCAGAGTAGGCAAGCCTTTGATTAGTTTTAAAAACCTATTAAATGTTTTACAAAATCCAATGTGTTTGGACAATTTTAAGACCTTTTAAGAGCTAAGTCTATCTAAGTAAGGGATTAGATGCCTAGATGCTGTAGCAATTGGGCTAGTGAAAGTGAAAGAGAAGGGCCAATGCTTATATTGGGGTACAGAGTAAGCAAGTATGATTTAAAGAATAAAATAAATGAAAGGAAACATAGATAGATAGATAGATAAAACATATAATTCTTTTGGTAACATGTCTGAGGTGATTGGGAGTAACAGCTTGTTTTTTTTGAAGCATTAAACGAGAAATTAATGGGTAATTCCTTTTATGGGATGGGTTCATTATGACCTGTCCCAGATCTCCTAAGTTTTTTTCAGTTCTGTGATTTCATTCATTTATATAACTTATTAAGCTCCCAAATGTAACTAATAGATAATTTATTAGTCTGTTGATGTTTATAATATTCTTAAGAGATCAGTGAATTTAGCAGTGATGAAATCTGCCATTATAGCCTCCGAGGCATATTTCATAATGTCCCAATTCCCACTTTTAAATGGAGGCAAGGAATCTTTAGATTCTGATCGGTTCCTTTTTATTCAAGATTTATCCTCCCTCCCTACTTGCCTCCCTCTCTCCATCCATCTCTCTCTTTCTGTCTCTCTCCGGAAAAGTGTGTGGAATCAGAGGATGGTTGTTCATCATTGTAGCAATGAAACTGCGTTGGGTATTTAATCATGTTTAAATACTTATTACCTCTCCCTGTTTTCCACTGATGTGTTACCTGGCATTTAAAAATTGCTTGTGTAAGATTACCCTTTTATTAAAACTAGCAGTAGCTTTAAAATATAGTTTTGTCCATGTAAGTGCTCATAATTTTTTTCTTCACTGTAAATTATATTGTTTTTCTACAACAGTAACTGTCTTGTTACATTTAATGCTTTTTGCCTTGCGCTTTTACTCATTCAAATTATACAAGTAGTAGAATAATGCATGCTTTTTGAAGAAGTTAAAATAGTACAGAAATTAATAAAATTTCAGTGCCCCTTCTTAGTCATATCATATAAACTCTTCCCCAGCAGCTAGTATGTATCCTTCTTTTTTTCTATGCACACATTGTACTTAAATGTGTATTTATGTGTGTATATATATATATATATATATATATATATATACACATTCTTCAGTTATCTTTATCATGTACTATATGGTAGAAATACTTTAATATCAAAATGTAGATCTTCCTCATTTTTTAGAAATGCTGCTTAATATTCCATAATATGGATTTTTAGTTAACTATTTCCTTACTGATAGACATTTAGATTGCCTCAAGTTTTTTATTATGACAAACTGTGCTGCCAGTGTCCTCGTGCTAGATTTCAAATAGGTCAAAAGGTTTTGTTCTCCAAAGACTATAATAGTTTTTATTCCCACTAATGTGAAAGTATTCATTTCCCCACACTTCTGACCCTGGTGTGTTTGTGTGTGTCTGTGTATGAGAGAGAGAGTATATGTTAATATTTTGATTTTCACAGTTAATTTAAAAACTGATTGTATGGCCTCTGGGGTACTTAGTAATTTTTTTGAGAACTTTTGAAATACCTCCTTAGAGATACAGCATTACTACAGTAGGGGTATTAGAGAATAATAGTGCTACTTTTTAATTACAAAAGACAAGGAGCTAGCAAGAGGGAAGAGATATGGGAACATATGTATATGTATAACTGATTCACTTTGTTATAAAGCAGAAACCAACACACCATTGTAAAGCAATTATACTCCAATAAAGATGTAAAAAAAAAAAAAAAGGGAGCTAAAAAAAAAAGAGCTACTTTTTGATGGACTGCTACTGCCGTCTAGTGGTTAATCTTGACATTTTCTTTATTTTAACCAGTTTCACATTCCTTTGTGATGGTTTGTCTTTAAGACTTTGTTACCTCGTTTTTCTTTGTTTTGTTGTCCATTCCTTAGTTTGATAAAAATTGTATCAGACTAATTCAGCATTCTTTGTTTTCATTAATATACCCTTTACTCTGACATTCTTTTTTTTTTCCTGACATTCTTAACTATGAAAAATCACTAACACTCTGGTCGAGTACAGCAGTTCAACTTCATTGCAGGTACTTTGCTACGTCCAAAATTATAGAGCAGTAATTGTAATGTTCTGCTAGCTTCTGAATTTTAGTCCATGCCTTACAGCTAGGATCGTAAGCGTTGTATGTTATAAACCTTGGAAATTTAGGATATTTTATTTCTCTATTGGATACTTTTGAGAGTTAATTCAGGAAAAGGATTAATTTACAGTAGATCAGGGATCATAAACTTGCTTGCACTTGTTATACCACTCAAGTGCCATTTGAGACATTATTTCAGTGTTTGAATTCAGTATTGTCTTCCTTATAGGTCATGATCCTGTTCATTGTAATCTGATCAAAGAACAAGTCCTTATATCTAATATGTGTTTATTTTGTATTCACTGCTTTTGACAGGAAGCATATTGAATCTTTAAAAGTTTGTTCTTTTACAGTCCTAAGATTCTGCTGTCTCCTTTTTTTCTTTTTAAGTGCAACCGTGAAAATTTTCCATCATGCCCTGGACTCCTTACTAACGTAGCTGTTTCTCACATTGCATTTTCTTGTTAATTTATAACCTTTACATTTCAGCTGACTGCATGCATTATTAACAGCTTGTATGTAATTAATAAAAGGTTATATTTATTGCCTTTGTATTTTTGATCTTTTATCTTTAAATGGCTTGATTCCCTGTCACTTCCCCAGTTGCAGTTAAGCTCCCCTAACTCGTCAACTTTATTTTACTGGGTTCTGTTGTCCTGTTTCTTAACTATTTTCTCTAAGAAATAAACTAGCTTGATCCTGGCTATGGCTAGAGCGACTTTCTATTAATAAAACAGGTAGTTCTTTGATCTTAATCTTGTTGTCTATCACTTGACATAACACATTCCAATTTGTTTGATATTTACCTAGGTAAAAAATATTACCAGTTCTTTTTTACATTTTTTAAATGGCTACGTGCTCTATAGCAATATGTAGTACATACCTTATTCTCAGCTTCCCACGAAGATATAAAAGTCAAGTATAAATATCTTCAATCATCTGACTTGAAAAGTGTCTATTCTACATTTTCACCTAATTGCCTTTTGAACTTCATACATTTATGAAACTCAAAACTCTTATACTTAACTATTGGCCTTTCTCAGTCTGCTCCAGACATTGACCAAGTGTCCACCATATGCTGAGGTAAAGTGCCATGAATTTAAGGGGATATGCAGAAGAAGAAGCACAAGACACAGACTTTACCTTCAAAGAACATATAGTACGGTTGGGGAGCAAGAACGATGCATTAATTTTAACAAGAATATGAAGAAAGAAGTTCATGACTTAGTAGACTATCATTTTAATATAAACCAGCCCTGAGTTTAAAAATTTATCAGCTTTAAAAATCTAATAGTAATAGAAAGTACCCATATCAAGGACTGAATACAACTAATACATTTTATGAAACCATTTTAAAAACTACAAGGTATTCAGTTATCAGATACTTTAAAATAACTTATATATATTCAAAAGTAAAAGAACAAGGTGAATATTACAGCAAAGGACTGGACATTATAAAAAAGAATCAAATGGAAGTTCTAGAATTTAAAAATACAATATCTGAAATTATGAACTCAATAGATGAATTTAACAGAGTAGACAATGATGAGAAAGTATTAGTGAACATGAAGATAGGTCAGAAGGAAGTAGCTAATGGAAGCACAGAGAGATAAAAAGACAAATCCAGCAAAAAAAAACAAACCACAGAAAAGAGTGCAAGACATGTGGGGCACAATAAAAAAAGTTTGACATGTGTATAACTGGAATCCCAGAATAAGAGGAGAAAATGGAATTGAAGCTATAGCTAGATAATTGCCAAGAATTTTCCAAACTGATGAGAGATAACAAGCCATGGAGTCAAGCATTACAAAACCCAAGCAGGACAAATAAAACTATACCTGTATACATCATAGTCAGATTGCTGAATACCAGAGGTAGAATCTTAAGAGTGGCAGAGAGAAAGAAAGCTCTTCAAGGTAAAAGCAATAAGACTGAGCACTGATTCTTAACAGAAACAGTGAATCCAGAAGACAGTGTTATGAGATCTTCAAAGAGTTAAAAGAAAACGAATTAGAATTCTGTAAGCCATGAAATACCCTCCAAAAGTGAAAGCAAACACATCCAAATATTTTATTTTTGCCTCAAGATGTGACATTTATATTTACAGCCCTGGATCCGTATACTTGTTGACCAGTCAGCTTTCTCTTACTGCCTCTTCTGTGAGCCTCTAAAATTCACGGTTCAATTTATAATTTCAGGTAGTCGTAACAAGTCAAATTCCAAGATGTCAGATCTCCTTTCTTTGATTTTGAGAAAAGGCAAAGTCTCTTCTTTATTTCAGTATCTATAAGATAGGATAATATCTACCCATCCTATGTCCCATGGCTGCTCTGAAAATCAGTTCTCTTAACATATGTTCACCAAGTTTTTCAACTGAAAATTACTATAAGAATGTAATGATTAATATATTAGTTTTTTATTTATGAATTTTAAATGGTAAAAGCAAAATAGACATTTTCAAATAAACAAAAACTGAACATTCATCTCAGCAGACTCACACTAAACAAAATACTAAAAGTAGTTTTTCAGGCAGAAGGAAAATGATTTCAGATGAACACCCAGAGGTGCAGGAAGGAAGGGAAAGCAAAGAGTAGTATAAATATAAAATATAAATGAATACTGTCTGTATAGAACAGTAGTGTCTTCTGGGATTTAAAATATATGTCCAGGGACTTCTCTGGTGGCACAGTGGTTAAGAATCTACCTGCCAGTGCAGGGGACATGGGTTCAATCCCTGGTCTGGGAAGATATCACATGCCACAGAGCAACTAAGTCCATACGCCACAACTACTGAGCCTGCACTCTAGAGCCCACAAGCCGCAAGTACTGAGCCCGTGTAGCGCCCGTGTGCTGCAACTGCTGAAGCCCGCGTGCCTAGAGCCCGTGCTCCACAACAAGAGAAACCACCACAATGAGAAGCCTGAGCACCACAACGAAGAGTAGCCCCTGCTCACCGCGACTAGAGAAAGTCTGTGCACAGCAATGAAGACCCAATGCAGTCCAAAAAAAAAAAGTCAAATTAATACACAAAACAATAGTAGCATGTGAGACAGGAGGGAAATCAAATACAGTTAGAGTGTTCTAAGGTCCTTGCATTATCCTGGAAGTGGTAAAAGTTATAATTAAGCTTTAGTAAGTCAAGGAAACAAAGTCTAGCAAAAGAATGTGTGATACTATGATCCAGCAATCCCACTACTGGGCATATACCCAGAGAAAACCATAATTCAAAAAGACACATGCACCCCAATGTTCATTGCAGCACTATTTACAATAGCCAGGTTATGGAAGCAACCTAAATGCCCATCGACAGATGAATGGATAAAGAAGATGTGGTACATATATAAAATGGAATATTACTTAGTCGTAAAAAGGAACGAAATTGGGTCATTTGTTGAGATGTGGTTGGATCTAGAGACTGTCATACAGTGAATAAGTCAGAAAGAGAAAACAGATATCGTATATTAAGGCATATATGTGGAACCTAGAAAAATGGTACAGATGAACTGGTTTGCAGGGCAGAAATAGAGACACAGATGTAGAGAACAAATGTATGGACACCAAGGGGTGAAAGCTGCGGGGGTGTGGGGATAGTGGTGTGATGAACTGGGCGATTGGAATTGACATGTATACACTGATGTGTATAAAATGATGACTAATAAGAACTTGCTGTATAAAAAAATAAATAAAATTCAAAAATTATATGAAAAAAATGTATGATACACAAGTAGAGGGGGAAATGAATAATAATTAAAAAAAACCTTAATCCAAAAGAAGGCAAGAAAGAAGAAGAGAACACAGAACAGGAGGGCAAATAGAAAACAAACGTATGATGGCAGTTCTAAACCAAAGTTTGTAGTCATTACGTTAAATGTAAATGATTCAAATACTCCAAGTAGAAAACAGAGTTTCCTAACTGCATTAAAAATGTGTTGCTTATGTACAAGAAGGAATTCTTTCTCCCTCCCTCCCTCCCTCCCTCCCACATTTGAAATACACACCAATAGATAAATAGACAGACAGATAGGCTGACCGACCCAGGAAAGTTGAATGTAAAATGGTGTAAATACTAACCAAAAGAAAGTTGGCAAAACTATGCTGACATTGCACAAAGTAGACTTTGAGGAAAGAATCATTGCAAGAGATAATGAAACATGTTTCAGACTGATTTAAAAAGATGAACCTACCAGGAAAATAAAATAATTCTAAATTTGTGTAACCAAATAACTACCCTCAAAATATATAAACCAGATTGACAGAGCTAAAAGAGAAATAAACTAATCCACAATCTCGGTGGGAGATTTTAACTTACTCCCTTAGTAACTTAGAATCTGCCAAAAAGAAAAATTCAGTGAGAATACAGAAGAATTGAATAATACAATGAAAGAATTAATCTCATTGATATATAACTTTAATCTCATTGTGCCCCACAACTGCAGAATATACCCTTGTTTTTCAAATGCACATGGAACACAAAATTGACTGTAAAGCTGAGCCATAAAGCAAATCTGAAAAATTTTCCAAAAAATGGAAATTGAAATCATATAGAATATTTTCCCTGACCACAAAGAAAAGCTAGATATCAGTAACAAAAGTACAGCTGGAAAATTTCTACATGTTTGAAAATTAAGAAGTGCATTTCTCAATAACCCATAGGTTGAAGAATAACATGATGAAAATATAGCGTGTCTAAATTTATATGCTACCACTAAAGCTGTGTTTAGAGGAAAATTTATAGCTCTAAACGCATATATTAGAAAAAAGAAGGGACTTCCCTGGTGGTCCAGTGGTTAAGACTCCGTGTTCCCAATGCAGGGGGCCTGGGTTCGACTCCTGGTCAGGGAACTAGATCCTGCATGCCGCAGCGAAAAGATTCCGTGTGCTGCAATTAAAGATCCTGCCTGCTGCAACAAAGACCTGGTGCAGCCGAATGAATGAATGGCAAAAAGAAGAGCTAAAAATTGGTAACCTTAAAGTATCCACCTCAGGGGTTTAGTTATATCAGCAAATCAAGAAGGTAGAAGGAATGAGATACTAAAAGTAGAATTTTATGAAAAGAAAACAAATGTGACAGGATTTGGAAAGCTAAAAGTTAGTTCTTCGAAAAGTCTAATAAGAAAATTGATAAATCCTTGACAAGAAAAATTAAGAAAAGTGAGAGAAGGCAGCAATAACCAATATTAGGAATAAAAGGGGATTACTACAGATCTTGCATTTAAATGACTTTTGGAAGATATTATGACAATGTTTATAAATTTTTTTAAAAAAATAATTTAATGTATTTTTGTATTTGGCTGCGTTGGGTCTTTGTTGCTGCGCCTGGGCTTTCTTTAGTTGCGGTGAGCGGGGGTCACTCTTCATTGCAGTGTGTGGACTTCTCGTTGAGGTGGCTTCTCTTGTTGCAGAGCACGGGCTTTAGGCACGTGGGCACAGTAGCTGTGGCTTGCGGGCTCTAGAGCCCAGGCTCAGTAGTTGTGGCGCACAGACTTAGTTGCTCCGCGGCATGTGGGATCTTCCCAGACCAGGGATCGAACCCATGTCCCCTGCATTGGCAGGCGGATTCTTAACCACTGTGCCACCAGGGAAGCCCTATGCTTATAAATTTGAAAACACTGTTGCATAAATTTATAGAAAGTACAGTGTAAGAAAATTGTTGCAAGAACGGATTCAAGATGTGGATCATCTTATATCTATAATTAAAAACCATCTCACAAAGATGGCTTCACTCTTCTAAGCATTTGGGAAAGATGTAACATCAGTCTTGCATATACTCTTCCAGGAAACAGAAAAGAGGAAATACTTTCCAACTTGCTTTTTGAGGTCAAACCACACAAAAACATCAAAAGAAAGTAACTTTCAGGCCAGTCTCTCTGAAACATAGATGTAAAAGTCTAAAACAAAATATGCCAAATCCAGCAATATGAGAAAAGATAATGCACATAACCAAGTTGAGTTTAATTCAAGAATGGAAGATTGTTTGGACATTCAAAAATCTATTCGAATTATCACAGTAATAGAATAAAAAAAATTAAATAAAAGAAAAATTCCGCATTTCAATTGATGCGGAAAAAGTGCTTGATAAAATTTAATGCTTATGATTAAGATGTTTATTTTTTAAAAATTTGCGAAAAAGATACAGCAAGAAATTTCCTTAATCTGACAGAATCTACAGAAAAGTTACAGCAAGCATCATAATAGGGGAGTAGTGAAAGATTTCCTCTTGAGATTGAGAACTGAAGAAGGATGCTTACTGTCAGCACTTCTATTTAGCATTGTACTGGAGGTCTTGGCCAGTATAATAGACAAGAAAAAGCTATAATGCTATAATGAAAAAAGAAAAAGCTATAATGAAAGCTATGAGACTTATAAAAGAAGGGATAAATTTGTCATTATTCTTAATATAATTGTACATGTAGAAAACCTAAAATAATCTACTGATGAACCATAAGAATAAAAAAAGTGAATTAGCAGGGTGGTTGCATATGGCTATTATAAAAATCAATTGTATTTGTGCATGTTAGCAAGAAACAATAGAAAATGTGATAAAAATATTTATACAATAAAAAATGTCAAATATTTAGGAATAAATTTAACAAAAATGGGCAAGGCCTCTACATAGAAAACAAAAGAAATTGAAATTTCTTTCAATTTCATAAAATAAAAAGAAAAATTTAGAAGAAATAAATGATATTCATAGATTGGGAGACTCAAAATTATAAAGATGCCAGTTTTCAAGTTGGGGTTGTGTTGAATCTATAGATTATTCCAAAGTCCAACAGCATGTGCGTGTGTGTGTGTAAATTAACATGCTAATTGTACAGTTTATTAGGGAAATGTAAGGAGCCAAGAATAGCCAAGATGATCTTGAAGAAAGATGTGTTTGAAAACTTCCACTACCTGATATCAAGACTTGTTATAAAGGTACAATAGTTAAAACAGTGTGATATTAACAGAAGGGTAGGCAAATAGAACAGTGGAACAGAATATAGAGTCAAGAAAATATCCCTATCTCACACCATACACAATCAGTTCTAAGTGGATTGTAGATATAAATATGAATGGTAAATAATATATCTCCTAGAAGATAATGGGGAATAGCTTCATAATTTGGGAATAGGTAAGGTTTCTTAAGCTGAACACAAAGTACTGATCATAAAAGAAAAAAAATAAATTGGACTACATTAGGTTTAGTAACTTAACGTTCATCAAAAGTCACCATTAAGCAAGTGAAAAGGGGGAAGGTATGCATAATACATATAACCACAAAGGATTTGCATCTGCATATATAAAAAGACTGCAAGTCAGTACAACAGACAGTCCAAAGGAAAAATGAGCAAACAGCACTTTACAAAAAGAGGATATCCAAAGAGTCAATAAATATGAAAATATGTTAAACCGAATTTGTCATACCCAAGAATGGTTAAAATTAAAGAAACCAACAATACCAAATGTTGTTGAAGATGTGAAGTAACTGGAACATCCATACACTGCTGCTTGCTGTGCTGAACTTGGAAAACTGATCACAGTTTCTACTAAACCTGAACACACACATACCCTATAACCTACATCTCCTTTTAAAAAAATTGAAAAAAAATTTTACTGAGGTATCATTGACATTTATTAGTTTCAGATGTACTACATGGTTTGATATTTGTATACTGTGTGAAATGATGACCACAATAAATCTAGTTAACATCAATCACCACATGTAGATACAAATTTTTTTTCTTGTGATGAGAACTTTTAAGATTTACAACTCTTAGCAACTTTCAGATATGCAGTACAGTATTATTAACTGTAGTCGCCATGCTATACATTACATCATTGTCACTCCATCCATTTTGCCCACCCCCTGCCTGTGGCAACCACAAATCTGTTCTCTATATCTATGAGCTTGTTTGTTTGTCTTTTACGAGTCTACATATAAGTGAGATCATATGGTATTTGTCTTTCTCTGTTTGACTGACTTGACTTAGCATAATGCCCTCAAGTTTCATCTGTGTTGTTGCAAATGGTAAGATTTCATTCTTTTTTGTAGCTTAATAATATTCCATTGTATGCATGTGATGTGTGTGTGTGTGTGTGTGTGTATGTGTGTATACACACCACATTTTCTTTATCCATTCATTTGTCAGTGGGCACTTAGGTTGTTTCCATATTGGATAAATATCCAGAATTGATATTGCTGGATTACATGGTAGTGCTGTTTTTAATTTTTTGAGGAACCTCCATACTGTTCTCCACAGTGGCTGTACCAATTTACACTCCCATCAACAGTGCCTAAGTGTTCCCTTTTCTTCACATCCTCACCAACACTTGTTATTTTTTGTCTTTTTGATTATGACCATTCTAACAGGTATGAGATATCTCATCCACAACTCCATTTTTGATAGGAATATGAATAGATGCACACCAAGAGATTTGCACAAGAAGCCCCAACTGTAAACAACACAAATGTCATTAACAGTAGAATGGATACGTATTTATTCTATAATCATATAATGAAATGCCAAATAATGACAAAAATGTATTATCTGCCTCACACAACACCGTCAGTGATGTTCCTTAGGGTTCTGTCCTAGGCCCTCTGCTTCTCCTTCATTTCCATGGCTTCAGCGTTCATTTGTGCTTTCAGGACGTACAAATATATTGCCCCAGCCTAGTCTGTTCCAGACTAGAACTCAACTGTCTGTGGACATCGCTGCTCAGGTGTCTTACAGACATCTCAAAGTCAGCATATACTGAACTCATCTCCACATTTCCTGAATCTGCTTCTCCTCTAGGAAGGTACATGTCTCAGCAGTGGTACCAGCGTTCACCCTGGGAATCTTTTGTTGATGAGCTTCTCTATACTACTTTCATTCCCCAAAATATAAACTGAGAGTAGGAACCTTTTATGTTTTATTCAGTAGTGAATTTAACGATGCTTGGTACAAAACTTGGCATGCAGTAGGGCCTCCATTTGTATTTTGTTGAATACTTCTATCCTCCTTTTTCCATATTCAGTTTGGTTTCCAAGCTCGGTAGGTTTTTATCTCCTCAGTACTTTATAAAATCCTTGTAATGCCTACAGCCCCTACCTAGCTAAGACTACCATCTGTTGTCTGGACTACTTTGAAGGGATCAAGGGATGAGTCAGTGGGAGCAGTTTGGAAGAAGAGGTATAAGGTTAGGACATTTATGTTGCTGGTGAAATATCTAATATACAGCATGTAAAACTTTGCCTTTTTCTGTGATGGATCCAACTTTATTCAAAGTTATAACTAATATGGAGTGTCACCTCATGATTTTAACTTTCTTTTATGGCCAAGTACTGTACTCATCAGTGTGAACTCATCTATTCTGGGAGTGGGAGGTGAAGGTGGGTTGAGAGGATAAAAGACAAAAAGGGATAAGGGAGGATCTGTCTTTTTAACGTTAGTTTCATATTCCTTTCTAATGATGTTCGCATCCCCTCTTTGCTAAGGGTCACTAACCTTGACTTTCTAGATATACAGGGTGGCTGCATCCTGCTTCTCTCTGAATTATAACATATAGTATCTTGATCTATTTTGCTAATGAGGCCTCCAATTCAGATTGTAAATTGAACTTTCTAATCTGACCTCTATTTTTCATGTTATTATAAGATAGTGCTATTTTTGGCTTCTTACGAATATTAAGGCAGTGCAAAAACTTCAGGCTTCTCTGCTTGGAGTGGAGTGCTTAGATTGGAGTTTCTTAACACAGTTCATGGATATAAATCCAAATATTTTTACGGGAGCAGGACTTAAAATTGAGGGCAAGAATCTGTCTTGGCAAGATTTTCTTTCCTAGATTTGAAATAATAGGTTTGCCTTTTCTCACCCATTTTTTCCCCCAGTTTAAATATCAACTGTATTGGGCCATGATGTGTTTGTATATGGGGCATTTAGTTATTAACAAATTTTTATAGATACCACTATCTGAAATTATCATGCTTTTTAAAATATTTATCTATAATTTTATCTATAAATTTGTTTGTCTTATCTTTCTCCCCCAAGTAAATAAGCTCCATGAGAGCAGGAACCTTGTCTGTTTCGTCCTCCTGTGTCAGAGGAACATTTGACAAATAGTTATTGACTGAAGGAGTAATGCTTCTACTTGGGGCTTGGGTGGTTTTTCTTCTTAGAGTATTTCCATTTTTCTTTCAGCATTGGAGAGGGGTCTCTTGAAAACACTGCAGAAACTGGATGAATATCTGAATTCTCCCCTCCCCGATGAAATTGATGAGAATAGTATGGAGGACATTAAGTTTTCCACACGTAAATTTCTGGATGGCAATGAAATGACACTAGCTGATTGCAACCTGCTGCCCAAACTGCACATTGTCAAGGTAGGCCTGCAGGATGTGGGGCACTATTACACCTAGTATCTGTTTACTCAGGCAGCACTTCCTCTGTGTAAAACTTGGCTGATCTTCTGACACGCACTATTTAGCACCCCCCAAATAGTGTAACTTAATGTTGTTCAGGCAATAGTTGAAACACCCTAGGGTTGATTAAATGGAAAATTATGTCTTAAAATCAAGGCATATGAGAAATAGGATTTTTTTTTTCTGCGACTGCATAAAAATTCAAAGATGTAACAGGTAACTTTGAAGTGGTGGCTACACTGACTTATAGCATCAAACTTTGTTCTCTGATCACCTGACTTTTTCTTTTCAAGGCAGAAAATATTTATTGAGCATTTATTGTGTGAAACACTATGCTGTATAGGATGGTTGTGCAGTAAAGATCAAGATCAAGAAAAACAGAGATCTAGTGTGTGTGTGTTTCAAGTATTTATCCAGTGATTATACTTGGCTGTTTCTCTGGACGGCCAAGGCAGGCATCTGCGATGACCGTCACACTTCTCAATCTCTGGTGTAGCGTGCAGTCCTTATTTAAAAGTCTAGTTAGAATGAAGGTGACAGACTTCAGGTAGAAGCAGTTTTCAGAGATTCACAGAATTAATTTGCCCTGAAATCAGATATATGTCTGGTTTATAAGACATGGCATATAAATGTTAATTTTTGATCTCTTTGTATTTCAGGTGGTGGCCAAAAAATATCGCAACTTTGATATTCCAAAAGGAATGACCGGCATCTGGAGATACTTAACTAACGCATATAGTAGGGATGAGTTCACCAATACCTGCCCCAGTGATAAGGAGGTTGAAATAGCATATAGTGATGTAGCCAAAAGACTTACCAAATAAAATAACACTTACGAGAGAGATGTCTTCACATCTTCCCCTAAGAACATGCTTTTCCTAACAGACTGCTCCTCTTCCTATAAAATAGAAACTTTATTTTGCACAAACATGCAGTTATTCCAGATTAGGATAAAGGATAGACAAGGTATAGTAGCTATCTTTAAATATATACTCCTAAGCAGTATTATTTGAAAATTCTTTTACCCTGCCTACCTCCCCTACCCCGTATCCTCCTAATTTGGAGACACTCCATAAAAACTTTTCACTTTAAAGGCAGTTTGCCATCTCTCTAGAGCCCTCACCACTGTCTCCATTCACTGTGTACAGATGGCAGAACTTTTGAGGTGCACTGTTTAACTGTTAAAATAGTAATCACAACCTCATCAGGCCCAAACTGGTGCATAATGCACGGTACAAGGAATATTTATGTATTTTTGGAATTTTATAATATTTAGTAAGAGTATATGAAAGGATTGCTACTGTATCAAAATATTGTTTCAATTTAGTCTATCCTGGATATGTACTAAAGGATGTTACCACCAGAGAAGAGAGCCTTCTCCAGAAAGTCACTACAGATATTGCTATGTTACTTTGTATGTGGATTTTTACTTTTGCCTAAACGCATTTATCCTTCATATCAATTATAATATCTGACACTACGTAGAAGCTAAAAGTCTAGAGGGAGGAACAATATTTGCAAGATCTTCTTCAAGCCTTTTATGCATATAAGAGAAACCAATGGGCACATGATACTCTCTGTCTAAATATGTTACTGGTTATATGTATTTTGCCCAGTGCCATTCATTTGGAACATTATTACTTTCTTCCTTTATTTTAAAAATGCTCCTTATTTTAGGTAGGCCTCGGCCTTGCTGTTTGTAGATCGTTTGAGCAACACTACGTACACTGATATTTAGTTGATTTAGCTGTAGCAGTACAATGGTTAGTAATGTAAAAACTAACCTAAGGAATGTAGTGTGGGTTTGTCAAAATATCAAGTAGAATTTTGTTTCTAAAGCACATTTAATGTGGATAATCTAAAGACTGCATTATCCATCCTATATTAAAAACAAGATAAAACACATAGATTACCACTCCACCCCCATTTACTGTTAGACTTTGGGGAGAGGATGGTTCACTTCTTTGGACTAAACTATAGTTGTGATGGTGACTACACATTGACTGCAGTTTTGCCTAATCTCAATCATTGCACTTCCTTCAGTTAAATTTTCCTACAGCCACATTGAGGAATAGCAGTCTTCATGTTTGTTTGTTTCTTAAATTGAAGTCCTAAACCAGGAATTGTGTTGTAACAAGGGAGGATGAACTTGGTGAAAATAAAACAAAAGTTTGCTATGTATTTATTCATTAAAAAAAAAAAGACTTTCTATGTACTACTCCAAAGACTGTGATTGTGACTATAATAATGTTTTGGTAATTTTTATACCTAACCTGTTTAAGAAATGCTATTTCTCATAGGCTGCTTTTGGAAATTTTAAGTATATTGCTTTAAAATGGCAGTGTTTTCTTCCCTATGATATGCTAACGTTTAGTAAGCACTGGCTTTATGGAAGCAGCTTGATTTTTTAATAAGCATTCTGCATTTTTTAAACCTATCAGTGACTAGCTTGGTATAGAAAGATAAGAAAAACTCCATATTGTGTCCATTTGGCTCAGGGAGATTTCTTTGCTTTACCTTTCTTAGAACTCCTTATTGCTGATCAAAAGTTTGGGTACCCACCTTTTTGTAATAAAATGTTGGATGATGATTTATCTTGTTCCAGGAAGAAGCATTATCAGGTTATATATTGAGAAATTCTATAGCAGTAGCTTCCGTGGGTGAATATGTCACCTCTGCACCAATACACAGACAGCCGTCTTCACTTTTCACTTACTTTTACGATAGTGGTAACTTGGCATCAGGTGATATTGAATCTTGCCTCATAGCTTAAAGCATGGAAAAGATTCAAGAGAAGTGGGGGTGTCTATTTCAAGTGAACAGTGGACTAAGTGGTACAGAGTAGAAGGCTAATGAGGAAAGAGCTACAGTCCTCAAAAAGGATGAAAAAGCACATTCTGAAACTCAGTTGTGAAGTGTTTTCCACTTTGGATATTTATTCTCTTCTTCTTCTCCTTTTTAAAAATCTATCCCCTGATTGTACTTGGCTGTCTCTCTGGATGTCCAAGGAAGGCAAGGTCTATCTGTTATAATTTTGATGAAGGCGGAATTATTTTTCTGTTGAAAGACAAATCTTATTACTTTATCAGGGAAATTAGATGAGGTTGAGATTGGCAAATGAACGAAAGCTACTAAGAAAGATGATCCTAGAATATGCTTTTTACCCCATCTTACATTTGTGGAAAGATCATAGCTTCATGTCTTGGGAGATTTGGGACACGAAAGTTTTCATGGCAGTTCATGTGGTATATGGGTTGACACAGTAGAAATTATGTTATTATTTCTACAACTACTGAATCATTTTCCCCTTCATTTAAACCCCTTTTGTTCCATTTAAACAAGATTAGACTCTGAATGGAAGATCTTACTAATTTCCAAGGGATTCTGAGAAATTTTTGTGTTCAACATTTGGAAAGCTGTCTACTGTTCCAGTTGATGTAACTTCCTTTTTTAAAAAATGTAGATGCAGATTTTCTATACAGTTCTGTTATTTTCTTTTACTAGGATTGTTGACTTTAGTGATAAAATTCATATAAGATTTTATTTCTTGGTAACTTTGGTTTATACAGCTACCTTTATTATTATTTTTTTTTAATACAACTGTCTTTAAACCCTTGAGCAATCTGTATACAATGAAGAGGTTTCTGACATTTATTCTTACACTCAGTTGATTGAATTTAGGCATATTTACTTCTGGT
The DNA here is from genome assembly GCF_964374135.1 of Grampus griseus. NCBI lineage: Eukaryota > Metazoa > Chordata > Mammalia > Artiodactyla > Delphinidae > Grampus > Grampus griseus. The sequence continues at coordinate 164,113,756 of NC_139017.1, read as the reverse complement.
GTTTTGAATCTCTCCAGAGTTGCATGTAGATAGCTTTTGTTTCTGTGCATTTAAAATATCCATTTAGAAAATATCTACATGGTAAAAATGAGAAGAAATAGAAATGTATTTTTTCATGAACATTTTGATACACGTTTCATCAAGTTTGTTGATTAACCAATTTCTTACACTGGTTATAATCAGTATTTGATTCAAAGAGAGGGAAGCATTCATTATTGTTATAATATATGTTTTTTTTTATTCCATCCTTTACAAATTACTAAGGCTGGGGCTCAAAATTATATTTTTATCATGGAAAAAAATTTCAAATCCCCCAAATCATAATGTTGAACAGAATTGGAGTATTTTCTTTAAATTAGTTGAAAAGGAAAATGAAAGCTTATAGAATGCTTGTATTTTCTTTTCTGTCTCTGGAACCAGTATATTGCTGGCAGCTATTGTATTAAAAAATAAAGTATATTTTCACTATCATAAAAGGTTCTTTTTTACCCCCTCATGAAAATAAATAACAATTTGGGGTAAAAGTGTTTTATTTGAGACTACTTTTTTTTCATGAGTGGCGATTCAGCACATTTAGTAGATTAAAGGAGGAAAACCATATGTTCATCTCAATAGGTGCATAAAATAATTTATAAAAACTTTCATGCTACCCATTCTTAGCAAAATAGGACCAGAGATTAACTTTTTTTAACCCAATAAAGACATCTGCCAAGAACCTACAGCAAATTTCATACATAAATATGAAACAGAAGCCCTCTCATTAAAGTCAGAAATAAAACAGGATTGCCTTCCGTCACAGCTATTATTCAGCTATTTTCCATAGCTTCTTTATTAGAGGCATCCTACACCAATGCAGTAAAATCAGTAAAAAGAATAAGGAATGGAAAAGAATAGACCAAATGACTTCTTTGCAGATGATGCATATATAAAAAATTCAAAATAACCTACTATTAGAAATAATAAAATTCAGGGGCTTCCCTAGTGGCACAGTGGTTAAGAATCCGCCTGCCAATGCAGGGGACATGGGTTCGATCCCTGATCCGGGAAGATCCCACATGCCGCAGAGCAGCTAAGCCTGTGCGCCACGACTACTGAGCCTGTGCTCTAGAGCCCACAAGCCACAACTACTGAGCCCGTGTGCCACAACTACTGAAGCCCGCACGCTCTAGGGCCTGTGGGCTGCAACTACTGAGGCCCGTGTGCCTAGAACCCATGCTCTGCAACAAGAGAAGCCACTGCAATGAGAAGCCCGCGCACCACAACGAAGAGTAGCCCTTGCTTGCCGCAGCTAGAGAAAGCCCGCACGCAGCAACGAAGACCCAGTGCAGCCAAAAAAATAATAATAAAATTCAGATGCTTACTAGATAAAAGATTTAGGAACAAAAATCAATGTAATTTCTATATACTAATATTAACTACATTAAAAATAAACTAGGGCTTCCCTGGTGGCGCAGTAGTTAGGAACCTGCCTGCCAATGCAGGGGACACGGGTTCAAGCCCTGGTCCGGGGAGATCCCACATGTGCGGAGCAACTGGGCCCGTGCGCCACGGCTACTGAGCCTGTGCTCTGGAGCCCGTGAGCCACAACTACTGAAGCCTGCATGGCTAGACCCCATGCTCTGCAACAAGAGAAGCCACCGCAATGAGAAGCCCATGCACCACAACGAAGAGTAGCCCCTGCTCGCTGCAACTAGAGAAAGCCCGTGCGCAGCAAGGAAGACCAAACACAGCCAATAAATAAATCAATAAATTTATTAAAAGAATAAATAAACTAGTAACGTTGGTTTCTTCTGGAAGAAAACTGGGTGACTGAGAAAAATGGGAAATTGTCAGTGTATACTTTTTTGAGCTTTTAGAAATTTGTACCATAAATATATTACCTATTCTAAAAAATTAGAAGTGTTTTAAAAGATAATCTAATATATTTAGGATCAAGTCTAATAAAGAATGTGCAATTCCTTTATGGAGGAAAGTACAAAATATTATCAAAGGACCTAATAGAAACCTGCTCAGTGGACCGGTGTACCATGTTCATGGATGGAGAATGTAAAAGTATAAGAATTTCAATTTTGTCTTAAGTAATTTATAAATGCAATATATTTTCCCAACAAAATCCCAAGAGGACTTTTTGGGAACACAGATAAATGGATTTAAAACATTCATATGGAAGAAGTGTGGCCCCCAAATAGCCAACATATATCTGGAGGGGGGAGGGAAAGAAAGGAAACTTGCTTGACAAGATATAAAGTCTTAAAAGCTTATAGTAATTGCTGGGTAGGATATAGTAAGTCACACAAACACAGCACTCCTGCTGCAACTACCAGAAAAAAACTGGTTTAAAACACTATAATACTATTCTTAAACATCAGAAAACTGGAAGCAATAAGGACTAAATGAATTGGATTTCAGAGGAGAAAGCCTTTCTGAGGTGAACTGATGGTCTGGCCATTTTTTCCTTTGGGGACATTTCCTGATTCTGGGCCCTGAAGTGAGGATTGGGTTTGGCCCATGGAGAGGGCTTTACTGGGTAAAAGAAAATCATAAGGCTCTTGGTGATAGGGCATACTGGAAACCGGAGACATCTTAAATATGTGACTGGTTTGCTCACAGGACATTTGCTGAATTCCAGAGCTCTACATGCCATGCTAGAAGCTAAGCCCAGGGCCTCCAAGAGGCATAGTGAAATCTCCCACGATGACACAATACTTGGGAGACAGAATTTCATTAGAGGGAGGGCTTACCTGAAACACACCGAAAGCAGCTGCAGCTTAGTGGTTGCCAGTCACTAGGGGTGGGAGAGGGAATTGACCACAAATGGACGTGAGTGATCTGTTTTAAACATGGATTGTAGATAAGGGTCTAGTATCCAGAACATATAAAGAATTCTTACAACTCAATAATAGAAAGACAACCCAATTAAAAAATAAGGAAGGATTTAAATATACATGTCTCCAAATAAGATATACAGATGACCAATAAATACATAGAAGCTTAACATTATTAGTCATTGGGGAAGTGTAAATCAAAAACACCCTCTAGGATGGCTATAATTAAGAAGACAGATAAGTGCAGTGATGTGGAGAGATTAGAACTCTCATACATTGCTAGCGGGAAAGTAAAATTGTGCAGCCACTTTGGAAAACAGTGTGGCAGTTCCTCAAAAAGTTAAGGATAGAGCTACCCTATGATCCAGCAATTCCACTCCTAGGTTTATAACCAGGAGAGTTGAAAACTACATCATTGTACATAGATGTTCATGGCATCATTCTTCATAGTAGCCCCAAATGGAAATAACCTACCTAAATGTCCATCAACCAGTGACTGGATAAACATACCCATATCATGACCATTAAAAAAGTACTGATACAAGCTACAACATGAACCTTGAAAACATTATGCTTAGTGAAGCCAGACACAAAAGGCTACATATTTTATGGTTCCACTTATATGAAATGCCCAGCATAGACAAATCTATAGCGACAGACAGTAGATTAGTGGTTGCCAAGAGCTGGAGGAGGAGAGAATGGGGAGTGACTGCTAGTGAGTACAGGTTTCTTTTTGGACTGATGAAAATGTTCTGGAATTAGCCAATAGTGATGATTGCACAACTTTGTGAATATACTAAAACCCACTGAATTGTATACTTTAAAAGGGTAAACTTTATGATATATAAATTATATCTCAATTTAAAAAAAATTACAACGGGGGCAATTCTGCCTGCTTAAAACTTTTGGATAATCAGTGTATACACAGGTTGATTAGCAAAGTTAGTGATGTCGATTTCCCTTGTATTTGAATTAAAGTTCAGTTTAAATGTTTTCCAAAATATTTTCTTAAAGAGGAAAGAGGAAAAAAAAATTGTGCTAATGGCTGCTCAACTTTATAAATTTACTAAAAATCATTTAATTTTGTTCATCTAAAATGGGTGAATTCTACAGTTTGTAAATTATACCTCAGTAAAGCTGTTTGAGAAAAAAAAGAAAAGCTCAAATCTGAAATTAAGAATTCATCATGTGGGTCTAACAGCAGAGTGCACACAGCAGAAGACAGGATTAGTGCTTGAAGATAGGCCAATAGAAAAAATCCAAGCAGAGAGTAAAAAGAATGCACAAACAAAACAAACAAAAGAGCATAAGAAACATGTAATTGAGGTCCCAGACATAAAAGGGAATGGAGCAGAAGCAATATTTGATGAAATAATGGCTGAGAATTTTCCAAAACCGTTGACAAACATCAACCCACAGATTCATAAAACTCAGCAAACTCATTATGGAATAACAGAACAAAACAAAACACAACACACCTAAGAATATCATAGTCAAACGGCTGGAAACCAAAGACAGAAAATTCTAAAGACGGCCAGAGAGAAATATCATGTAACCTTTGAAGGAGCGATGGCTGACTTTTCAGCAGAAACTTTGGAAGCCAGAATCTTTAAACTGAAAAAGATCTGCCAACTTAGTGAAAATATTCTCAAAAGGGAAGGAAAAATAAAGCCATTTTCAGACGGACAAAAGCTGAAAGAATTAAGCACCAGCAGACCTGTGCTACAAAAATACTTAAGGAAGTACTTCAGCCCAAAGGAAAATGACCCCAGATGGTAGTATAGAACCAGAAGGAAGAATGAAGAGCAATGGAAAGGGTAAATATATGGGCAAATATGAAAGAGTATTGACTACTTAAGCAGCAGTAATGTCTTGAAGATATATACTGTTAAAAAATATATAATGTGGAATACATAACTGTGGCTATATATTATACGTATATAACACCATGGAAGGGTGGAAGAAAGGTTTAAGTGTATGTACTTGTATGATCCTTTCATTATTTGGCAAGCGGTAAAAGTACTAATTCAAGAAAACGAATAAATTGTAGATAAATACTGTAATCTCTAGGGAAACAGGTACTATTAAGATAATTATGAGAATAACTTAAAAATCTAAGATTCAAGGGGAAAATGGAATTAAAACAAAACCAACAATGAATCCAGAAGAAAGGACAGGGACTTCCCTACTGGCGCAGTGGTTAAGAATCCACCTGCCAATGCAGAGGGTATGGGTTCGAGCCCCGGTCTGGGAAGATCCCACATGCTGCAGAGCAACTAAGCCCGTGCGCCACAACTACTGAGCCTGCGCTCTAGAGCCTGCGAGCCACAACTACTGAAGCCCACATGCCTAGAGCCTGTGCTCCGCAACAAGAGAAGCCACCGCAATGAGAAGCCCATGCACAGAAACGAAGAGTAGCCCCCGCTTGATGCAACTAGAGAAAGCCCGCACGCAGCAACGAAGACCCAATGCAGCCAAAAATAAATAAATAAAATTTAAAAAACGAAAGAAAGGACAAAAGGACTAAAGGAACAAAGGACAGGACAACTTGGAAAAACAGCAAAAGTTTAGCTATAAACCCTACACCATTAATTATATTCAATATAAGGGTGCAAAACAATCCAGTTAAAAGGGAGTATGAAACTATTTAAAATAATCAAAGCCTAATATATGACATTCACAAGAAACAAACTTTATAAGGACATAGAAAGGTTGAAATTAAAGGATTTAATTCATTGACACAGCACAAGAGAGCAGATGTAACTTTATCATAAAATGCAGGCTTTGAGGCAAGAAGTATTACTAGAGACAAAGGACATTTTATAATACAGCCATGTATAATGTACTTTTATAATGATGAAAGTTTTATTCATTAGGTAGATATAACAGTCCTAAATTTATATGCACCTGATAACACAGCCTGGGATACATACAGCAAAAGTTAATGACGCTGAAAGGAGGAATAGACAAATACACCATCATAACTGGAGTTTTTTTTTCTTTTTCTTTTTTTGCTGTACGCGGGCCTCTCACTATTGTGGCCTCTCCAGTTGCGGAACACAGGCTCCGGAGGCGCAGGCTCAGGGCCCATGGCTCACGGGCCCAGCCGCTCTGCGGCATGTGGAATCCTCCCGGACTGGGGCACGAACCCGTGTCCCCTGCATCGGCAGGCGGACTCTCAACCACTGCGCCACCAGGGAAGCCCATAACTGGAGATTTTTAACATAGCTCTCTTACTGACAGAATGAGCAGGAAATAAACCAGACCCACCCCCCACCCCCCCACACAGTAAGGAATAACTCAATTAAGTAATTTGACTTAATTGACATTGCAACACTACATCCAATAACTGTAGAATGCACATTCTTTTCAAGTGCACATGGAGCTTTTAGCAAAGTAGTCCATTCGCTGGCCCATAAAGCAAGTCTCGACAAATTTCAAAGGAGTGACATCATACAAAGTATGTTCTCTGACTGCAGTGGAATTGAACTAGAAATCAGTATGATTGAAAGACAGCAAGAAAATCCCCAGAATAAGGAATCAGTTACAGCATGTGCAACAAGCCTACACCCTACAGTGAAATGTAAACATTTTAATTTAACAGACATATGTTCGGTAAGCCAGGAACGATTCTAAGCACTTTACATATATTAACTCAGTCTTCCTAACAATCCTGTGAGATCTAGACTATGATTCCCACTTTATGAATGAGGAAACTGAGGCATAGGGAGGTTAAGAAACTTGCTCAAGGTCACAAAGCTAGTGAGTGACAGCAAAATTAGAGGCCAAGAAATATAGCACTGTGCAGATCGTGCTCTGCAATCTTGAGACGTGCTTTTATTGACACTTTTCTCATTAGGGTGGACTTGGGTTGCCAGGTAAGCGGAGCCCATCTGGAGCAAACCTATTCTTGTGTTTCTTCTGTGGGGCAGGTTTCTTGCGAAGGTAGAGGATCCAGGCCCAGACAAGCCCCGCCTTCCCCTGGGGACTTACCATCCCAAGGGCGTTACCACCTCCTGCCCAGGAGGCAGTGGCCGCGCCGCGTCCCCAAGCCCTGCCGGCTTTCCTTGCCCGGGATGGTCGTTCTAAAACGACCGGCAGGAGGCGCAGGCTCCCCTCCTTTCTGCCCCGCGGGTGCAAGCAGGGCTGTGACAGCTGCAGGACCTCGTCCGTTTGGGGAGCCGGCAGCTCGGTTCAGCCACTTCGAGGGCTTCCTTCCTCTTTATCAGATCTGTCAGGGCTGCTGCGCTGTGAAGGCACCTCCGGCCTCTTCCCTCCTTCCTGTGGCGAACGGACGCTCCCCCCGAAGCCGCTAATCTACACCCCGGCGACTGCAGCCCGCCGGAGGCCGGGCCGGCCCCCCTCGCACCTTTTTCGGGGGCGGGACCCTGCTTTGAGGTCAGATCGCCGGGGGCTCCGGCTTCCCCCCTAACTGGCCAGGGCCGCGCGCGCCCGTTTTTCGCAGCCCTTTCGCACTTGTGCACGCGCTCGGCTCTCGCTGGCCCGCGAGGCGGCTGGAGAAAGCGCCTCCGAAGCAAAACTAACAGGTCTGGTGGCAGTTGGCACAAGGGGGGAAGAGGTGCTGCCGCGGTTAGTCCCGGGGCTCCTCCCCGCCTCGCCCGCGCCACAGCCGGCCGCGTGCCGCCACCGCGCCAGGTGCGGGGCCGCGGGGCCGAGCTCCCGAAGGCGCCCCGTGCGGCGCCCAGCTGACCGCCACCGGCGTGGAAGAGAACCGCCCGCACGCCTCCCCGAGAGGGGCCCTGCGCAGTGAGCTGAACGTGACAGCTAGGAGGGGGTTCCCCTCTGCAGACGGTCCTGGAGGGAGGAGTGGCCTCACGGGAGGCGAGCTGTCGTTGGGGGACAAAAAAGGGAAAGCCAGTGACTCGTTTCTGATCCCATTTCTTATAAGAAATGAACATGCTTCCGTTTTTCCCTCGTTCTCTGATTTCCTCAATCAAGTAAAAATAAATGATTTTCCTTAAACACTATGCGCCAGTTATCGTACTGAGTTTATATACATATGGGTATAAATATGTTTTAAAAATATATAACTGTTTCAAGCCTTTTAATCTTGTCAGTTGTATCTTGGGGTAGGGATGATTATTACCCCCATTTTAATAAGGAACTTTAAGCGTCCGGAGGTTCAGTAATTTGCTCAAGCTCACGCAGCCAGGAATGCATGGAGGCCGTCTGGCTCCAGAGCTTAACCATCAGGGCGCTGGATTCCGTGCTGCCACCTCTCCTGTGCTGGGAGGGGCTCAAGTTGGGGACTCAGGAAGGCTGGTTTCTTGGTCCAGCGGTGGAAGCAGCCCGGAGCTCCCCAAGCAGACTTTTCCAGTAGGAAGGCTGCACCATGCCCACTCCAGCCTCCCCAGCGCACAGGGAAGTCGGGACGAGGCAAGCAGAGCTAAGGGCTACCAAGTGCAGGGACCGGCGCTCCATTTCTGTGTAATAAGGAGGGTCCTGCTTGGTGAGAGGGGGACTCTGGGAAGCCAGGGAGAGCAGAAGGGGCTCTCCACCTCCTTGGCTCAGAGACAGATGTGCAGCAACTCCCTGCTGTCTGCAGAGGTCACTGTAAGGTCACCCTTACAGAGGTCACCCTGCTGTGGATGAACGGGAGGTTTCCCCACCAAGGAAGGGGCTGGAGAAGAAGAGCCCAGGACCCTCTCCATTCCCTGCCTTCACTGGCACTTCAGCGATGTGATCTCCTTCTCTGAAATCGTTTCCTGTAGAGGAATTGTTCCTCATCTCCACAGATGCTCCAGGAATCCCATGGACCTTACCAGAACCTTCAGGTTGCCTAATTGAATTATTTTAAAAATTGAAGATAAAGACAAAATGTAAGTGAAGCGGAGCCCAGCTCACAGATGCACATTACTGACTTGATTATCAACAGAGGGTTATTGGTTTCTTTTTAAGAAGAATTCTGCCATGTTCTGAAGATACCTTTCACCTTGCTATTCCAAACCGACTTTCATTATCAGATGCATTTTAGAAATCATGGTGACAGCAGTGCTAGAAATACTCCAGCACCTTTGGTTCATCACTGAATGAACTAAGGATGAGTGACTTGCCCAAGACCCCATAGGTAGTTAATTGCGGCATGGGGACTCCTAGGACAGTGCTCTCAGGACTAGACAGCAGATTTGGCATAAACACATGATGGCTACCAGATAGGGGCAGGGTTGCCACTAAAACCCCTTCTTGATCCCCTTGTCCATGGCTTTCAGGGAGTCCCCTTACTTCATAAGACATGGGTTTAACATAGTCCTTGGCATCCAGAATCTTTATCTCATGTTAAAACACATTTAACTTATGAGATGCTCCATTCATTAAAAAATAACACTTTGAGCTCCTCCTGGATGCAAGGCACTGGCTGGATGTGAATGAATGGAGACACGTGATTTCTACCTTCTGGGAACTTCCAGGATCACAAGGGAGAAAGACATAAACACAAATAACCAGGCAATAAAAGCAGAAGGTGAGAAACAATTCACAAGAGACTTAAAAGCACTCTTCATTCATTCACTTTATTGAGCCTACCTCGTGCCGATTCATAAAGGGAACAATTGCTTTTCACTAGGAAAATTGAGAGTGTATCAAGAATAATTTTTTTTTACAGGTTTTTAACTGCTTAAGTGATTGTCAAAGTAATTCTGCACATTGTAGAAATTTTGGAAAGTACAGAAAAGGGTAAAGAAGCACGTACACAAATTTCCCCCAAATTCACCACCGAGGCAGTGTGTTTTCCAGTCTATTGGCTAAAATTTGTTTCTTTAGGAAGTTTAGAGCTTGCTTCCCATTGCAAACCGATTACATCATAAGCATTTACCTACGTCATCTGGAACCCTTGACTGTTACCTGGCTCTTTACCCAATGCTTTCAGTCATATGGACACACGGTAATTGACTCAACAGCTCCTGGACTGTAGGGCATTTAGGTTCTTTCCAGCTTTTCATTATTACACGTTCGCATTGCAGAAAACATCTCTTTACATACATACATCTTCGGCTGAATTTCAACTTTTAGGTTTTGGAGAAAATAATCAGAAATGTGAGTCAAAAGTACAAACATCTTAAGAAGATTGATAAATATCACCAAATTATTTGCTGAAAAGTTTCTAAAGAAATGGTAAAAAAAAAATGTGAACCAAAAGTAGGAACATTTTCCAGGCTTTTGATAATCACCAAGTGGCTTGCCAGAAATATCTCATGAATTTACACGCCGCCAGCGCCTGTGCACGAATGCCATCCCTCTGTGCTTCAGCTAGCAGGGAGCAGTGTCTTTGATAACTTAATCTATCTTATTTCTATTTTCATTTCTTTGACCTTTAGAGAGATTGAGCGTTCTTTTTTCCCCCAAAATGTTTATTGGCCACTTATATTTGCTTTTTATTACGTCCTTTGCCCTTTTATCTGTGAGCATCTTTGTATTTTTTTATATTGATTTATGTTGGTTCTTTATAAAGTAAGGGTTCTAACCATCTGTCTGTGGTATTTGCTGCAAACATTTTCCCCCAGTTGTTTGTCTTTTAATTTTGCTTGAATTTTTTAATCACACCAGAATTTTTTGTTTTAATGTAGTGCGGGACTGTCAAGCATTTCCTTTGTGGTTTCTTCCACAGCTTTGAAGCTTAGAAAGCCCTTCCCCATGTAAAGATCAGTTGGTGAAGGGAGTTCCCAGGTGATGGATACAGTGGGCCCTTGGCCAGGTGGCAAGAGGTGACACAGTCTGGGGTGCATGGGTTGTCTTTGTCGCTTGAGGCCAGATCAGGGACACCTTTTAAGGCTGGGCTTGTGGTTACAGGTGGGGGATCGATCCACTGACCGTTTTTGAGCTGGGAGGTGGCATATGGAAGTAGTTTGCCAAACAGAGTCTGTGTCTTCAAGATGCTACCTGAATATTGGAATGTGTGATTTCTACCGAGAACAATTGGAACCTATTCTGGAAAGCTGTTATGGGAAATCCGAAGTTTATAGCTCAGTGAAACTTGAGAATTTTCTCCACTGTCTTCTGCATCTGCAGCTGTTTGGGGATTTGAGGGTGATGTTTCTGCTCTGATACTATCAGCATTGAGAGGGCCCTTCCAGGCCCGCACATTTCCTTACTTCCCAGCAAGTTAATACTTACCGCTCTGTTTGCACGTCGCTGACATGCCCTCTCTGCTTGCCGTGGCTTCCCTCCCAGCCCGGCTGGACCACGAACCTCGAGAGCAGGCCTCCACTCTTCTGCTTAATGAAAACGGCAGTTTCAATAACCCGATTCTGCTAGAGAAACCGCACTTGAACAATTTGTAAAATTTCTGGGAAGGAGTTATTCTGGGTGGCCAAATTTTTGGTGAATAGAAAGCTTACTCCTTAGAAGACCATGTTTTGGTTTCTGGTTAGACACCCTGTGAAAATGTATGATACCTCTCGGCCCTTTATTCATTCTCTTCAACAAGACAGTATAACCCATTCCTAAATGAAATACTTAGAAGACGTTTAAGTTACCCAGAATCCCTGCCTCCCAACACAAACATTTCGGTTTTTTTCCCATCCTGTCTTCCGCGTGTGTGCATTTTACAGGGCTGCAAATCATTGTACAGGCTCTCCTGAGGTTCTGCTCTTTTTGTGGACCAGAGCCTGATCATAGGTGTCTAGATTTCAAACAGTGCCCATAAAATGATCATTTAAGACATTTCGTATTGAAATAGAGTGTGCATACAGACTCGAGCACAAATCATAAACGTACAGCTTGATGAAGTTTTGCAAACAAAACACACCCTTGATCTAAACTCTACAGCTCCCAGATCGAGGAGTAGAACATTACCAGCACCCGGAGGCCCCCTCCTGACTGGTCACCATCGCCAACCGCCTCCCAAAGAGAACTCTATTCGGATAGCATAGATTAACCTTGAGTGTTTTGGATCTCTGTGCCAATAAAATCACAGAGAATATCCTCTTTGGTATCTGGCTTCTTTTGCTTACCATCATGTTTGTGAAATTCACCCATACTGTGTGTGTAGCAGTAGTTCATTCACTTTTCACTTCCACTGCTGCATGGTATTCCATCGTGGGCGGCGTTGGTTGTCTATTTCTTTGGAACAAACTACTCCAAAACCTAGTGACTTAAAACAATGACATTTATTATCTCTCATAGTTTCTATGGGTTAAGAATATCAGGGGCAGCTTAGCTGGGTAGTACAGGCTCAGGATCTGTCGTGAGGTTGCCCTTGAGACATTGGGTAGGGCTGCAGTCATCTGAACCCTTGACCAGGGCTGGACATCCGTTCCCAAGATGGTGCAATTGCATGGAATTGTCCTTGAGACATTGGGTAGGGCTGCAGTCATCTGAACCCTTGACCAGGGCTGGACATCTGTTCCCAAGATGGTGCACTTGCATGGGGTTGCCCTTGAGACATTGGGTAGGGCTGCAGTCATCTGAACCCTTGACCAGGGCTGGACATCTGTTCCCAAGATTGTGCACTTGCATGGCTGTTAGCCAGAGGCCTCAGTGCCTCTCTGGGGCTTGGGCTTCTTTGTGACGTGGTGGCTGCCTTCCCCCAGAGTGAATGATCAAGAGACCAAGGCAGAAGCTACAACATCTTCTAGGCCGTCTCTTTGGAAGTCATACATGATCACTTCCACCCGACCCTACAGGTTACCAAGTCAGCTCTATTTAGCATTGAGAGGGAAATTTCACCAAGGCATGACTACCAGGAAGTGAGGATCATGAAGGGCTCCTTGGAAGCTGGCTACTACACACGGATAAACTATCCATTGTAAAAGGTCACTTTTCATAGCATCTCCCATCACATTGTTGTATTATAAGTTATTTGCTGTTGTAGTTAATATCGACACGAACATATTTATGCATGTCACTCGCTTTCTATTTTTTCTGCTGAAGTAGTTCTTAGAAATACATCCCTGGGAATGGAATTCCTGAGTCAAAAGATCTCAACCTGTTTATGACTCTTGCTTTACTGTCACTTACAGCTTCCAAAAGGATTGTTCCGATTTTCAGTGCTACCGGCAACCAAATGGTAGACGGAGTCCACTGCAGCTTTATCTACATTAGGCATTAACACCACCAGACAAAACATTGTACATGGAACATAAAAAGACACTCTGTCATCAAGAAAATGGCAAACAATAGACACCGGTCACTGTTCTGGGATACAATACTGTGATGCCTGGAGGGGCAGCTGTATCGTGAAGAACTGGTGACTCTTTTCTAAGAAGCCCCAGATAATAGGTACTCTGAATGTCTGTAAATCAAACTGGTTTTGAAATTGCATTTTCTGCCACCTCGTGGAGAGGCAGCATGGTGAGTGGAAAGAGCAGTTGCTTTCACTCTCAGCGTCCCCATCTGTAAAATGGGGATCATGGCACCAAACTGCCAGGGTCGGTGTGAGGATTGAAGAGATAATAGAGGAGATGTTCCTAGCACCATGCTTGCAACATGCTAGGCACCCAACAGACATTGGTCGCCCCCTCTCTCCTGCTCCTATTTCCTCTTCTTGGTTTAACAAGGATGTGTTACCCTCACTGGCTGAAATACTTCGTATGATATGTCCTTGGTTTCTCCTGGAGGGAAAAAAAGAAACATGGTAATTCTTTTCTAATCATAACAGTGATGTGTGTTCATCGAATAAAAATTTGGAAACTGTGGGAAAGTACAAAGAAGGAAATAAAAATTACCTGCAATTTCACGCCCCACATCTGCCACTGCTAACATCTGGGTGTGTCCTCAGGGATGTTGGGCCACTTTTTTTTTTATTATTTAATTTTTTTTATTTATTTTCACAAAATCTTTTCTACTGGGCTTATTTTAGGAAGGCAAGAATCTTCATTCTTGTCTAAATAATAGTAATAATACTAGAAAGTGACTATTTCAAGTATATAAAGCCACTTTTTGAAATTAATATATAAAGATAAAAGTGCCAACATGGAAATACATAGTACTAAATTAGCCTGTATTACAGGTGGAGTAAGTTAATTTTGGCATTAATTTATTATGCATTTTTATTATAACATTTTTTCCAATGCCAATTATTTTATTTATTTTTTTATACAGCAGGTTCTTATTAGTTATCCATTTTATACATATTCATGTATATATGTCAATCCCAATCTCCCAATTCATCCCACCACCACCACCACCACCACCCCACCGCTTTCCCACCTTGGTGTCCATAAGTTCGTTCTCTACATCTGTGTCTCAATTTCTGCCCTGCAAACCAGTTCATCTGTACCATTTTTCTAGGTTCCACATATATGTGTTAATATACGATATTTGTTTTTCTCTTTCTGACTTACTTCACTCTGTACGACAGTCTCTAGATTCATCCATGTCTCTACAAATGAGCCAATTTCGTTCCTTTTTATGGCTGAGTAATATTCCATTGTATATCTGTACCACATCTTCTGTATCCATTCATCTGTTGATGGGCATTTAGGTTGCTTCCATGACCTGGCTGTTGTAAATAGTGCTGCAATGAACATTGGGGTGCATGTGTCTTTTTGAATTATGGTTTTCTCTGGGTATATGCCCAGTAGTGGGATTGCTGGATCATATGGTAATCCTATTTTTAGTTTTTTAAGGAATCTCCATACTGTTCTCCATAGTGGCTGTATCAATTTACATTCCCACCAACAGTGCAAGAGCGTTCCCTTTTCTCCACACCCTCTCCGGCATTTGTTGTTTGTAGGTTTTCTGATGATGCCCATTCTAACTGGTGTGAGGTGATACCTCATTGTAGTTTTGATTTTCATTTCTCTAATATTTAGTGATGTTTAGCAGGTTTTCATGTGCTTCTTGGCCATCTGTATGTCTTCTTTGGAGAAATGTCTCTTTAGGTCTTCTGCCCACTTTTTGATTGGGTTGCTTGTTTCTTTAATATTGAGTTCCATGAGCTGTTTATATATTTTGGAGATTAATCCTTTGTCTGTTAATTTGTTTGCAAATATTTTCTCCCATTCTGAGGGTTGTCTTTTTGTCTTGTTTGTAGTTTCCTTTGCTTTGCAAAAGCTTTTAAGTTTCATTAGGTCCCATTTGTTTATTTTTGGTTTTATTTCCATTACTCTAGGAGGTGGATCAAAAAAGATCTTGCTGTGATTTATGTCAAGGAGTGTTCTTCCTATGTTTTCCTCTAAGAGTTTTATGGTGTCCGGTTTTACATTTAGGTCTCTAATCCATTTTGAGTTTATTTTTGTGTATGGTGTTAGGGAGTGTTCTAATTTCATTCTTTTACATGTAGCTGTCCAGTTTTCCCAGCGCCACTTATTGAAGAGACTGTCTTTTCTCCATTGTATATCCTTGCCTCCTTTGTCATAGATTAGTTGACCATAGGTGCGTGGGTTTATCTCTGGACTTTCTATCCTGTTCCACTGATCTATACTTCTGTTTTTGTGCCAGTACCATATTGTCTTGATTACTGTAGTTTTGTAGTATAGTCTGAAGTCAGGGAACCTGATTCCTCCAGCTCTGTTTTTTTTCCCTCAAGACTGCTTTGGCTATTCGGGGTCTTTTGTGTCTCCATACAAATTTTAAGATTTTTTGTTCTTGTTCTGTAAAAAATGCCAGTGGTAGTTTGATAGGGATTGCATTGAATATGTAGATTGCTTTGGGTAGTAGAGTTATTTTCACAATGTTATTTCACAATTTTCACAATATCAATTAAATCTATCTGGTCTATTGTGTCATTTAAAGCTCGTGTTTCCTTATTAATTTTCTGTTTGGATGATCTGTCCATTGGTGTAAGTGAGGTGTTAAAGTCCCCCACTATTATTGTGTTACTGTCAATTTCCTCTTTTATAGCTGTTAGCAGTTGTCTTATGTATTGAGGTGCTCCTATGTTGGGTGCATATATATTTATAATTGTTATATCTTCTTCTTGGATTGATCCTTTAATAATTATGTAGTGTCCTTCCTTGTCTCCTGTAACATTCTTTATTTTAAAGTCTATTTTATCTGATATGAGTATTGCTACTCCAGCTTTTTTTTGATTTCCATTTGCATGGAATATCTTTTTCCATCCCCTCACTTTCAGTCTGTATGTGTCCCTAGGTCTGAAATGGGTCTCTGGTAGACAGCATATATATGGGTCTTATTTTTGTATCCATTCAGCGAGTCTGTATCTTTTGGTTGGAGCATTTAATCCATTCACGTTTAAGGTAACTATTGATATGTATGCTCCTATTACCATTTTCTTAATTGTTATGGGTTTGTTTTTGTAGGTCCTTTACTTCTCTTGTGTTTCCCACTTAGAGAAGTTTCTTTAGCATTTGTTGTAGAGCTGGTTTGGTGGTGCTGAATTCTCTTAGCTTTTGCTTGTCTGTAAAGCTTTTGATTTCTCCATCGAATCTGAATGAGATCCTTGCCAGGTAGAGTAAATTCGGTTGTAGGTTCTTCCCTTTCATCACTTTAAATATGTCATGTCACTCCTTTCTGGCTTGTAGAGTTTCTGCTGAGAAAGCAGCTGTTAACCTTATGGGAGTTCCTTTGTATGTTACTTGTCATTTTTCCATTGCTGCTTTCAATAATTTCTCTTTGTCTTTAATTTTTGCCAGCTTGATTACTATGTGTCTCTGTGTGTTTCTCCTTGGGTTTATCCTGTATGGGACTCCTTGCATTTCCTGGACTTGGGTGGCTATTTCCTTTCCCATGTTAGGGAAGTTTTTGACTATAATCTCTTCTGGACTTGGGTGGCTGGACTTGGGTGGCTATTTCCTTTCCCATGTTAGGGAAGTTTTTGACTATAATCTCTTCAAACATTTTCTCAGGTCCTTTCTCTTTTTCTTCTCCTTCTGGGACCCCTATAATGCGAATGTTGTTGCATTTAATATTGTCCCAGAGGTCTCTTAGGCTGTCTTCATTCTTTTTTCTTTATTCTGTTCCATAGCAGTGAATTCCACCATTCTGTCTTCCAGGTCACTTATCGGTTCTTCTGCTACTTATTCCTTCTAGTGTACTTTTCATTTCAGTTATTGTATTGCTCATCTCTGTTTGTTTGTTCTTTAATTCTTCTAGGTCTTTGTTAAACATTTCTTGCATCTTCTTGATCTTTGCCTCCATTCTTTTTCCGAGGTCCTGGATCATCTTCACTATCATTATTCTGAATTCTTTTTCTGGAAGGTTGCCTATCTCCACTTCATTTAGTTGTTTTTCTCGGGTTTTATCTTGTTCCTTCATCTGGTACATAGCGCTCTGACTTTTCATGTTGTCTATCTTTCTGTGAATGTGGTTTTTGTTCCACAGACTGCAGGATTGTAGTTATTCTTGCTTCTGCTGTCTGCCCTCTGGTGGATGAGGCTATATCTGGGCCACTTTTTATTTTCAGAATTCTAAGGTGTGGTTCCAGGCCAGTGGACACCTCTGTCCAGGCCCCAGTGATGTCTTGGATAGGGTGCATGCTGGAGCCATCGGGTCCCAGCTGTGATGGGGTCCCCAGGCGGCCGCACCTTTTGCTGCACGTGGGAAGCAGATAGAATTTCAAGACTTGTCCTCACTGACTATGGAGAGCAAGACCAGGAACCCTGCAGTGGAAAGGACTGTCTTCATTCTTCCCCTTTCCCTTGCAAGGCCCTGACCAAACTCATCCAGGCTTGGGCACTTCCTGTCTCTGGACCTCAGTTTCCTCATCTGTCAAATGAGCATCTGGGCTTCGATTTGCAGGATTAACACTGTGCGGCCCCAGAGATGTCTGTGTAGCCTGTATACACCCACGTCTTCTTTATTTCTCAGGTGCCCTCACGTTCTCCTTCTTAGGATGGGATGAGCCTCCCACAGCTTCGGATCGTGGTAGTACCCGGGCCATCTCGGGTCATGCTCCTTGGGAGTCTCGAGTCGGGCAAGGAGCCCCTCTGAGAGCTTCATGAGGAGGAAATGAAACAACACGTGTACAGGCCTCTGTGCGGATATAATCGAGTTGTTATGGCACCACCGGTGAAAAGGGACTGCACGGGTTCAAATCCCAGCTCTGCCACTAACTGGCTGTGTGACCTTGGGCAACTTCCTTAAAGCTCTGTGCCTCACTCACCTCTAAACTGGGAAAGATGAAGATGATAATGTGTGGACTAAATTGTATGTGGATTAACTGAGTTAAGCTGCATGACGTCCTTGGCACGTGGTAAGGACTATGTGGGTAGTGGTATTATTACACCGTCCAGAAGGTAGTAAGTGCTCTGAGATGTGCGCTATGTCGAATTGTAAGCAGTTTCCAAAAATGCAAATGTGATTGACATGAAAAGTGAGCTTCTCCTCTGTCACCTATTCTCACACTCCAGAAGTAACCACTGAGAATAGTTCAGTGGGCCACCTTCCAGATCTTTCTCTGGAAGTACATGATGAGCATATATAGGGAGCGTTTTCTCTTAAAAGCATGATACCTTGCATATTGCTCTGCAACTTGCTTTTTCACTCAGAATATCATGGACATACTTTCATGTCACAAGGTGCAGATATATGACTGTTAAATGTATACCTCCAACTCCCTGTGAGGGACAGTTAGGCTATTTCCATTTTTTTTTGATTATGCAAATACAGCAAGGAGTATTGTCGCTACCCTGGGAGGGTCGAGTCAGAGATGGTGAGGGTTCTGAGTGGCTCTACCGTGTCACCCTGGGAGGACCCCCTAGATAGCCCCGAAGGAGGCAGGGGTCTGCCCAGGAGGTTCCCTCCTGGAGGTGAAGATAGCAGTGCACCTTGGAGACAGGAAAATGGGGACTCAGATGACCCTGAAGCCCCTTTCTCACCATTGCCTTTTAAAAGATATTGTTATTAAATATTTTTATTATAAAAAATTTCAATGAAAAGATGCAAGACTAGTCCAACGTATAGGTATATACCTACCATTAGATGTAATGGCTGTTGACACTTGGCCACGTGTGTTTTACCCATTTATATGATATCTCTATCTCTCTATCTCTAGCCCTATATTTTGGCTAGAACATTTCAAAGTAAGTTGTAAACTTCATGCCATATCCCTCATAAATAATTCAATAATTTCTTAGGCTCAACACCTAAGAAAATTAACACGCATTTCCTAATATCATCTGATAATAAATGGATTTTCAAATTTCCCAAGTTGTCCTCCATATATATATATAGTTTTTACAAACCAGGCTCCAGTGAGCTGGGGCTGGATGACAGTCCTTGACAAACGTTGATCCTGGTCCGTTGACGGGAAGTGGCCAGGGCTCTGTAAAACTCCTCACTGCCTGTGTGGTACTTCTGGGCAGATTAGAAAACGTGCCCCTTGTGGGCACAGCTCACATGCCAGTGCACCTGGCTTAGTGGAGTCAGGTTGGATTTCAACCCCAATGCCAATGACAGCACCTTGTGCAGTGCACAGACTAGGCAACCACATGTGGCAGCCCTGATTGGGAGGGGCAGTTTGGTCAGCAAGGCGGGGCAGAGAGAGATTCCAGCCTGAAAGCGAGCAAGGTAGTGGTTCACAGTGGGCTCCCTGTCACCCAGCAACAGCAATGACAACGGTGGCATTCAGTGAGCATCACTCTGTGCTGAGTCCTGCACTGAGTGCTGTCTTGAATCCTCTTGTGTTTTATTCACAACGAGGTGAGATTGGTGCCAGTAGCATCCTCACTTTAGGGATGAGAACACAGGCTCAGAGAGGTTCAGTTATTTGCTCAAGGCTGCACTGCTCATAAGGGGCTGAATCAGGGCTCTGCCCTGAGTCTGTTGGTTCTTGGGACTGTACCTTAAGAACTGTGCCCCACATGGCATTGTCAGGGGGCCTAGGAGCCCCATTCAGGGCCAGGGCATCAGGGGTTTCGTTTAGTAGATCTGCAGTGGGGTCTGAGCAGTCAAATTTCAAATGAGTCCCCTCAGCCACCCTGGGGGGATCCTGGTTCCTGATGTGTCACTCACCGCACACCCGTTAGTAACCACTGGGTGGCAAGAGCATCCGGAAATCCAGGGCCCCAGCCCTCTCTTGGCCACTGTTGATGGCTGTTTGCTGACCTGTAGGTTCCCAAGGCAGAAGTCCCGTCACCTGGAGGTGCAAAGAGCATCAGGAGGCATTGGGAATTCTGTGACTGCAGCCACCAAGGGCCCCAGTCTTGTCACTCCCCCTCCCTGGGGCATCAGACATGGGGCAGCATTGGCAGGAAGGAGGCAAGGTTGGGTGTGACCCACAAAGGCACCCAGCTGTCCTGGCGACCCTGCCAGCTGAGCAGCCCCTGATGGTGAGACAAGCTGGAACCTGGAACCCTTTGCTTCAGCGCTTGCACCTGAACGCACCTCTCCTCCAGCAACAAAATACAAAGAAACTGCATGGGACTAAAAATAACTGTGTGCATGCGCAGTTGGGGCAAATTCTGGACAAAACATACAAAGAGACCAAAAAACCCAACTGCAACTTTTGAAGAGCCTGGAGCAAAAGCAGGGGGTCGGGAGCAAAAGCAGGGTACTGCGCATGCCCCCTGCACACACCACCACTAAACAGGTGGGCAAACCCCCTAAGCCACCCCTCCGGCCAGACCCCTGGACACACCCCTACCCTCGCCCCATATAAGGAACAAGCTTGCCCCCCCCCCCCGCCCCCGCATCGGGGAGCCAGCAACCAAGGGAAACTGTTGTTTGCTCTCTCTCCCCGCCGCTGCTGCAGAGGCCCCAGTAAAGCCTTGCAGGAATTTCTTGTCTGGCTTCTGATCAATTTCTATTGATTAAGGAGGCCAAGAACCCTGGTCGATAACAATGGACTGGGGAACATGACTTGCCCTGGGCTCCCCCAGAAACGGGGTGATGTTGCTGGCTTCCCTAACCCTGGCCGTGACCACAGCTGGGGTCTGGGGAGCCCTGGTGGAGCTGTGGGGGCGGATGGGAGGGCTTCCTGAAGCCTCCAGCTCACAACACTTAAAGGAGCAGGAGAGCATAGAGGCGGGGCTGGTGCGGAGGTCTCCGGCCCTGGTACCACCCCCAAGCCGTCCTTCAGACAATGGACAATTTACCGCCCACCTGCCCAGAAGCTGGCCCCGGGGCTTCGGGCTCTGACGGGCACTCCCTCCTGGCAGAACCCGTTGTTAACTTTGACGCATTCACTACGGGCCCTCCACAGTCTGGGTATGTGCTTAGGGCTGGGGTGCGGCCTTGAATAATTTCAATTCTGCACTCACCAGTCTACGACTTGCCAGATTACCTGCTGTCCGGAACAAACATCAGAACCCGGTTCTCTTTCTCAATCGTCAGATAAAGTAGCATTTTGTATAACTGGGCCTCAAGGAAATCGGGCAGGGCTTCAGGAAGACCAGCAGCAGACCCAAAGCGCGCTTGGATCGTGACTCCTTCTGGTTTGTTTTGGAGGGAGAGACAGTTAGTAGAACTTCCTGGCCGCTGCCTGAGCTACGGAGGCTCAGGGCGAGGCAGGGGGTGCAGGGAACACTCTTGGTGGGGCCAGTGGGCAGCGTCAGACTGAGCCATAAATCTGTGGGGAGGCGGGATCCTGAGATTCCCAGAGAGGAAACTGAGGCTCAGAATGGTCAGGGGTGAGCCCAGGGTCACACAGTTTGAGGCAAAGCTTCTATGTACAACTGAGTGGACACCAGGCATCTTTCCAGGACAACCCCTGTCCCTCCTCCTGGTGACAGAGCCCATATTCCCCCCTCCCCCCGCCCACGCTCAGTGGTAGATGCTCAGACCCCATCCTCAGGGGACCCGCTTTGTCCCTGCTCTCATTCACATCCAGTTTTCCTTTCTGACTGCCAGTCTGGGTGACCTTCGGTGACTCTGGCCTCACACCAGCTCCCTAACCCTACTGCAGACCCTAGCTCGGGCCCTCGGGACAGGCCTGTTCTCTGGCGGGACACTGCTCGGCAGTCCCTCCCCGACCACGCCTGCTCCAGCTTCCTTGGTCCTCTGCTTCTCTCCCCCTTACTCCCGACCCCCGACACAGGCTCTCCCAAGGTCCCTGCTAATGATAATAACATGACATGAAAAATAATACCTCCCATTTACCAAGACTGTACGTAGCCCTGTGCTAAGCTCTTCCAAGCCTCATCGGGCCCTCATCCAACCCCACGTGGGGAAAAACTGTCTCTTCCTGCAGCGGTGGGGGGGAGGGGGGAGGGGGAGGGGGAGGGAGGGACGCGCTGGCGATTTTGCCCCACTCCCACCCCCATGGAGGACCTTTTGATGGTTTTGATGGTTGGTCAAGATGTTTCCCCCAAGAGGAAAAGAAATGAAAGTGGTGTGTGTGTAAATGAGTGTGCAAGTGTGAAGGAGAGATGTGTCTTCAGCCAGGCCCAACACCTACGCCCTATGGGAGGGGCAGGAGGATGATAAAGTAAGACCCGGTGCTCCACGCAGGTGACCATGACCCTGGAGGGTTCTAACAAAGGGACTCTGCTGGGATGGTTCCAGAGTTCTAACCTTGCAGGTGTGTTGTCTCCCCAACCCCTTTTTTCTCGGAGCAGATACGTGTGTGTGGCACATGTGCATTTGTATTCACCGTGATCCGATTTCCTGCATCTCCCCCGACTCCCTGCATCTCCCCCGACTCCGTCCCCTAGACTTTCCGGAGTCGTCTTCTTAGCGGCTGCGTGCTTCATCGTGTGAGGGGATTTAATGCCGCTTGTAAAACACGATGTTTTCTTTCCCCCCCGACTCTCTCTCAGCCCCTCCGCTCGGCAGCCCGGTTTCTCCCCTGCGTTTGGCCAGCTCCATAAAATAAATACATCTACTGCACAGGAGGAAATGACCTTCGGGTCTGGGGGCCTTTTTAATGGGGCCTGAGCTCCCGCTGACAGCTCCACGCTTCCCGGCTTTACCTGCTCAGCACCTAAGGCTTTGCTGGGAGCCCGGAGCTCTGGGGCGCCTCGCGGAGTCCTCCAGTCACCCATTTCTCACCCGGCTTTACCTGCTGAACCTCTGTCACGACTTCCGCCCACTTTGTGCTTGCTTCTTTTTTTCAAGTAACGAAAGAAATGTGTGTTTGTCTTTAAGACTGTAAACGGCACAGACACGAAGGTCCTCGCCTCTTCTTGTCTGAATCGCCTGCACTGTCTCCGGAGCGGCTATGGATTTCTCACCCCTCATTTGGAGTGGAAATTGCTCGAGGCCCCTGTTGGAATCCCTACCCCAGCGGGAGGCCTGGCTTGTGACAGGCCCTTGGTAAAGGCTGAATGAATGAATGAGTGAACGAATGAGTGAATGAAGATGTGCTGAGCAGTCTGTCCCCGCCTGGGTGGTTCATCTCAGGAGGCACCTGTTCAGCCTTCCTGCTTTGGGATGTGGCCCCACTCCTTCCTCCTGTGTGACCTGGGGCAATTGTCATTTACTTTTTGGAACTTCAGTTTTTTCACCTGCATAATGGGGATATTGCCTGCCCAGCTCCCATCACAGGCCTGTGAAGTCCAAGGTAGAAGGTGGGAGGGAAACACTCCATGAAAGATGAAGCATGAGGACATCTCTGATACGAAGTGCTGATGGGAAAATCCAGTTCAGGCTGAGCCACACAGGATGGTGATGTTCATTATTTCAACTGTCCCCCCCCCCACCCCGTCCCATCTCTCCAGGTGAGGAGAAAAGTGTCTGGAAATTTCTCACCAAACCAACAGCGGTTGCTAGGAGCTCTTTAGCTTTATTTACAATGTTTTAATATTCTTGTAACAGAAATGTACTGAGGTTCTACTTTTGTATTGAAAATATTTTAATATATTTGTATATGAATAAATAACAATAATAGTCTCCATTTATTGAACTCTGGCTCTGTAGCAGGCTGTGAGGATCATTAAGATGCCCATTTTACAGATGAGGAAACTGAAGCCCAGAGGAGTGGGTGACTGGCCCAGGCTCACACAGCCAGGAAAGGTTGAGGCCGATTCTGACCCCAAGCACAGCTGACCTGTGGGAGATTATTAGTCCCTTAGTAGATATTGATCACAACAGCCACTGGGCAACTGGCTCGGTAGGACAGGATGCAGAGCGGCCTCCTCACACAAGGGGAGAAACAGCCCAAAGAACATGTTACCAGGGACAGAATTTATGACATCGTGTTGAAGAGCAAGGGTTTTGGCGTCAGAAAGACATGCTTGTGTCCAAGCTCTGCCACTTCCTGGCTTTGTGACCTCAGGCAAGTCCCTTCACCTCTTTGGGCCTCAGTTTGCTCATCTTCGAAAGGGGGTGAGAAACCACCTACCTGCCAGGCTTTTGTGGATTGAACGTATCGTGGACATGACAACACCGTGTAAACTGTAAAGTGCTGCTTATTCATTCCCGAGAAGTGCATTTATAATGCACCTGCTTTCATGCCAGGCAGGCCCTTCTCATGACAGACGAGGTCCTGGTCCCCCAAGGTGGCCTACAGGGCTGGAACCAGACAATCAACAGGGAAACCAGTGAGAGGATTCATGGGTGGTGGCGCGGCGGGGGGCGGAGGGCTGGTGCTGGTGGGATGGAGCCGCCTCAGAGGCTGGGCCCTGCGCGGGTGGCTGGTGGAGGCCTCTCTGGGGAGGTGACATCTGACAGCGGCCAAGACGTGGGAGGTCCACGTGTCACGCTCTTTAGGGGAAGTGCCCTGGGCAGAGGGACAGCCCCAAGGAAGGGAAGAGCTGGCGTGGCTGAGGGGTGAGGAAGGCCAGGGCGGCGAGAGCTGGGAAGGAGTCGGAAGGACTCCTGAAGACAGTAGGTGGCTTTCCCAGGGCTGTGCACGTGACTTCTCGCGCCGCCCGGCCGGGGGCCCATCAGGTGGGGTCTGTGTACACGTCTCAGGAGGCGGGCACGTGTCAGAGGACATGTGTCCTTTCCTTGAAGCCGAGAGAGGCTTCCCCACTCAGAGAGGGGAGAAAGCAGGAGCCCTGGGCAGGGCCCCTGGGGAGGCGGGAGGAGGAGACCCCTGCCCAGAGCCCCTGGTCCCCTGGAGCGGCTCCAGTGGGAAGATGAGAGGCCAGGCAGGATTAAATGTCAGAAATGGGGCCTGGGAGCAAAGCAGGGGGGATCAAGGCGCAAGAGGAGCCTGATGTCCCCAGATGTGGGGAGATGTGCACAGGCCCAGAGGGGAGCCCAGAGAGCGGAGCCCAAGGCGGTCCAGAGGCGGGTCCGGGGGGTGCCCAGGGAGGCTCTGGAACACATCTCCAAGGCAGGTTTCCAGGTGCCCTGGGCAGAGGCAGACGTCTAATGCCCAGCCACTGATCATGATCCTTAGCAAGATGGATCTTTCCAGAAATGTCATTTTCTCCCCAGGGCAATTGATTTGATTAGGGGTGCCCGTGGGACGTCTCAGGAAGGTGGTTAGTGCCATCCACTGCCCTGCAGGGGTGGAGTCTGACAGTGTCACTCTGGCTCCCTGAGTCGTTTCCTCGTCTGGAAGACAGGAAAGCAGTAGCATCCCACCCGCAGCTTTGCTGTGAGGCTTGAGGCGCTAGTGTTTGCACAGCCCGCTGCTCAGCACTTGGGCCAAAGTGAGGAAGCAGCAAAGGGGGCTGTCCCGGCCCTAGGTCCTCCAGTCACAGGATCACGGACCCTCAGGGTGGAAGGAAGGTCGAAGAATCCACCCCTCCATCCTGTAATTGATCACTTCTGTGGTGTCCGGCTGGGCAGTGCCAACCTCAGCTTGATCTCCTCTGATGAGAGGATGCTCACTCCCCACCCCTCAAAGTAGTGTATTCCATCTTAGGCAGGTCTGTTGGAAGTTCTTCCTGATGTGGAACCCAGCTCTATACCCTGGGGGGTCTCCTCCCATGGGTTCCAGTCCTTTCTCTTGGGACCGCATGGAGCACATCGCACGTCTAATCCACGTATGAGTTACAGTTATCTGGGTCTGCTCTCTGGTCCCCCCAGCCATTCTCCATCAGGATGCTCCAGGCCCCCCACTCTTCTTATCTCCCACCTCCCACCCTTCTCGTTTGTCCAGATCCTTCTTCCATGCAGGGCTGAGCCCAAGACTCTGGCTGCAGAATGCAGAGAAGATACAGGGGCCTCCAGCATCCTCATATAAGGTGGGCTTACCTGACATCATGACCTTTGCCAGCTCTCTCTCTCGCTCTCATCCTTTTCTTTCTCTGGGCGTCCTAAAAGCACAGGTACAGCTGTCTGAGGCATGGAGGTCTTAGCCAGAGGAGGGTCAGGCTGAGTCAGCCTTGTGCCCAGAGACCAGAGGAGACCCTGGCAAACCACCGTCATTTTTAACTGAAAACATGTTTTCTTCCTCTCATCTTTATTTTTATTAATTTATTTATTTTTGGCTGCATTGGGTCTTCGTTGCTGCGCGCGGGCTTTCTCTAGTTGCGGCAAGCGGGGGCTACTCTTTGTTGTGGTGCGCGGGCTTCTCATTGCAGTGGCTTCTCTTGTTGCGGAGCATGGTCTCAAGGCATGCAGGCTTCAGTAACTGTGGCACGTGGGCTCAGTAGTTGTGGCTCGCGGGCTCTAGAGCACAGGCTTAGTGGTTGTGGTGCACAGGCTTAGTTGCTCCGTGGCATGTGGGATCTTCCCAGCCAGGGCTCGAACCCGTGTCCCCTGCATTGGCAGGTGGATTCTTAACCACTGCGCCACCAGGGAAGTCCTTCCTCTCATCTTTAAATGACAAAAATGAAACAAGCTCACTGTAAAAATGTGAAGCAATTCCAAAGTGTATAGAGTAAAAAGCAAAGCCCTTTTTCATTGCTCTCTCTCTCCCCAAATCTTAACCTCTGTCGACAGATTGGTGAGTCTCCTTCAAGGCATTTTTCTTTCCACATGGAGAACCTTTTTTCCTCCCAAAGGTAGCACTACACATAGTGATCGTTCATTTATCAGGGACGGGTTTCCATGTCGGCACATAGAGCGCAAACTCATTCTTTTTTATTTTTTAAACGAAATATGAAAAACAACTTTATTAACTCTTCTTAGAACAATGCTGTGCCTGAGGCAGCCACGTAAATAGCATGAAAGGTTTACTGTGAAAAACGAGTTATCTTCAGTCCCACCCCCCACACTGACCCCTGCTATGCGTTCTCTGAACCCCCAAACACACAGGGGAAGGCAGGTCATACTGCATTTGGTCTAACGGCTACCCCGGGGGGCTAAGTGTGGGCGTGCCATGCTCTGTGACCGACCTCCTACTAATGTCACTTAGCTTATCTTCAGCTTTTCACTTTTCAACAAGGCTTCAGTGACCCCACTGCACTGATACGCTTAGGCTGGCGTAGGAAACCTTCCCAAGGGTGGACTGGCCGGACCACAGCATCGCCAGTCACAATCAGGGTACCAGCAGACCTGAGACCCTGATTCCTGGGAGGTGGCTGGGAACAGGATGACGTAGGAGGGGAAAGAGTCCCGGGCCAGGAGTCAGGAGGCCTGGGCTCTTAGAGAGTCACTTCCCCTCTCTGAGCCTGTTTCCTCTACCTCAAAAGAGGATGCTGGCCAGAGGGCACAGGCAGCCTTTCTTGGCTTGCATCAGATGCCAGTCCACAAAACGTGGCAAGGACTCTTCTCCAGCGCCCTGCAATTCTTCCCTGCTGTCCGAAAGGACTCTCTCTGCTCTGGTGACAATGAAAGGCTACTGGACTTTTTGATGGCTTGGGGGTGGTTCAGTTTCTGCTCTAGGACCTCTCTGGGTGGAGCCAGCCTGTCCAATGCCCCATCAGAGGGAAGTGGGCACTGGGATGGGCAGGGGGCTGTGGACTCCTGGGTGAGAGTCGCAGGCTTACAAAGGACCTCCCGGCTCAGCCTCTGTCCATGACTTGTCAGGACAAGGCTCTTCCTGTGGCTTCAGGAAGGACTTGTGTCCTTTCAGACCAATCGAGTAACAGACACGCTCTAGGTATTTCAGATAGAGGGACTTAAAACAGGGAGTTGCTCACCCAGGTGTATAGGAGAGCCGAGAGGCCAGAGGGGTGATGAGTCAAACCAGAGGTCATCCACCGTGGGAAACTGCCACCACCCAGGGGTGGAGGGACCAGGGGAGGCGGTGGGGTGGGCAGAAGCCAGGATCCTGGGCTACCTGGTGCCAGCTGGAACCTTGCTGGGTGGAGCACAGAGGAAAAGCAGCTGCCGCCAGTGACCCCACCTGGGGCAGACTTGAACGGGGGAGGAATAGTCCAGCTTCTCTCTTCACGCCCCCCTCCTCCAGGTCCTCACCCAACTGGAAACCGGCTGGCAGGACAGCCTGGGCAATGCAGCCCGCAGGCATCAGCCCATGCAACACAGACAGGGAGGTACTTGAGAATGGAAGCCCAGGACTGGCCTGTGACTATCTGTGCTTAAATGCTTCAGGTGCTGGGGAGCTCACTCTCTAATCCTAGAGGGAGCAGCAACAGCTCATTTCACTGCCTGCTGAGTATGAACGATGGCTCAGGATAAGGAAAAGACGTTTGTGACTCCCACCCTGAAGATGAGGGTTTGTCTTTGGAGCAGGAGCCCTTTGTGTAAGACAGTCGCCTCATGCCTCCCGGCGTTGCTCATGCTGTCATAGCTGCCAGGAATGCCCTTCCCACCCTCCACTGCTCAGCTGACTTTCGCCCACCTGGTGAGATTCAGCTCTTCCAGGAAACCTCCCAGCACACCCATCTTGGGTGACGCTACCCTTGTGCCCGTTCAAAGCACCTCGTGCCTCCTTCTCTACTTAGCACTAATTGCATCACATCACACATGAATTTCCACGTTTGTCCACCTGATTCAGCGGAGCACAGAGCTTGATGGACACGACTTTGCCTCCCCAGTGCTAACCTACTAAATGCTTTGCATGCATTGTTTAATTCTCCCAATAACCTGAACTTAGGCACTATTATCCCCATGTCTCAGCTGGAGAATCTGAGGTTCAGAGAGGAGAGGGTCCAAGCCCACTCGGCTCTGGGGGGCAGACAGGGATTTGAACCCTCTTCCCTGGCTGTGAAGACCTGGGGCCAGTCCACATGGTCTTGGCACAGCATAGCTGGGCAGTGGGGCGGAAATGCATGGGATGCCTCCCTGGGAACGTTTTCAGTTCATCTCTGGTGCCTCATTCCCCGCCCTCTGTCCAAGCCCCTACGTCAGTCCCTTACAGACGAGGAGGCCGTTCCCATGGCCACTTCTCCATTCTGAAATGACCAAGAGACCAGGCTGGGACGGGAGGTCTAACCACAGATTGACAGATGTTTCCACATGTGGAAGTGAGTTTGAGCCTTGACGTGTGTTTTCACGGTTCCCTTTTCACTCTCTCCCTTGGGTGATGTGTTCCAGTCGTGGTCTTGATGCTCTGATGTGTTTCATGTCTATTGCACACACTCCTTAGACTGTTCTTAACAATCTTTCTCGTTAGCAGAACACTTTCTAGTTTGCATAGCACTTACATATGCAACAGCTCAGGGGATCTTCCCAGCAAACCTGGGACTTGGGCCCATTTGATAGATGGAGGCTCAGAGAAGCTAAGAAATGACAATGACATCAATTTGCTGCCCTTTGTTGAGCTCTTTTATGCCTCACTAAAAGCATGAGGCTCAATCATGCTGCACACAGCATCTCCTTTAATCTTCCCAGCAGCTGGAAGAGGTAGACAATATTATCATCCCTATTTTAGATGTATGGAAACTGAAGCTTGGAGAGGATAACTGACTTGCCCAAGGTCACAGAGCAGCAAATCCAGACTTAGACCTCATCTCTTGATTCCTGGCCCTGTGCTCTAAACAGTTCTTGAGAACAGCTATAAAACTGAAAAAAATACATTACTATATTTCAGTAAATCCACAACATCATTGAACATAGATACACCAGTATTTTATATACCCTAGGATATAAAAATGCTGTCAGTTAAACCAAGACACAATACATTATCACTTAGGATTTTTTTGTTTCCTACTTAGTAAAAGAGCTCTTTTAGACTTAGATGCATATCATATATATGTATATATATACATATCACTCTTGTGCATAATAAAAGGAAATTTATATGAAACTAAATTTATGTGAAAATAAACTTCTTCACATTCAAAATCTGACTCTGACTCAGAGTGGCCAAGGCTGGTGCTTTTTCACACGACATCATCCTCTGTGTCGGCCAGCGCTGGTGACGCAGACCTCACTCTCTCTTTCTATTTTTAAAAACATTTTACTGCACTAAAGCTTCCATATAATAACATGCACAAATCAGAAGTATATCTGATGAGTTTTTTTTTTTTTTACATCTTTATTGGAGTATAATTGCTTTACAAGGGTGTGTTAGTTTCTACTTTATAACAAAGCGAATCAGCTATACATATACATATGTTCCCATATCTCTTCCCTCTTGCGTCTCCCTCCCTCCCTCCCACCCTCTCTATCCCACCCCTCTAGGTGGTCACAAAGCACAGAGCTGATCTCCCTGTGCTATGCGGCTCCTTCCCACTAGCTATCTATTTTACGTTTGGTAGTGTATATATGTCCATGCCTCTCTCTCGCTTTGGTCACAGCTCACCCTCCCCCCTCCCTATATCCTCAAGTCCGTTCTCTAGTAGGTCTGTGTCTTTATTCCTGTCTTACCCCTAGGTTCTTCATGACTTTTTTTTTTCTTAAATTGCATATATATGTGTTAGCATATGGTATTTGTCTTTCTCTTTCTGACTTACTTCACTCTGTATGACAGACTCTAGGTCCATCCACCTCATTACAAATAGCTCAATTTCATTTCTTTTTATGGCTGAGTAATATTCCATTGTATATATGTGCCACATCTTCTTTATCCATTCATCTGATGATGGACACTTAGGTTGTTTCCATCTCCGAGCTATTGTAAATAGAGCTGCAATGAACATTGTGGGACATGACTCTTTTTGAATTATGGTTTTCTCAGGGTAAATGCCCAGTAGTGGGATTGCTGGGTCGTATGGTAGTTCTATTTGTAGTTTTTTAAGGAACCTCCATACTGTTCTCCATAGTGGCTGTACCAATTCACATTCCCACCAGCAGTGCAAGAGTGTTCCCTTTTCTCCACACCCTCTCCAGCATTTATTGTTTCTAGATTTTTTGATGATGGCCATTCTGACTGGTGTGAGATGATATCTCATTGTAGTTTTGATTTGCATTTCTTTAATGATTAATGATGTTGAGCATTCTTTCATGTGTTTGTTGGCAGTCTGTATATCTTCTTTGGAGAAACGTCTATTTAGGTCTTCTGCCCATTTTTGGATTGGGTTGTTTGTTGTTTTGTTATTGAGCTGCATGAGCTGCTTATAAATTTTGGAGATTAATCCTTTGTCAGTTGCTTCATTTGCAAATATTTTCTCCCATTCTGAGGGTTGTCTTCTCGTTTTGTTTATGGTATCCTTTGCTGTGCAAAAGCTTTTAAGTTTCATTAGGTCCCATTTGTTTATTTTTGTTTTAATTTCCATTTCTCTAGGAGGTGGGTCAAAAAGGATCTTGCTGTGATTTATGTCATAGAGTGTTCTGCCTATGTTTTCCTCTAAGAGTTTGATAGTTTCTGGCCTTACATTTAGGTCTTTAATCCATTTTGAGCTTATTTTTGTGTATGGCGTTAGGGAGTGATCTAATCTCATACTTTTACATGTACCTGTACAGTTTTCCCAGCACCATTTATTGAAGAGGCTGTCCTTTCTCCACTGTACATTCCTGCCTCCTTTATCAAAGATAAGGTGACCATATGTGTGTGAGTTTATGTCTGGGCTTTCTATCCTGTTCCTTTGATCTATCTTTCTGTTTTTGTGCCAGTACCATACTGTCTTGATTACTGTAGCTTTGTAGTATAGTCTGAAGTCAGGGAACCTGATTCCTCCAGCCCCGTTTTTCGTTCTCAAGATTGCTTTGGCTGTTTGGGGTCTTTTGTGTTTCCATACAAATTGTGAAATTTTTTGTTCTAGTTCTGTGAAAAATGCCAGTGGTAGTTTGATAGGGATTGCACTGAATCTGTAGATTGCTTTCGGGAGTAGAGTCATTTTCACAATGTTGATTCTTCCAATCCAAGAACATGGTATATCTCTCCATCTATTTGTATCATCTTTAATTTCTTTCATCAGTGTCTTATAATTTTCTGCATACAGGTCTTTTGTCTCCTTAGGTAGGTTTATTCCTAGATATTTTATTCTTTTTGTTGCAGTGGTAAATGGGAGTGTTTTCTTGATTTCAATTTCAGATTTTTCATCATTAGTATATAGGAATGCCAGAGATTTCTGTGCATTAATTTTGTATCCTGCTACTTTACCAAATTCATTGATTAGCTCTAGTAGTTTTCTGGTAGCATTTTTAGGATTCTCTATTTATAGTATCATGTCATCTGCAAACAGTGACAGCTTTACTTCTTCTTTTCCAATTTGGATTCCTTTTATTTCCTTTTCTTCTCTGATTGCTGTGGCTAAAACTTCCAAAGCTATGTTGAATAAGAGTGGTGAGAGTGGGCAACCTTGTCTTGTTCCTGATCTTAGTGGGAATGCTTTCAGTTTTTCACCATTGAGGATGATGTTGGCTGTGGGTTTGTCATATATGGCCTTTATTATGTTGAGGAAAGTTCCCTCTATGCCTACCTTCTGCAGAGTTTTTATCATAAATGGGTGTTGAATTTTGTCGAAAGCTTTCTCTGCATCTATTGAGATGATCATGAGAGATTAATACAGTCAACTCTATGCCAATAAAATGGACAACCTGGAAGAAATGGACAAATTCTTAGAAATGCACAAGCTGCCAAGACTGAATCAGGAAGAAATAGAAAATATGAACAGACCAATCACAAGCACTGAAATTGAAACTGTGATTAAAAATCTTCCAACAAACAAAAACCCAGGACCAGATGGCTTCACAGGCGAATTCTATCAAACATTTAGATAAGAGCTAACACCTATCCTTCTCAAACTCTTCCAAAATA
This sequence comes from Grampus griseus, assembly GCF_964374135.1. Lineage (NCBI taxonomy): Eukaryota > Metazoa > Chordata > Mammalia > Artiodactyla > Delphinidae > Grampus > Grampus griseus. Next base: position 164,081,188 of record NC_139017.1, on the reverse strand, counting down.
TAGCAGAGGGAACACTCCCAAACTCATTCTACGAGGCCACCATCACCTTGAAACCAAAACCAGACAAGGATGTCACAAAGAAAGAAAACTACAGGCCAATATCACTGATGAACATAGATGCAAAAATCCTCAACAAAATACTAGCAAAAGAATCCAACAGCACATTAAAAGGATCATACACCATGATCAAGTGGGGTTTATTCCAGGAATGCAAGGATTCTTCAATATACGCAAATCAATCAACGTGATACACCATATTAACAAATTGAAAAAGAAAAACCATATGATTATCTGATGAGTTTTTGTCCACGTATGTATACATCAGTGGTGGGCTCATGGTTAAATATCTAGGAATTTTGCCACTGGTTTTTAAACTCTTGGTCACTTAAAATGAGCCATGGTGAAAATATTTACACCATGGAAATTGGCAAGCGCTATAATTCAGGGTCTCCCTCCCCCCCTCAGAGATTGGTTTACGAGCACCTCATGGAGTGTGACCACTGTAGGGGTCAGGAGAGAGCTTTCCAGCAGCCTAGAAGGCCCCTTTGTGCTTTCCCTAGCCCACTTCCGCCAAGGAGTCTCTCTGAAGCAGCATTTCTTACAAGAATTCACAGATAAATTGAAAGCCAAGGGTCCTTACACTGGCCTTGCCTTTTGTGGCTCTTCCCACATTTGATCCCCGCGTGAGGAATGCGGCTGAACACGTCTGCTTTACTGACTCCTCCACCCTCTACCCACAACCGGTTGGTTCCTAGAGGTTAAAAGAATACTCTTTTATTGTCTCTAGGGTTTTCTTCCAAGCCGCAGAAACCCATACCAGAGTGCTGGGCAGGCAATAATGACTCCATCCAGAGGGCCCCCGGCCAGCAGATACTGGGAGACGCACCCTCATTTCAGAGCTATTAAAATGTGAAAAACCATGCCTCTTAGAATGGCTGAGTTACAGTGTATTGTTACACTTTTGAACATCTTGCCTTGCTGAAGCAGTTTCCTTTGAGAAGCAGCTCGTCTTGATGATTAAGCTCCGTAAAGCAGATGTGCCTCCGTTTCCTCACGGCCAGCAGTCTCACTGGTCATCCCATCCCTAAACAGGTGGCATCTGCCCATATCTTCAGGGTGTTACTACCTCTGGCCCTGACCTGGAAAGAGAGAGAAACCGTGGCTCTGACACCAGGCTGCTTCTGGACCATCTTTTCTGGGTGCAGACGAAGGTGGGGCTTGTGCTCTCTGGGGATGGTTCAAGGTGTTCTTTATGGGGTCTCACCTCAGACAGACCCCTCTAATGACTGTTTCGGGGTCAGTGTCGTCTTCCCAACCTGGCTGTGACCTTCTGCAACTTTGTGTTCCCTCAAAACCTAGCACCGGGCTTCCCTGGTGGCGCAGTGGTTGAGAGCCCGCCTGCCGATGCAGGGGACACGGGTTCGTGCCCTGGTCCAGGAGGATCCCACATGCTGCGGAGTGGCTGGGCCCGAGAGCCATGGTCACTGAGCCTGCGCATCCGGAGCCTGTGCTCCGCAACGGGAGAGGCCACAACAGTGAGAAGCCCGTGTACCGCAAAAAAACAAAAACAAAAACAAACAAACAAACAAAAAAACCCAGCACACCCCTGACACGGAGCAGGTGCCCCGGAAATATTTAAATGAATGAGCCAATGACAGACCCTGGTGGAGGGACGTCATCCTGCATCCTGTAGCCTGCCTGACTCCCTGCCCTTGAGAAAGTCCCTTTTTGTGAAATTGACAGGAGCGACTAGGATGGCATGCAACATGGCTTTGCAGGAACTCTGAGGGGTTCACTGAGAGCATCGTTATGTGACCCCTTTGGAGACCTCAGGACCACCCCTTCCTTCTGTGACTTGGTTCAGGCTGCCCTACCCCAACCCTGCCTGTTGGGACCGAGGACTGGGTCTCTGGTGGGTGGGGCAGGGAGGATAAGGCTGAGACCGGGTCTGGAGCTGGCGGAGGCGGTGGCCGGAAGCAGCATCCAGATTGAAGGGGATTGAGAGCAGAGGGTTTAGATAAAACCCCAGAATAGCAGGGAGATTGCAGTGAATTTGCTGAAGATGGAGCGAGTGGATTGGATCACTGGGAGTCTGGAACGGACCTAGCATGTGCTTCAGGAACTGTGGGGAATTCAGAGGGAAGTACACGGACCAGAATATCTGGGCTCGAGTCCCAGTCCTGCCACCTCCAGTCCTCATGACTCCAGGTGGTTACTGCTTTCTCTAAGCCTCAATTTCACCACCACGATAATAGCCCTGGTCCTGCAAACCTCCCAGTTATGGTTATGGGAATAATTAAAACGTGCTTACGTGATAGTGAGTCCTTGCTCAGAGGCCAGACCCGGAGCGCTTTACAGGAATTAATTCAGTGTTTCTCCAAGTGTGGTCCAGGGACAGCAGCAGCATCAGCATCACTTAAGAACTTGTTAGAAATCAAATCCTGGGGCTCCTTCGGAATCTGAAACCCTGGGAATGTGGCCAGCAGTTGGTATTTTAACAACCTCCCCAGGAGATTCTGCTAAAATGTAAAATTTGAGAATCACGGCATTAGCTTATCAGCCTGCCCATCCCTCCTGTGAGGTAGGTGCTGTTATCATGAAGAGTAGAAGCCTCAGTCATGTCAGATTGTCCCCAGTTTTTCCAGACTCAAAAGCATTTTTCTGAAAAAAGCTATGATTCATATATCATACAATTAACCCTTTTACAAAGTGTACAATTCAGTGGTTTTTAGTATAGTCATACAGTCATGCAGCCATTACCACTAATTCCAGAATATTTTCATTGCCCCCCATAGAAATGATGTACCTTCTAGCAGTCACTCCCCATCCCCCTTTCTTCTTAGCCCTTAGCAACCACTCATCTATTCTGTTTCTATGGATAGACATTTCTAAACATTGTGAACAATAGACAACGTTAATGTCAATGTCTCTTCTGGACATTTCAGATAAATAGAATCATATAGTATGTGCTGGTTTGTTTTACTTAGCGCATAATGTTTTCAAGCTTCTTCCATGTTGTACTTGATTCATTTTCATGGCCAAATAATACTCCATTGTATGGATACAGCACATTTTGTTTATCTTTTCAACCACTGATAGACAGTTGGATTGTTTCCATTTCTTGTTAATTTCATTGTATACTGAATGTACAATTCAGTGACATTTAGTTCATTTAAAAGGTTGTGCCACCGTCACCTCTATCTAGTTCCAAACATTTAATCACTCCCAAAGGAGACCCTGTACCCACTAAGCAGTCACTCCTCAGTCCTTCCCCCCCAAGCCCTGGCAACCACTCATGTGCTTTCTGTCTCTATGGATTTAATTATTCTGGATATTTCATATAAAAGGAATCATATAATATGCGATCTTCTTTGTCGGACTTATTTGAATTAACATAACGTTTTCAAGTTCATCCATGTTGTAGCATGTGCCAGTCCTTCACTCTTTTTTATGGCTGAATAATAGTTTATTGTATGGATAGACCACATTCTGTTTACCCATTCACCCACTGATGGACATTAGGGTTGTTTCTACCTTTTAGCTAATGTGAATAGTGCTACTATGAACATTCATGTACTTGTTTGAATACCTATTTTCAATTCTTTGAGGTATACATCTAGGAGCAGAAATGCTGGGGCATGTGGTAACTCTGTGTACAACTTTTAGAGGAAATGCCAGTCTGTTTTTTCAAAGTGGCTGCACCATTCTACATTCTCACCAGTAATGTATGAGGGTTCCAATTTCTTCACATCTTTGTCAACACTTGCCATTTTCTTTCTTTTTTAAACATTTTGGCCATTCTGGTGGATGTAAAGTAGTATCTCATTGTGGGTTGGATTTGCATTTCCCTAATGATTTTTTTTTTTTTTTGCGGTACGCGGGCCTCTCACTGTTGCGGCCTCTCCCATTGCGGAGCACAGGCTCCGGACGCGCAGGCTCAGCGGCCATGACTCACGGGCCCAGCCGCTCCGCGGCATGTGGGATCTTCCCGGACCGGGGCACGAACCCGTGTCCCCTGCATCGGCAGGAGGACTCTCAACCACTGCGCCACCAGGGAAGCCCTCCCTAATGATTTTTGATGTTGGGCATCTTTTCATGTGCTGGTTGGCCATCTGTATATCTTCTTTGAAGAATGTCTTTTAAGTCCTTTGCCCATTTTTGATTTGGTTTGTTTGTCTTTTTGTTGTTGAGTTTTAGGAGTTCTCTATATATTCTGGATATTAATCCCTTATGAGATATGTGATTTGCAAATATTTTCTCTCATTCTGTGGGTTGCTTTTTTATTCTCCTAGTAGTGTCTTTTGATGCACAACATTTTTTATTTTGAAGAAGTCCAGTTTATCTACTTTTTTCTTTTGTTGCTTGTGCTTTGGTGTCATATGTCTAAGAAGTCATTGCTAAATTCAAGGTCATGAAGATTTAACCTCTATAAGCTTTAGTGCTTACATGTAGGTCTTTGATCCATTTTGAGTTGGTTTTTGTATATGATGTGAGGTAGGGGTCCAACTTCATTCTTTTGCATACGGATATCCAGTTGTCCCAGCACCATGTGTTGAAGAGACTAGAAAGAGGCAATATTTTATTTTATTTTTTTGTGGTACACGGGCTCCTCACTGTTGTGGCCTCTCCCATTGCGGAGCACAGGCTCTGGACGTGCAGGCTCAGCGGCCATGGCTCACGGGCCCAGCCGATCCGTGGCATGTGGGATCTTCCCGAACTGGGGCACGAACCCGTGTCCCCTGCATCGGCAGGCGGACTCTCAACCACTGCGCCACCAGGGAAGCCCCAGGGCAATATTTTAAAGAAAAATGTTAAGTAAAACACCTGTGTAGCTGATATGGGCCAGATATGGGAAAAAGTGGAGAGACAATACTTGAGTGAGTGAAGTTTGGGAGATGCTGTTTCTAGTGGATTTTTGTTCCTTGAAGATTTCCTCTGGCCTGGGAAGATGCTCTGTTTAGTGAAAGATGCCAGGTCTGAGGTGATAGGGCTGTTGGTCTCCCACCCAGAGGGACAACTTGGCAAGGTCCCAGCCAGGTTTCACCTCCCCTGCTCTTCCTAGACCTGCATTCATGGACAAGGGGTCTCCAGGAGCAACGAAGAGCCATCCCTCTTGCTTGCTCACCAGGTGCCCGTCTGCTCCCTCCTCTTCCCCCAACTGGGCCTTGGTCCAGCTGCCAGGCCCAGCACCTCTCCCATCTGGCCAATGTAGTTCCAAAAACAACCTCAGGAGCATTTGGATGTGTTTCCAGCCCAGACTAATGGTGCTCCTGTCCACAGCTCAGACCCAGGTTCCTGTCGGGTGGGGTGGCAGTTCCTCACCTCCTGGAAGGTGATGGAAGCGTGTGGTTTTTCCTTTGCTCGTTTTGCTTTTGGAACGTAAGTCTCTTTCCAAGTCTCTCTGGCCAGATGATGACAGTGCAGGCCTGCTGGCCTCCTCATCAAAGCCCCGGGCTTCCATGTGCTGCTTCTGCTGCCCGTCACCCAGGCGCTTCCAGGTGCATTCATTTCCTAGGGCCGCCGTAACAAAGGACCACAAACTGGGTAGCTTAAAACGGCCGAACTGTGTTCTCTCACAGTTTCGAAGACTAAAAATTCGAAATCAGGTTGTTGGCAGAGTTCGTTCCTTCTGGAGGCTCTGAGGGAAAATCTGTTCCGTGCTTCTCTTCTAGCTGCTGGTGGCTGCTGGCGAGCCTTGGTGTCCTTTGACTTGCAGATGCATCATTCCAATTTCCACCTTCATCTTCACCTGCTCTTCTCCCTGTGTCCCTGTCTCTGTGTCTTTTCTCCTCTTATAAGGGCACCGGTCATAGTAGATGAAATGCTCACCCTACTCATCTGATGATGATCTTACCATCTCGTCTTAACTAATTACATCTGCAGTGATCCTGTTTCCAAATAAGGTCTGAGGTTCCAGGAAGGACATGAATTTTGGAAGGGACACCGTGAAACCCAATGCTTGAGGTGTCACTCTTGGGAAGCTGGCTAGAGCTGACACAGGGAAGGAGGCTGGAGCTGACATTCTGTTTCTGTGACCCTCCCGGGTGCCTTTGCTTCTAACAGCCTGCACCTGTGGCTCTCTTCAGGGGCCTCCCCTTGAGCTACTAGAGCTGTTTTGCTGACACACACGTACACACACACACACACACACACACATACACACACACACCCAGAAGTGCCTGGGCATTTTTGTCCCCAGGGCAGCCTTAGCATGATAATGACTGGCTGGTCCTCATGCAGGAGTATGAAAGCCCAGTTCACTGGCCTCCAGTTGGGAACAAACTCTGAGGTGCAGCTGATACTTCAGAGGCCTCCATAGGTCAGGATTGAGCTGACTAGTTCACTTTCCAGGTCCAGAGACCCCCACTCTGTTCATGGCTTGTCCTGGGAGCACTTCTTTAAGAAATTCACTTGCACATAGAACCTCTTCTAAAAGTCTACTCTGGGCAGCCCTACCTGAGACAAGTACCCATACCTTGAGCCTGCTGTGGCCAGGACTGATGCAGGAACCCAGCCCAGGGGAGCCACGAAGGGACCCACCTCACAGGGTCCCAAGATCCAGTGATTTGTGGCTGGTGACGCTTTGTAAATGGACTCACCCACTGGGGCCCCTGAGGAGTCTTCCACACATCCTGCTCAGGCCAGTCTTCCCAGCCGTGCCATCTGAGATCTTCTAATTTTGCAGTTTCAGGCTGCTGACCACCCAGCTTGGGAGTTAGTGCCAACGGGTAGTCCTTCTTCCTCCACATGAAGGGGACAACCACATGCATCGCTCATTGCTGTGTGCCAGCCCATGACCCAGACTTGAGTCCTTGACTCCTCTGACAGTTGACCATAGGGAACTATGACCATGAAGTCACAGGAGTGTGTGGAGGGACAGGTATAGATGCAACACAAGTGGGCAGCATGGGCCTGGCACACCTCTTCATGGAACCTGCTTGGATCTTCGGGACCTGATCAGTCCCAATTCCAGATATACCATTTCCATTCTATAATGGATTGATGTTGGGCCCTCCTAATATTATGACTTGGTGGATTTGATAATACCCAGTTCACAAGGGGAGCTCAGATGGCATAGTTGCTGGATGTCTCATGGTCAGGCATGCAGTCTCTATTAGGATCCAGGAGAATGCCAGAAATTATCACAAAAAAAGAGTAGTTCTCTGCTGCAGAAAACCCAAGGAGTGTGCACCAGCACTCTTCTACTGGGGATTGCCAAAGACTCTGCCCAATATCCTTATCTAGCACCGTGGAATCTTCTTAGTTACGTGACTTAAATAACAGGGCAGCTTGCATTGCAGACTGAACCTCCGCAGAGTTATCTCTCTTTTTGTCTCAAAAGTGATAGTTTTATTTTTTTTAATAACAAATGTTGGTGAGGATGTGAAGAAATTGGAACCTTTGTTCACTGTTGGTGAGAATGCAAAATGGTACAGCCACTGTGAAAAACAGTATGGCAGGCCAAAACAATCTTGAGAAAGGAGAACAGAGCTAGAGGTATCACATTCCCTGATTTCAGACTATACTACAAAGCTACAGTAATCAAAATAAATGGTACTGTCACAAAAATTGACATATAGATCAATGGAATAGACTAGACAGTCCAGAAATAAACCCACACAGTTATGGTCAACTAATCTACAACAAAGGAGGCAAGAATATACAATGGAGAAAGATAGTCTCTTCTGTAAGTGGTGCTGGGAAAACTGGACAGCTACATGTAAAAGAATGAAATTAGAACATTTTCTCACACCATATACAAAAATAAACTAAAAATGGATTAAAGGCCTAAATGTAAGACATAAAACTCCTGGAAGAAAACATAGGGATAACACTCTTTGACATAAATTGTAGCAATATTTTTTTTGATCTGTCTCCTAAGACAAAGAAAACAAAAGCAAAAGTAAACAAATGGGACCTAATTAAACTTAAAAGCTTTTGAACAGCAAAGGAAACCGTTGACAAAATGAAAAGACATCCTATTGAATGGAGGAACATATTTTCAAATGATATGACTGCTAAGGGGTTAATACCTAAAATATATAAACAACCCACACAATTCAATTAAAAAAAAAAACAAAAACACCCGATTGAAAAATGGGCAGAAGACCTGACTAGACATTTTCCCAAAGAAAACATACAGATGGCCAACAGGAATATGAAAAAATGCTCAACATGGTAACCATCAGGGAAATGCAAATCAAAACCACAATGAGATATCACCTGACAGATGTCAGAATGGCTATAATCAAAAAGACCACAGATAACAAATATTGACAAGGATGTGAAGAAAAGGGAACCCTTGGACACTGTTGGTGGGAATGTATATTGGTGCAGCCACTGTGTAAAACAGTATGGAGGCTCCTCAAAAAACTAACAATAGAGCTACCATATGATGCAGCAATTCTGCTCCTGGACATACATCTGAAGAAAATGAAAACACTAATTCGAAAAGATACATGCACCCCAATGTTCATGGCAGCATTATTTACAACAGCCAAGATATGGAAGCAACTTAAGTGCCCACCAACAGATGAATGGATAAAGGAGGCTTGATGTATATATACAATGGAATACTACTCAGGCATAAAAAAGAATGAAATTTTGCCATTTACAACCACGTGGATGGACCTGGAGAGTATTATGCTTAATGAAATAAGTTAGCTACAAGGATATATTGTACAACATAGGGAATATAGCCAATATTTTATAATAACTTTAAATGAAGTATAGTCTATAAAATTTTTGAAACACTATTTTGTACATCTAAAACTAATATAATATTGTAAATCAACTTAAAAAATACCCACCCCCTCCATCCCCACTATGGCAGCTTCTCAAAGAATTAATAATAGAATTACTATATGATCCAGCAATTCCACTTCTGGGAGTATACTCAAAAGAATAAAAAGCGGGGTTTTGAAGATATATTCTACACCCATGTTTATAGCAGCATTATTCACAATAGCTAAAACATGGGAGCAATCCAAGTATTCATCGATGGATGAATGGGTAAGCAAAACGTGGTATATCCACACAATGGAACAATATTCAACCTTAAAAAAGAAGGAAATCCTGTCATATGCTGCAACATGGGTGAACCTTGAGGACCTAATGCTAAGTAAAATCAGCCGTCATAAAAAGACAAATACTGTATGATTCCACGTATATGGGATACTTAGAGTAGTCAAAAATCATAGGGACAGAAAGTACAGTGGTGGTTGTCAGGGGCTTGGGGGTTATCATTTAATAGATATAGAGTTTCTATTGTGCAAGATGAAAAGAGTTATGGGGCTGGATGATGGTGATGGCTACACGACAATGTGAATACATTTAATACAACCGAACCGTATACTTAAAATGGTAAAGATGGTAAATTTATGTTATATGTATTTTAACATGCACACACACATACACACAAAGCTGGTAGCTTTCTGATCACCTAATAAATAGGTCAGAGTAGTATTGCCAAGTGTGGAATATGCTGCTTCAATATTTAGAGAGGCCGAAGATGGTGGCTTAAAACAGTAAGAATTTGCTCTCTCAAAGTTCTGGAGGTTAGAATCCTGAAATCAAAGTGTTGTCAGGGCCTTGCTCCCTCTGAAGGCTCCAGGGGACGAACCATTCCTTGCTTCCTCCAGCCTCTGGTGGTTCCAGACATGCCTTGGCCTGTGACTTCTCTACTCCAGTCTCTTCCTCTGTGGTCACATTGCTTCCTCCTCTGTGTGTCACTTACAAGGACATTTGTCATTGGATTTAGGATCTGCTCGGATAACCCAAGATTATATTCTCACCTCGAGATCCTTAACTTAATTACATCTGTAAAGACCCATTTTCCAAATAAGGTAATAATCGCAGGTTTCAGGGATAAGGACATGGACGCATCTTTTGGTGGGGGGACTTTTTTGCCTGCTGCGTGGTAGAAGGTGCAGAGTGCAGCGACTTCTCTTAGAGGTGAAGGCGTGGCATGCCTCAGCTCCCTTTCCCTTACTGTCTTCATTAACATGTCGGACCCCTGAATCCTCACGGGGTTTATCTTCCACCCTCTGGCACCCATGTTCTTGCCACTCCCTGCTCCTCAGGTTCACAGCGGCAGGGGAATGGGGCACTGGCCCAGGGAGGGGGGTATGGGTAATGTTCTGGAAGCATCGACACACTATGGTGTGTCTGATACTCTAAACATTCCAGACACCACCCTGGGCCACCAGGTTGGCTCTAGCAGCTTAGAGATGCCTCCTTCCCTGGAGAATTGCTCTCCTCCCCATAGTAGGGATCTTACCAGGGGGGTTACTCCCCTCTGGCGGGGGCAGGTCAGCCACACCGGCTGCCTGGGAGGCAACTCAGTGGTGCAATTCACACTTCAGAGGCCCCCGTGAGATCAGAAGGAGGCCAGTCTCCAGCCCAAAGACATCACGGATTAGTTTTCTTCCCCTGCTCTGTCCTACTTCCTTCATTCCACTTCTGAAAGCCCAGCCCACAGAAATCCCTACCGCTGGAGCTGCTCCTAGGGAACCTGAGCTAAGACAGCCCCTGGCAGTGTTATTATGATGGGGCTCAGGCAGGGCCGGGAAGGGGGTTCTGCGGTCCCTGCCGTGTAAAGGCAAACTGCTTTGTCTCCTCTCTGCCGTGGGATATCATGAAGAGAGTTTGCCAGATCAATAGCTGTCTGCCGGACTCCAGACACGCTGACCTGCCCCAGGGAAGATGCCACCTGTAGCGGAGATTCAGCCACACCTGGCCGAGCTCCTGGCAGGCTGCGTCCCCTCCTCAGAGGGCCCTTCCCTGACTACGTTGTCTTCTAACACTCCGTCTTCCTCCGTCATATTCTCCCATTTTATTTTTTGTAGCCCTTATTCCTTTCTGAAATCATGGCATGTGTTTGTTTACAGTCTTTCTCTCCTACTAAGGGCGGAAGCTCCATGGGGCTCAGGATTTTGGCTTATTCACAGCTGCCTCCCAAGCCCTCATCACGGTAGTAGGTGCTGAACCAATGTGTGTCGAATGAATAAAAGAGCGGGCCTGTGTTCTTTCACTTGAAGTCGACAGAAGTCAAACGACAGGGTTTTCTACGGAGGTTTTAAAGTGGAGGCCACTTCTGGGGGTCACCGGGGTGGGAGAAAGCAGGTCTAGGTGGGCTGTCTTCCAGGTGGTGAAAATCCCCTTGGCCTGGTGAGCCCCTCCCTGGCTGGGCTTCTTGTTGGGTCTGGGGCAGACCTCAAGGAAACATAACATTTTTAATAAAATCTCAGGGTCAATAAAGCCACATGGTCTCGGGTGCCCCTCCTGCTGGCCCCAGCTGTTGATGTTAGAAGTCAAGAGGTTGGGGAGTCGCCCAATTCCCGTGTAGTTCGGGGAGACGTAAGCTAGAAGGGCCTGGCCCATTTTGTACGAAAAAAACAAAACAAAACAAAACTCACTCGTCCTGGAAAGATTCCACCGCCAGCCAGAATCAAAGGTCCATTCAGAGTGACAGAACCGCTCACATTCGCCGCTAATGAAAACCAAATTTCTCGTCCCCCTGAGCGTTTCCAGGGGCTGCAACTGGAAGGGGCTGCTGTGGGCTCTTGGCCACCCCTCCTGCCACCCAGAGGGCCCCACCGTGTTAAAATAGTTTTATGATAATACCGGCCACGTATTTTTCTAATTTCGGGCGTCGGTGGTTTAGAACTGGGTTGTTTTCATGGAAAAAGAAATAGCACTTGTTTGAGGCAGGGAACACTGCCCCCTCGGCTGGTGGTCCCACTGGGTGTGCCTGTCCAGGGCGAGGGAGCCCTGCCACCAAGGGCCTGGGTCCCCCCAGGGAGGCCTCATTCACAGGGCGTCTGTCCCCTTGAGTATGCAGGACAGGCTGGGGGTCGCCAGAGGGTCCAGAGACGGTGATTTCTGTCTTTCGATTTCACACTTCTGTGAAATCTTAGGTTCACAACTCAGAAAGGCAGACACATCGCTCTCAGATGAGAAGAAAGGGCTGTAACGCCTGTGTCCTCCCTGCTTCTGTGTTTTTTGTTTTTTTTTTTAAAGACATTTTCTTATGGCTTTTTCCTTTCTTTTTCCCTTTGATGGGCAATCTTTATGGCCAAGATGAGTCATGGGGCACAAACTCAGGTGTAAAAGAAATTACACCTTTTTCCTAAAGTGAACTGAATTCTTACTTTGAGCCCCCAATACGTTTAGCTAATGGGAAACTTAAGCTCAACTTTTTCAGGTATTGCTCTGTCCTTGTTAGAAATGGAAGGGAATTCTTTCCTTGTTCTTCAGTTTTCTTATCTGTAAAATGGGGATAATGATAATATAGACCTCAAAGAGCTGATTTAACATGGCAAAATATTTATAATAGTGCCTGGCATGCAGTGTTAGCTATTATTATCATTCCAAAGATAAACTCACAGAGAAGGCACCAAACCCAGCATGAGGTTATCAGGGAAGACTACCTGGAAGAGGTGACACCTCAGCTAATGTCAAAGGAGTTGGTCCAAGCATGATTTTGAACTCCTCTGCTTGGATATTCATCAAGGTCTAGAAGTTTAATACACTATACCCCTAACAAATGTGCTCACTTTAGAAAACTTGAAAAAACACTGAAAAATATGAAGAAGAAAACAGAAAACAGCTATAACCCACAACCTTCCAGTGAGTTCACTCTAGATTCCTTTTATTTCTATTTTTTTAATTACATTAATTGATATACTGTATATACAGTGTGTACCTGGCTAGAAAAAATTTATTCCAGGAAAAATATTTATATATTTATAGAAAATAAAGATCTGGATGGGGGAAAATCCCTGAAAGTATTAACAATGGTTATCTTTGGAGAGGTGGGGTTATGGGTAATTTTTCTTGTCCTCTTTTTGGTAATCTGTATAATCTATTTTTTCTCTGTAATTACTACTAATTACACTAGGATTATTTGGTGTCATTTTAAAATGTGATTTTACATCTGTGAGTCTGTTTCTGTTTTGCACATGCATTCATTTGTATTATTTTTAAAGATTCCACATATAAGTGATATCATACAGTATTTATCATTCTCTGATTATTTCACTAAGCATAATATTCTCTAACAAACTAGTGGTTACCAAAGGCGAGAGGGAAGGGGGATGGACAAATTAGGGGTATGGAATTGACAGATATAAACTACTGTGTAAAAAATAAGTAAGCAACAAGGATATATTATATAGCACAGGGAAACATAGCCTTTATCTTGTAATAACTTTTAATGGAGTATCATCAGCAAAAGTACTGAATTACTATGCTGTACACCTGAAACTAATATAATATTGTAAATCAACTATACTTCAATTTAAAAAAATTGATTTTAAAATTTAATACATAGAATTTGGGAACCTCAAGCTCAGGATCTTACAACCATTACATCTTTGGGCTACGGAGGAGAGTGGGGTGGCAGGACCAGACTCTGAGCCCTGGACCCTTTAGTCTGAGAGGCTCCATGTGGCCTCAGGGGTGGTGAGGGGGTTGTCACGAGCCAGGACATAAGGCTTCACTAAAACATGTGTGGGGGGTAGGGATCAGGGAGAGGGCAGGGTTGCTGTTATTACACACTTGGCATAACAAAAACTATTATCAAGACCTTGTCCCCAGTGGCCCCATCAAACGCCATGAACCCAAGACATTGAGAGACGCTTGAACCTGAGGTCTGGGGCACTGGATCCATCCTGCGACTTTTGTGCTAAAGATGCCTTAGGGAACACTTAGCTCCTCCTCTGACCATGTTGCACAGGCTTCACCCTCCTTTGCCTGGACTATTGCAGTAGCCTGTGAGCAGGTCTCTTCGCTGCACCCCCATGCAGTTCATATTCCAGGCTGCCATGGTGACTCCCCCCAACAGACGCACAACCATTTGAACCTGCCCCCACTCCGCAGTGCCTGCAGGACCAAATCCAAGCTTGACCTTCAGCCCCTGTGACCCCCTGGCCTGCTCGCCTCCCATATCCCCATGCCATTCCTCTACCTTCCCCACTGTCCTCCCAGCTTAGACACACTCCTGTCCTCCAGGCCTCTGCACGTGTGGTTCCCTCCACCTAGAGGCCCTCCTGCTGCTTCTCTGAGTAGAAGTTCTGCTGGTGAACTTCTACTCATCTTTCCATCTTGTCTCATCCGCACCGTGTATCCCACGGGTTAGCCCTCCTGTCTTCCTGTCTGTCCTCTGAGCTCCCCGGGAGCACAGCTGTGTCTTATTGGTCTTTTTTCTTGCTGGCTGGCACATGAGGGTGGATCGAGGCCTAGGTCTGTTTGGTGAATGAGTGAATGAACTCTGGCCAAGGCCTCGCAGACACCAGGCCCAAAGAGCAGAGTGGGGTATGTGGCCCAAACAGCTGCCACCCATTAGGACGACAACGAGGTCACAACGGTTTCCAGCAGCTGGCATGGGCACAAAGGAAGGGAGGCTCCAGAAAGCCAGCTCGGGGGCTGCTCCTCTCCCCTTCGCTCAAGGGCTTCCTCCGGGCTGGCTCAGGGCAGGCTCCCTCTGCGGGTGAGTATAAATATATAAAACAAACAGCGTGCCGTTAACTGCAAGACTAAAAATAGGAAGCCTGGAATCCGGCTCCCCGGGCTCCTCTAGCTGCTGGACCACATCGGTGTGGATGTGGGTGTTGAGGGGATGCGGCCCCTCACCCCCTCCCAGCTCCCCAGCCCTCGTGGGGAGGAACGGGGGGCACCCTGAGTTTCCGCAAGGAACAGTTCATTCTTTCACTCCGGTGCCCCCCCGCCCCCATCCTTTGGACAGCTCATTTCATTTACGACCCCAGAATGAACCGACCCACTGAGGTGCATTCCCCGGTGGCCAAGCTGCGTGTCTGCTGCAGCTGAGAGCTGCCCCCTGGGCCATGCTGGGGGGGCCTGGCTGGCTGTGTTTGTGGGGTGCAGTCTGGGGAAAGGGGGGAGTAAGGCAGGCCTGAGGCCCTTCCCCAGAGCACCGGTGCTGGCCCCGCACCGGGCAGCTCCTCACCGCAGCCTCCTTCGGCCCTCACAGCTCTTCCCTTGGTCACACATCATCACCTGGGGCCCGTAGACCCCTGCCGGGACATCCACCTCTCACTACAAAAGCCAAAGCCATCCCCATGGCCAGAAGCCCAGCACTTTCAAGTCTGTCTGGGACCACTTCACCCCTCAGGAGGTGCCAAGATCAGTCCAGTGCCCAGGGAGACCACCCCTTGGAGTCCCAAGGCCTGGACCACCTCTCTCAGCCTCTGGCCAGGCCGGACACAGGCTGTGGCCTGGCACGGCTGGTGAACCCGTAGGCACTGCCCAAACTGGACCAGCTCCTCGAGCCTCAAAATGGAATTCTAGAGTCCAGGGGCTCCCAGACTCTGGAACCAAACGGCCCCTTTACCCTTGATGGGAGGTGCAGGAGGTGGGGGGCTCGGGCCTGGGCTCCAGCAGGCTGGGGATGCTGGGCCAGGGATGTCAACCTTTCCTTCAAGCCGAGTAAACCCCTGTCCCAAAGCAGGGCCTTTGGGGATCATGGGACTTGATACTACATACCTGGCATACAGTAGGTGCTCGTGTAATATCTGAATAAAAAGGGAGGCTCAGAGAGGGACAGGGACTTCCCACAGGCACATAGCTAAAGAAGGAAAGAAAACCCTTCCTCCACATCAAGATATTTTCCAGGCCCTTCTGGGATGAACCCCCTGAGGTTAGGAAGTTCTTTCCAACACCTAACCTGAATTCTGGCCATAACTTAGGCAAGTCCCTTTTCCCCCTTCTCTGGAGGGGCATGTTCACTCTCCCCACCTGCTGCCACCTGCAGGCTGATATGGTTACTGCAGCTCTTCCCCCAGCAGCCTGTGTGACCTCAGGCAAGTCCTGGACTTCTCTGGGCCTCAGTTTCCCTTTGGGAACCTGGGTGTGCTGGTCTGTGCTTGCTAGGGTTAAGGTGATGGAGCTTTGAGTCAGGGGCTCTGGAGGCCACACCTCCTCTTGTATCAGCTGTGGCACCAAAGTGTGGCCAGCGGGGAGGAGCTTGAACCGTGCTCCCTCATAACCTCCATCATTCTCTACAAAGGGCCCCCAAATAAACACACATTACGGAAGCAGAGTGTTGACTTATAGATGCTGCTTCAGGACCATCTTGCTCATCCGGGCGACAGCACTCAGAGCACACCCACAGAGCAGTTCTGCAGCTCTGGCCGGGATCCTGCCTAGAGAAGACTCTGCTGGCCCTGGGGCAGAAGCCGTGCTTCAGCGCAGAGGGGCGGGGATCAGGGTTTAGGCCAGGGAAAGGGGAACTTCCTGTTGGGTGTTGGGTTTCAGGCAGACCAACCTAACTGAACAGGGCAAAGTCTTGGGATTAGCTTTTGAAGTATTTTCACTCAAAACTAAGGTGTTTTATGAAATTTCCCGTCCCCAAGCCCCAGCTGGACAGGCACGGTGGGCCAAGCCTCCGTGCTGGCAGGCTTGGGGAGGCTGTCAAGCCAGGGGCCCACACCCTCACACCCGTCGCCCTCACCATCAGCCACAAACTCCTCCGCGGAGCTGTGGGGCCAGGTGACACCCCCTCTTTGCACCTTAGTCGCCTCATCTGCAAAATGGGGGAGCTGACGTGGCTGATTGCTTTGCAGTGCTGACTGCTGCTAATTTATCAGCATGGCAGCGAACAGTTCCCAGAGATGGGCTCTCACCAAGGCTGCTTCACGGTCCACCTGCCTATGTCCCAACTCAGAGCCTGGGGGATGAGCTGGAACAGGTGTTCCGCCTATTCTGTTGACTTGTGAAAAGTCATGGGCCGCCTGCGAAGGGAGAAGGGACGGTGGCACCTTGAAGACCTGATATTCCTCTGGGGTTCCAGCCACACATGGGAGAGCCCTCGCCAGCTGTACTTACCCAGGGTGGTCTCTGCGGCCCTTCCGGATGGAGCCGGATGCAGGGAGGCCAAGGCGCTGGGGAATCTTCAAAGCAGTGCGGTCAGTCCTGCTCCTGTCCCCAGGCCCGGCCCCATTCCTCCCCGGCCATGGCGGGAGGACTCCCATCCTCTCCCACCCCCATGCATACAGCTCTAGAAGTCTGGCACTGAGATCCTTCAACACATCTCAGAGTTATATTATTGTAACAAATCAGCCAAAATTCCATTTTACTGTTAAATAGTATAGAAGACAGTTTACTGTACATGGAAGTTGTGCATTAAAAACAAACACACCAAGCAAATT
The DNA here is from genome assembly GCF_964374135.1 of Grampus griseus. Classification (NCBI taxonomy): domain Eukaryota; kingdom Metazoa; phylum Chordata; class Mammalia; order Artiodactyla; family Delphinidae; genus Grampus; species Grampus griseus. Next base: position 164,064,020 of record NC_139017.1, on the reverse strand, counting down.
ATAGTGCAAAGCAGTTTCCATCCCTCCCCACCTTCTTCCCAGCCCTGGGTCGGTTTTACGGAAGATATGAGTATAGCAGGTATTAACTCCTCAGCATGACAATATGTCACAACGTATCCGTACCCACCACCAAGAGGCTTACAGTAACATGGTGCCCAAACCCCTTCGTTTCCTTGTGCTTTCTAAGTCAGTGTGTTTGCCTAGTACAACTTCAAAGCAGCCTTGTAAATAAGGACCCATCTTTACCAGCCCAAGCTGTCTGTACCCACTGTGGGCCTTAAAAAACTCAGCACGGCTGCCATCACTTTGAGTCAGGGAGTTTCGGGGAGGGGGTCGATTTATTTCCTGTCCCTGCCCCCACCGGGGCTTGGATGTCAGGAAGGGGGAGTAATCTGGGGAGGGGCTACAAAGTGCTGGGCACTGGGAACCCAAGGGTACCTCCCACTGGGGCCTGGGGCCAGTCTACAACCAAAGAGAATAGGAGAGGAGGAGACACGAGGGCAATGGATTTGTAGCTGCTTCCTGAGAAGGGGTGGAGATAGCCCCCCGCCCCTCCCCCGGCTGAAGGGAGTCAGCAGGATACCCCCAGCAGCTATTTTGAAGAGATAAAAGCAGGGGACTGCTTTTTCCAGTGAGGGCAGGACAAGAGAAGCTGTAGCTCCTAACCTGTCTGAGCGTGCATCCCATGTGCCTATCTGGCGGTTGTCACAGGTGCGGTGGCAGACAGGTCACGTGCTATTACAGAGACAACCGCTAAGGAGCATTTTGTAGGGGAGATTTCCACATCCACAGAGGATGGGGCTGAAACGATGGCTAAAAGCCACATGCTGCCCAATGCTTATAAGAGTTTTGTCCTTTTCCACTTACGCCTTTCGAGAACTAAAAAATTCAGACATGGGTTTTTTATGCCTTTCTAGAACGAAAAATACTCGGACATGCTTAAACCCTTGGGCAAGGCCTGCTTTCCCATTTGTAAACTGTAATACTTCCCCTGTGAGCAGAGCAGGGGCTGAGCTGAGGCTGCCAAGCCCTTCCCAGCTCTTGTGTTCTGCCATCATGCAGCCACCGTACTCCCCCACATCCTCCCACCTCTACCGGGACACCCACACGTCCTCTCGGACAAATGCCAGAGAGCCACAGACTTGAGATCCCTTTGTTCTGCACCAGGTTGGCCTTTGGTGCAGGCTGGTGGGATGCTGCTGAAGGACTGTGGCCCCTTGAGGAGGTTTTGGGATCCTAACAATTCCACACTCTCAGAGGGGTACCGTTCACTATCATGGGAGCTTTTTCTGTAAGAGATCGTGTGTCTGAAAATGTTTGACAAGCTTCTTTCTCTAAAATCAGCTTTAAAAACTGGTGTTTTGTTCAAGACTGCTTTGGAAGCAGACTGGTTAAAGACGGGGAGCTGTGTGTCAGAGACTGGAAGGTTAGGCTGGGCCTTCCCACGAGGCTGCGGGTCCGGGGCACAGCTTGGCTGTGCACAGCTTGGCTGGACCTAGATGGGCCAGGGATGCTGACATCTGACCCCATGACCCCTTACCCCAAGGCTTTCTGGTAGGACCTGTCTGGTCCTGGTGCTCTCTCCAAAAATGGCAATTTTGAGACCAGCCTAGGGGGAAAGGGACCCTTCCCAGCCCCCACTGAGAGAACAGAGGGCGAATGCCTTGGACTGGTAAAGTGCATGGAAGACCTGTCCGCAGGTGTCTTTCCTGGTTTTAGGGGCCTGCTGCCGCAGGCCAGTCTGCTCTGGGGCCTGGGACCCATGGACGGCTGGGATGGGGTCGGGGCCCTTAGCTGCCAGGAGTTGTAGGGAAACAGAGCTGAGGGGCGGGCCTGGGGGTATCCTCATTCCATCTCTGCTAGCGATTCCCTGGGGCCTCTGGAGGGGTTCCTTCCCCATCCAAACCATAAGTGAGCCCCTCTCAGGGCTGGGGGACCTTCCAGTTGTGACTCAACTTGTGTAAATGCAGAGGGAGGGCTGGGCCCACAGGGTGCGGGGTCTCTGAGGAAGGCAAGGGTGGGGAGGTCTTTCTAGGGTCCCGAGGATAAGAGGCCAAACCGTGTGGGCAAATGCCACCTCGCTCTAGAACAGAGATGGTCTCTGTCCCAGGAGGCCTGGGCCCCGTGACAGCAGTGGGCATAGCTGGGGACAGCCAGGTCATTCCAGGGGAGGTGGCAGGAGGAGGCTACTTCTCCCAAGGGGACGTGGGATGAGATGAGTAGGATCTGGGCTGGGGGTGGGGTCCTGGGGGAGGTCCCGACCCCTCTGTACAAAGACGTGGCTGGACCAGATGCTCTCAGAGCCAGCTACCAGCTCTGGGCCCCAGGACCACGGACCCTGGGCCCACAGCTGCCGTGAAGCGTTAAGTCCCATGAGTGCCCTGAGCCTTGGAGCTGGGCCCGCCACTTGTCTGGAAGGTTCTTGGGGTCCCCGCCACCAGCGGGAGCAGTCCACTTGGACCCGGGCGGTCAGTAGGGCCGCCACACGGCCTCGTCCATGCGGCCGGGCGTGCTCAGCGCGGTAGGCGAGTTGCTGTGGCTGCCATCGGCCTCCACGCCGTCGCTCTGGCCACCCAGGCTGGGGTTCATGAGGTTGCCGGTGGCGACAGAGGCGGCGCTGCTGGGGCAGGAGGCCAACATGCGGGTGGGCGAGCGGTCGCCAGCGCTGCTGCTGCCGGCCACCATGGAGAACTGGTAGGAGCCGGAGGACGCGCCGTAGTAGAGGTGGTAGGGGGAAGGGCTGGCCTGGAAGGGCCCGCTCTGGTTCTGCGGGGCCCCCGGGTAGGGCGGTGGGAGGTAGGTGTGGTGGAAGCGGCTGGTGGCCGGCATGCTGGCCACGCTGAGGCTGCCGATGCTCGTGCCCGAGGGTGTGGCGCTGTAGGGGAAGGCGGCCGACATGGCCCCTGGGTAATGCATCCGGGGGTCGGGGAAGCGGCTCTCCGGGAGGGTCGGCAGCGCTGCGAAGGAGCGGTCAAACTGGCGGGGGTCGGAGAAAGGGTTCAGGTCGGAGGTGCCTGGGGGACAGCAAGGAGGATGGTCAGTCACTGCCCGACACCACTCTGGCGGCCTTTCTTCAAGAATGACCTCGGGCTCTGGTTTACAGGCCCATCTAGGGGGATCCCTGGTGCTACATGTGGCTCTGCTCCCACCGCCCTGAGCTGCTCGGGGGCTGGAGCCTGCTGATTCCCAATCCGGTCCCACCTGGGAAGCAGGTGCGAGCAGGGGTCTGGGCTGTGGGTGGCCCCGGGCTCTGCCGGGGCAGGCAGAGGAGGGGGAGGGCTTTTCTCTCCTCCCGGCATCCTCTTCCCAGCCTAGCCATGCAGAGGCCTGTCGAGGGGGCAGGTGGGCTCCCCGCTGGGCTGTGGGTGCATGGGGAGCCAAGGGCGGGGCCAGCACAGGCCGCCCAACAGCCTGGCCTGGCAGGTTCCCCTCCCTCTCTCGCTCTCGGTAAAGAGGGTCTCCAACGGTCCCATGAGATTGGGAGTCAGGCCCTGCTCTCGCAGACGAGGAACCAGGCAGAGAGAGAAAGGTGGCTTCTCCTGATGCTGCACAGAAAGGACTGGAACTCATCACGAGGCCTCTGCTTTCTGCTCCCGCTGGGGTGTACGTGCGTGTGCGCCTGCACCTCTCCTGCCCAGGTGGGGCTCAGTTAGGTTACAGGAGCTTCCGCCTGTGCTGTGGCAGCTGGGTCCACGGCAGCTCTGTCCATCCCCCACCCCCCCCCACCCCGGCCTCAGCCTGGGCCTGTGTCTCCAGGGCTGCCCTGCAGGCTGGAGCTGACTGGTGGCCAGACAAGGATCAGATGCCACCCTCACCCGCCTCCACAGCAAAGCGAGACAGATGGCAGCCAGAGGGGCTTGGTGGCCTGGACCCTGCCCTTGTCACAGAGAGACCCAGTGTCCAGCCCAGGCCTCACCCTGGCTCCCCCAGGAGTTTGCTCCAAGACAAAAGCATCCCAGCCTCTGCCCCGTACTTTTGTAATCACAGACCCCCCCAAACCTCAACACTCAAAGGGGTTCAGGATTGAGTCTAAACCCCTTGGTAGGAAGACTGAGACTCAGAGAGGGTGAGGCACTTGCCTAAGTGTCACACAGCACATTGGACCTACACAGAATCCTAGGGCTCTCAGTCCTGAGTTCTGACACGTGCCTGAAGGGTAACTGTCCCATCTTTGAGGCAGCACAACTGTGTGGTCTCTGAGGTTGGATACTTATCTTAGTTCTGACACTTACTAGCTGTGTGTCTTTGGGCAAGTCACTAAACCTCTCTGTGCATCAAGTTGTCCCACATGAAAAATGGAGACAATAACAGTTCCTAGGGATTAAATTAGTTAATACATGTAAAGTGCCTACACTGGGCACATAGCAGGGGCCTGATGAGGGTTTCTGCTGCCACTGCAGCTGTGACACCTCCTGTTCTGGGCACTCAGGAGAACCGGCTCATTCAGGGCCCTGCAAAGCTGAGCCCCTGACCCTGGGCCTTCCTTGTACCCTGGCCAAGGGGTGACTCTGGGCAGCAGTGGGGAGGTGGATGAGCCCCCAGCAGCAGTCTAAAGTCTGTCTGTTCCCAAGCCCTCTGTCCACCAAAGACTAGGGGCCAGAGAGGGCTGAGGAGGAGGCCAGCCTCTGCCCCTGGCCAGCTCCAGGTGTGCACCGCCTGCCGTGCCTGAGGCGTGGCTGAGCTGCAGGTGCCCTCAGGCCTCATTCCCCAGATCTGCTTGAGGTGCTGTGCGACCTCAGATAAGACTTGTAACTTCTCTGGACTTTGGGGTCTTCCCAGCTCAGCTGGGGGGGTGTTTCCTCAGCAGCAGGCTCTGGTCCCGGATGTGGATGATACGGGATGAGGCTCCGGGCTCCAGGTGGGGAGATGTGGGGGCTAGGGGCCGGGAGACGGGGGCCTTCTGGCCCATCTGGACCCTCCCTAACAGATCCCTTGGCTGGTCAGTGCTGCCCTGAGGCCTAGGGGGTCGGAGGAGCCTGGCTCCTGCCCTCATCTCTGAACCCCAGGGGAGGAGCCTTGTTGGCAGCGCCTGGCACCCCGAGCACAGCCAAGCATGAGGCTAACACTTGCCCTGAGCCCAGGGGAGCGAGCGCTGCCGCCTGACAGGAGGGAGCCCAAACAGGGAGCCCAGGATGCGATGGCAGGGCTGTAGCCTGGGCCTCCGTGCCAGGTGGGCCCTCGGGGGTCATGTGGGCTGCGGGCAGGCCTGCCCGGCCCTCTCACCGTCCTCTCCTGCCTCCCTCCCCAGGTGGGGGGAGTGTCTGCCCTCAGCACCCCCTCAGCTCCTGCCCCCAGCCCCGCCCCCTCCAGCCCAGTAGCCCCAAGAAACCCGAGCTGGCCAGGCCTCTGTCGAGCAGCCAATCCCAACACTGGAAGGAAATGTTTATTTTCTTCTCCAAATTGCCCCAGCTGCTGTGTGGTGGCTGAATGAGGCCTTTGAGCTGTGAGAAGCCCCCATTGTGGGCGGTCACAGCCAGGGGGCTGGGGGCTGGGGTACGGAGGGGTTGGGGCCTCGGCACTGCTTGCCAGTCACCAAAGCTGGGGGGTCAAAGCTATTAACAGGAACCAAGAGAAGTGGTGGTGGGGTATCCTGAGGGGGACCCCCAGGATGGAGTCTGAAAGTAGAGGCTTGTCCCACCAGGAGGGGAGGGCCAGTGAGAGGGACTCCCCAAGCCTGGCCCTGCCAACATCCCTGTGACAGATACCTCCTTCTTCCCACTTTACAGATGAGAAAACTGAGGCTCAGAGAGGTGAAGCGACTTGCCTAAGATCACACAGCCAGTGCCTGGCAGAGCCCGAATTCCTAGCCAGGTCCACCTGACTGCAAAGTTCACGTTCCTTCCTTGGTCTTGGTTGTCAAAAGCCCTTCCTCTCACTCCAAAGGGGACAGGCCTGAGGACGGGGAGGCCTGGCTGGTGTGAAGGGCCACAGAGGCTGCCTGAAGTCCAATGCTGTGGGTGGCTAGCGAGCACCCTGCCTCAGGATACAGCAGAAGGGGAAGGACTGGGTCAGCCACTATCCCACACAGGCCCGACCTCCTCTCCTCCCAGCCTCGGGGGAGGCAGGGGCTCTGCCTGCTGCTGGGCTAGGCCTGGCCCTCTGGGGCTGGACGGAGGGTGGGTAGGCCTGCCTCAGGCTCCAGCAGGTGCTGATTCCCAAGCTATGTCCACACAAATGGAAAGAGAGGTGGGTTCTCCTTCCACGGGAGCTGCTGGACAGGACGCCACTGTTAGCCCCCACCTGCTGGGTTCCAGGGCCCCCCGGCTGGGCCCCAGCTCTGCCCATGTCAGGGAAAGGCCTGGAGTGTTAGACCACTGTACCTGCGCAAAGGCTGGCCTGCCAGGAAGGGGAGCGTGGACAGCTTCTGGGCAGGGGTGGGCATGAGCCCAGAGGACATCTTACTGCCTCTTGAGCTCAGACCCCTCTACCCTGCAGCCCCCCTGGCTCAAGAGTTGCTGAGTGTTTCAAACTCGACAGCCCGTGGCTAAGAGCCTGGACCTGGGGCCTCTCCCCACCTCGGGGGCTCAGCAGGGCCAAGGCCCAGCTTCCCAGGCCAGAAGGGAGGTACTGTCTCTTCACACCACGGGGCTGCATCAAGTCCCCCTGCCATGGCATTGTGCCTGGCACACATGGCCAGGGCTGGGGGCAGGGCCTCCCTTAATGGAGAGACCCAGCAGGGACTCCCTCTCTTGTGCCCTCAGAAGTACAGGAAGTTCCTGGGGGCAGGTGCTGTGGACACTTTGAACCTGGTCATTGATGCGCTGTGTGACCCAAGAGTGGCCCTTAACCTCTTAAGCCTCAATTCACTCATCTGCCAAATGGGTTCTAACCAGGACCTGGAGGACCAAGAAAGAACAGACACCCACGGTGCATGACGGCCGCAGCCAGCCCTCCCGGCCGCGTCCAGCACTGCTGCCGAGCACTCTCCACCCCTGCCTGGCCTGAGGGTCAGCTGCGCACTCAGCCTCCTGCACCCCAACCCACCGGCCAGGAGAACCTGGACAGCAGCGTAGATGTTCACCATCTGACCACCTACCGAGCACCTGCTATGTGCCAGGCCCTGTACACCCGGACGGCCTGCCCGAGACAGGCTCACACGTGCCTGCCGTGTCCATCTGGCCAAGGGGTAAAGACTCCATCCTGGGCCTCCGCCCACAGGCCTCCCTCCTCCTTCCTGTTTGGGAAGAGTCTCTGGGCCAGGCGGGGACCTTTCTCAGGAGATGCTCTGTCTCTCTCCAGGGACAAATTCACTTCACAGTTTACAAAGTTTGAGTGCAGTAACGTCATCTGAATGTCGCCCGAGGCCCAGGCAGAGGCATCCACCACCACCCCGCTTTCAGATGAGAAAGCTGAGGCCTGGGGGGCTGTGACGTCCTTGACAGACACATGTCTGTCTCAGGCTCCTGGGGCGAGGCCTGCCCAACTGTAACGGGTGCACTGGGGGACTAATACCCATTTCCCGCCGGGCACAGGGAGCCCGTGGAGGGCAGGGACGGTGCCTGTCTATTCATCCCTGGGGCCAGGCACCACGACGGCACAGGGTGAGTGACAGTAAATGTTTGCTGAATGAATGAAGGAAGGGCTGAGCCCAGGACCGGGCAGAGCAGGCCCTCAGAGCAGGCCGCGTTCCTTTATACCAAACACCAGGGTGGTGCAGCCGGCGACCCTGGGATGAGCTTTGGGTCCGGAGCAGAGAGACCGCTTCCAGGCCGCCGTCCCCTTCTCCCACCGCAGCCCCCCTCCCTGCGCCGTACCTTGGATGGGGGTCTGGGCCTGGCTGCTGAAGGGGCCGGCGGTGCTGAGCGAGCCTCGGGGGCTGGGCGCGCTCGGCGTCACCCGCATGCGCAGGCGCTCCAGCTCCCCGAAGCGGTCGGGGAACGCCTTGGTCTGGTCCTCCAGCTTCTGTCGATGCCCTGCAGAGCATGAGAGCCCGTGAGAAGCTGGTCCCCGTGAGTCTCAGGAGGCAGAAATGCCTTGCTCTGCTGGGAAGTTCTCCCTGAGGTCTACCCTTAGGCCTCTGTAGGGAGAACCCAAAGGCCACTACCGATGTCTCTTCTGAACAGAGAATGGTCAGTACATGCTGCCCTGGGGCTGCCATCATCTCACTCGTACCTTCTTATGCCACAGGTGAGGCTCAAAGAGGTTCCAGGCCACAGAGCCAGTAAGTTGTGGAGTCAAGATTTGAACTCAGCGTTCAAATCAAAGCCTGCGACCTACACCTGTACGTTACGCTTTTTGGCAGAAGGGGAATCTGAGGCAACAGGCACGGGAAAGGGGCTTAAGCAGGCTCCCATGGGAGGCAGGGAGAGAACCCAGGCATGCTGCCACTGTCTGCCCCCCAGCATCCATCCTGCCTGCCATTCACATCTGCAAGAGGAATGGGAGATGGCCCCGGAATGGGAATGCTGGCTCCTCCAGCCCAGAGCTACCCTGGGACCCCCAGCACATGCCTTCTGCCCTCTGGGTCTCAGACAGGAGGGGAAATTCACCACGATGCTGGGAAGTGGAGTGGGGCGCTGTGTGAGGGGCTAGACTCCCATCTCTGTCCCGAAGCTGGGAACAGGGGACCAGGGCACCTGGCTCGGGCATCACACTTGGAGAAACCGCCAGCATTTCCCAGTATCCCTCTGCCACGGCCCACACAGGAAGGACCCCAGCCTCGTCAAGATGGCCATGCCCCTGCCTTTAAGCAGCCAGCCGAGGCCACCCTCAAGGCTTCTCGAATGACATCAGGCTTGCAGGGACCACCACCTCTCTCTCTCTCTCTCTCTCTCTCACACACACACACACACACACACACACACACACACAAACACACCACTTTTTCAATTACTCATTTTACATTTCACAAGCAAAGTATGAATAGCTACAAAAATAAAAGCATTACAGGTAAGGCTAATGGCCCCTCTGACCCACCCTAAATCCCTGCCCAGAAATCCCCACGTGATCAATTTGGAGGTCTTTCTTTCCAGCCGTTTTTTGGTTTCACGTGCATGCAAAACACAGAGCAAGTTTCTCACAGAACTTTCTTGAATGGTCTCAGTCTGGCTGTATCATTCTCTAACTTGCTCTTTCAGTAGCACACCTGGGGGGCCACCTCAGTTTCCTTATCTGATAGCTGGAGAGAGTAACCCAGCCCCAGAGAAACAACAGAGCTCCCGCAAAACCTCGGGAGCCCACCCCGGGGCACAGTAAGGGGCAACAGGTGGGGGCGGGACGGCCTCACTAAGCCTGTGGGTGTCCCTCGTTCCTGCTCGTCACATCCCCTGGAGGCCGCAGTCCCCTCAGCCGTTCCTCTCAGATGGACACTTAGCTCACTTCCAAATGATCCCCCTGCATGCAGGACTCCCAGGAATATCTCTGTTCACACACCTCCTTGTGTCGGGGGATTTCTCCAGGGCAGACCCTGTGTTATAACAGACTCCTCACTGAGAGGACCGGACATTCCTGGGCTCTCCTGATCAGCCTGTCAGCCGAGGTTGGCCCGTTGGGCTCCACCTGACCCTGAGGGAGGAGGCCAGGCAGACAGGTGGGCCTGGTCCTCTTTTTACAGACAAGGGAACTGCAGTTCAGAGAGGTGAAGAGGCTTGCCCGAGGTCACACAGCGAGGAAAGAGGGAGGATGTCTTAGACTTGGGATCCTTGGAAAAGAAGTGTGGGGAGGGGCTAAGGGAGAGGGGAAGGCTTGCCTGAGTCCTGGGGTCTTCAGTGACACGAGGAACCTTCTAGATTGACAGAGAAAGAAGAAGGAGAGAGAGGTAGCGGGAAGTAAAACAAAACTCCTCACCAGGCTTGCTGAGGCTTGGAAAATGGTGTCCTAGGGGCCTGGAAGGTGTGAGATGACTCTTCACTGCCACTGGGAGTGAGGGGACAGAGGTGGGGACTTCAGAATGGGCCTGACTTCTGATTTTCAAAAGGGGGATGCAATGCATTCTGGTACACACAGGCCCCTAGTCTTGCTACACACCACTGTCACAAGCTCAAACAGGCATGTGAGAGCCCTTAGAAATGGAACAGGTTGTCCCAGGAGCCTCAATGGGCTCAGCAAGTCACCAAGAACCAGGGACCCAATTTCCCCTCCGAGGAGGCCCCAGGCCTGAGCCCACGGGACATCCAGCTGCCAAAATGAGACCACCTGGCTCCCAGCCGGGCCCCCCACTGCGCCTCCCAGGACCCTTGGCAACAGGAAAAACGTGGGCTGGGGGTAGTTTGGCTGGAGCTGGGGCCACCAGGTTAGATGACTATGGGGGCTGGGCAAGTCGCATAAATGAGGCACATGGGATGCGTAGGGCCTGGGGCAGACTGGAGAGGGTGGGCCTCGTAGAAGGGGCCGTTGCCATCCAGTCCAGCTGACTGGTGCCCTGGTGGGGGTGGACCCAGTGTTGCCAGAGTTTCCAGTTTACCGGAAGCCATAAACCTGCTTTTATGTGAAGGCTCCCGTATTTTATGTGTTGGCAATTCAAATACTGAAAACAACAACAAAATAACTCGACCACTGTGTAGAACATGTCCTGTTCAAGGGCTGCCGGTTTGCATCCTCCAAGCTTGGGATTTCATTTGCTGGTTGGTTGTCTAACCTTAGCCATCGAGGACTGGCTCATGGATACCCCTCAGGACGTGGTCTCTAGGGAAGTGCCGGACGGCCTGGCCTCAGTCCTGATCGGCCTTGGAGGAAATGCTGTTGCCCTGGCTGCCGAGGCCACTGGAAATGGCAAGGCAATGTGGATGAGCTGGGGCATGAATGAAGTCGGAACAATCTCAACAGGCAGGAAGCCGGCTGGATAGATCTGGAGACCGCAGACTGACCTGACAGCAGCTCAGGTGCAGAGGATCTGGGTGTCTTAGTCAACCACAAGCTTGAAGTGAGCCAGTGGGGTTACACGAAAGCTGGTGCAAAACCTCAGGCCTCGTTATCGCCACTGGCTAATAAAGTCCCGTTTCTGAGTCACACTGTGCACTATGTGTCTAGAGATACTCCTCTGGGCCAGTGGAAGGAGGGAGGGGTTCGCAGCCAGCCTGGGTCCGAGGATGGGCTCTGCCGCCTGGTGGCCTCACTCCTTTCCCCCACCCACCCCGAGCCACGGTGTCTGCATCGTGGTGCCCTCGCAGGTCGTGGTGCTGGCCAAATAAGGTGACCGGACGCTCTCCACCCACCTGGGGCCCCACCATCTGCACGGTCACTTCTACCCCAGCCTGTGCCAAGGGACGCAGGATCATCATCCCCACATAGAGACCAGGACACGGAGGCCAGGAGGCTAAGTCCTGTCCGGGACACAAAGCCAGACAGCGGAGCTGGCGTTGGCACCCAGACCCCGACTCCAAGTCCAGTGCTCTTTCTCCTGACACTTCCCTTTTGGTCCCATTGTACAGATGGGGCCACTGAGGCTTCAAGATGAGCCCTACACTAAGCGGTTGGTCTGGGATATAAATCGGGTAATGTGGTCCCAGAGCCCACGCTCCCACCACATGCTGCTCTGCCTTCACGCAGGACAGACTTCCTGGAGGAGGAGTTTTAACAGCACTTGGGGAACTGCTTCCTTGTTGCTGTGGAATGCTGGAGCCACGGCCCAGGAGGGGCAAGGGGGAGCTGAGATGACTCCACGTGGCCAGGGCGCCACAGAGTCTCAGAGCCACGGGGCCTGGGCCTTCACACTGGGAGCAGAACGGAACTCCCTGTGCCTGAGGAAAGAAGATGTGCCTTCAGAATAGACCTCTTTCATTCGGCTGCCCACAGTGAGAGCTGGGTGGGGAGCCCTGGCCCAGCTCACTAGGTCACCAGGGGCCCAGCCCTTTCATGCTGGGACTCCGTTTCCCATCTGCACACACTGCTCACTGAGGCCCCTCTAGCTTTGAAAGTCCCTGACTTAAGACTGCAAGACTCAGTCACTGGCCAGGATGAGCCCCCCACGGGCACCCCCATCACCGCCTCCTGCTGCTGCTGCTCCCAGGGTTTCTCTAGTATTTATTCTCTGCCTCTTCCAGGAAGCCCCCTTCTCCCAGCACCTTGCAGGCTAAGAGCAGTAGCTAGCAGGAACGGAAAGAAAAACAGTGGCCGACACTTACTCAGTGCTTCCTCCACTCCACTGTCTAAGCGGTTGACACGCTCTGCCTTGTTTCACCTGCATTATCCCCATGAGGGGGTCTACCACTGTCCCTAGTTCACAGGTGAGAAAACTGAGGCTCAGTGAAGGCCAGGGACATGCTCGAGGTCACATAGAGGCACCTGGCCACCTTGTCTTCCCGGAGCCCATCTTGTAGGAAAGGAGCCTGGGTTTGGAAAGTCAGGGGCTCCAAACAATGGGTGTTAGGACCCAGCCCGGGCCCAGGGCCCAGAGCAGGTGCAGGATTACAGGCCTGGAAAGAAGAAGATGAGAGGGTCTCAGTGGACTCCACCAGGAGCCGTGCCCTGCTCGGAAGCTCAGCGCTGAGCGTCCAACCCTCTAATCACACCCTGCTCTAACCCACCAAGTCCCTCTGCTCCTCTGGGCCTCAGTTTCCACAGCTGTCAAGTGGTTATCATAGTGTCTAACCCCTGAGTTGAGGATGAGCTAGAGGACAGGCCCCAAGTGTTTCAAGGCAGAGCACTTTGTGCAGAGGAGGGGGACTGCCTGGGGACGGCCCCACCTTGGCCCTCTGGACCTCGCTTGGGCTGCCTGTCCGCCTGCGGCGCCTGGGCTCAACTCACTGACAGCCCGTGGGACGGCACCTGCTCCGATCCTCACTTATGACCCTCCAGGACCCAGCGGCCCAGGCCTGTCCCAGGCAGCTCTTACCCACTGGGCCACAGCTGTGTCACCTGTGAAGTGGAGCTCACACTCTAACTCCTGAGTCTGGGGACAGGCCGGGAGAATTAAACAGCCCACCTGGCCGTGGCACTCAAGGAAGGCACTCTGGGTTTACAACCCCTCCTCAATGGATCTGGACAGTGGGAGGGCCCAGCCTCGCAGGTGTGTGAGAAGGATAAAAGTTGGGGGAGGAACGCTGGGGCCCAGCCAGGTGGGTGACTCACCCGGCATCTCTCAGCACCGGGTCCCCACACCTGCCAGGTACCTGGTGCTTCAGGGGGAAATCCAGGGGCCATCAGGGCCACGCCCTTGCCTTCACACTGGCCTGACACAAGCCCCTGTGATGAGAGTGGCAATCGCTTGAGCAGACATCTACGACGTGCCAAGCACTGTGCCAGGCAGGCCACGCGTGTCGTCTACAAGGGCCACGATCCTCCGAGAGGCCGCTATCATCACAACCATTTTACAGATGGGAAAGTGGAGGCACATGGTCAAGGTCAAACCTGGACTGGTCAGCGTGTTGCATGGAGCTCAGCTGCTAAGGTCTTGACTTCCCAAGACCTCCAAGAGAGCAGAGCTGGGTTCCTTGGCAGTGAGGCCCGACTGGCAGGAGGCCAGCTCAGTGTCCTGCCGCGGTGGGGTGAGGGGGGCAGGAGGCCAACGGGAGCAGGGAGCAGGGAGAAACAGAGCTGGGCGGGGCCCCAGGAGCAGCGTGGTCTGCAGGCAACAATGTGGGCTCCAGCCATGGGGCCCTTCTCCCATCGGAAGCCACTTGGCCACCTCCTCGGCTGCCCGGCCTGGCCCTGGTGCGGCCACATCCCATACACAGCAGCCACTGTCTGTCCAGCCGTGGGGTGGGGCACCCGGGCCCAAGGCCCGCTCTGCGGCCTGTCAGGAGATTTACCCCTGGTTCCTAACAGCCGAGCAGAGTCGTAGGTGGGGGCTGAGCCCCAGGTGGTCTGCCGTGAATTGGCCCCCTGTGAGCAGATGAAAGCCAGTCGGTGGCTAGGCAAGGAACCAGGCGGGTGGGGGGCCAGCGGCTCTCCCAGGGGCACAACTGGGGCTTCCAGTGGCCTGGAGTTGATTAGGGGAACCGGGGAGGTCCAAGGTTAACCCCTTCCCTCCTGCTGGGTGCACTCCCCCTGGGGGTGTGGGGTCCTGGGAGCCAGGGGCCAGGAGCAGTTGCCTCTCCTCAAGCTGGGCATCCCTCCAATCCCACCTGGAGCTGAGGACAGAACTGTGGCAACTTCAGGACGGCCACAGTCCTAAAGTTGCAGGCTCAGGGTCACTTTTCCTGCCCACGTCGTCTCCCGCCCCCAGCAGCCCCAGTGGCTGTCTGCTCACCTCCTTCAGGCCTCTGCTCAAATGTCACCTCTTCAGGAGGCCTCCCCTGTCCCCCTCCCACTGTGGGTCCCCGCCCTGCACTCTCCACCGCTCCCCCCCAACCCCCAGCTTAGATTTTCTTTGCAGGGCTTCTCACTACCTGAAATTAAACTAGCTAATCATCTGTTTACCTCGTTTATTTATTCAACAAATATTTACTGAGCACCTACTAAGTGCTCACGTCCGTGTTCCAGGGTCTACATCAATGTCTGGCAAAGCAAAGAACCTCCACCCCATGGAGCATATATAGTAGTCAGGGGAGATGAAAAATATGTGAAATAAATGAGTGAACTATATAGCATCTTAGGAGGTGATAAGTAAAATGAAAGCCGGGAAGTGTAAGGGCGAGAGGGGGATGCCTGTGTGTTTGATTAAAACAGCGTGGTCAGGGGAGGGCTCACTAAGAAGTGTGAGTAAAGACTTCAAGGTGGGAAGCAGCGAGCCACACGTCTGGGGTTGTTGGGGGAGGCGTGTCCCAGGTAGAGGGAACAGCAGTGCAAAGGCCCTGAGGCAGAAGTGTGAAGCTGCCCAGTTTGAAGACTGGTCAGGCGGCCAGAGTTGGGTAAGTGAGGAGAAGGGTGTCAGAGAGGAAGGCAAGGGGTAAAGGGCACAGATCAGGTTGGGCCTCGTGGGCCATGGTGACAACAGCATGGTTTACCATTTCTCCCCACCCCTAGTGTGTGAGACCCAAGAGGGCCAGAGCCCATCTGTTGGTTCACTGCAGTGTCCCTAGCTTCTAGAATAGTGCCTGATACATGGTCGGTACCCAGAAAAATATTTGTTGAAATCATCCCATGTACACTTTGGGGAAGAAAGGGCCCTCAGGCAAGATGTCAGAACAGCCCCCCGCCCATGGCCTCAGGCAGCATGGAGAACCTGTGTCCTGCCCCTCTCAGCTACGGCACCTGCTAAGCCTGGGAGACAGGGTGAGCAGTTCCCACACTGCAGTCTACCCCAGGCTCGCCAGGCGCTACACCGCCTGCTGCCCCGTATATTGGATCCTGCTCCACTGCTTCTTTACCAGCCCCCGGTGACTCTGAGGGACACCAGCACCGAGAACCTCAGAAACCAAGGCCACACAGGCAGGAAGCCACCAAGCCAGCCTTCAAACCCAGCCGGCCACCTGGCTGCAGACTGGGCACGCTCTGCAGGGCAGCGGAGGGGAACGACCTGGCCACAGAACCCACAGCCGGGCCTCGGGGATCTGCAGGCGCCTCTCCCCGGCTCCCGGGACCAGCCTCTACTCCCACCCCTCCCCAAGGAAGGCTCAGCCCTCACACGGAGTCGGGGGTCACAAAGCAGAAGAAAAGCCCCGAAGGGAAGCCCTGTGACAATCCATCAGGGTTGTTGGGTACCTCCTGCAGGCCAGGCAGCTGTAATTCACGTAAAGCTCACAAGTCCCCGGAGCAGAAGCTAATATCATCCCCATCTTACAGACGAGCACACTGAGCTAGGAAGGCCCTTCTGAGCGGCCCTTGTTTCCCTGAGCCCCAGGCTGGAGCCCCTGCGGTGCACCGAAGCTCACCCTTGGGCAAGTGGCTCGGTCTCCTGGCATGTCTCCTCCTGGGGTTGTCGAGGATCAATTAGGAGACTCTGGGGGACTTCCCTGGTGGTCCAGTGGTTAAGACTCTGCGCTTCCAATGCAGGGGACGCAGGTTCTATCCCTGGCTGGGGAACTCAGATCCCACATGCCGTGCAGCACGGCCAAAAAAAAAAAGAGACCCTGCACAGGGCCTGGCACACAGGGAGTGCTCGTTGACCAGCAGCAGCTGAGCTGCCCTCTGACCACTTATAGGTGGGGAAACGGAAGCTGGGAAAGGAGGAAGGTTTGTCCAAGGTCGCAGAGTGAAGGGCAGGTTGGGGCTGGAACCCAGGGTGCAGGTGAGACCTGCCCTGAGGGCCGGGCAGGGGGAAGAGCAAGCAGGTGCTCAGATGGGAGACTGGGAGATGTGCCGCCTCCCACATCTACTCTTTTCTGTAAATGAGCCTCTGCTAAGACTTTGTTTCCAGTCACTGATCTGGCCCGTACCGCCTTGCTTCTGACTCCAGCTTCTCTCCGCTCCTGATTTCTTTCCCTTCCTCTTGCTGCCTCGACCCATGCCACCCCTTCCCCTACCAGCTCACCCCGAGAAGGGGCTGTCTCATGACTGGGGGACCTCAGGAGAGACGAGCAGGCAAGGACTTGACTGGGGGCTTCCAAGGGTAGGGCTGAGCCTCCACCCTTAGCCAGTGGCCTCGGCTGGGGAGGGTGGGCAGCTGCTCTGGGCTGGGCAGGGCTGAACGTGGAGGGTTCTGAGGGATTCCAGGCATTGGCCGGTCCCTGGGTGCCTTCCCCCCAAGCTCCCAGCGCCCTCTGCTCACATGCCTCTACACAGTGGGTGCTCACTCTTTCGTGGAGTGGCTCCTAACAGCTCATCATCACGTTGAGCCCAACCGCGGCTCCCATTCATCCTGATTCTGCCCCTGGAGACTTCGAGTACGATACCACCTCCCTCAACGGAGACCTGATACCTCTATTACTATGGCCTGCATTTCTCAGCAGCCACCCTGCTGCCGACCAAGAAAGTTCACCATCGGCTAACGGTGCTAGTGGTGGGAGTACAGAGGGGATGCCAGGTACCAGGGATAAGAGAATACCACAGATACAGAGACTCACAAGGACCCTCTGCTACAGCCAGATGCTATCCACAAGCCATCACTGATCTCCAGGCCTGCAGGCTGGGTGGTATCATCCCACTTCCTGGAGGAGGCAGCTGAGGCCCACAGAGATCAGACCTTGCCCAAGGTCTCCGAGCCAGGCAAGCTGGCTCAGAATCTGCTCTCTGCACCAAGGGCTTATGGCTCACAAGGGCTTCCCAGCCATCACCACCTTGAGACTCTTGGGGTCACTGACCCGGTTCACAGACGACACAACTGAGGCCAAAAGGGAGCCATGATTGTTCAGAGCCACAAAGTCCAAGACCAGGGGCATGGACCCATCCACATCCACTCCCAGCAGGAAGGACTCAGCAGGAATCTGGCCAGGGCAGGTGCCAGCTGGGAGGTGAGTAACTTGGGCCTGATCACCAGGTTCAGGAACCCGAGGCAGGGTGGAGGAGGTGTGGCCCTGAGAGGCCTACAGGGAAACTCTTCCAGGGCCACCGGGCCCAGCTCTGAGCCTTTCCCAAGTGGCCAGGTACTGGAGTGGGCCCAGGAACTGGACAGATGGGGAGCCAGGCCTGGGTGGCCCTCACTGGCGCTGCCCTGGTACAGCCACACCCCATTCTCAGCCTCCTGCCTCAGGCCCACTTAGCCCTGGAACTGGAATTGAAGGCTGCCTCTGGGAAGACTGGGGCCTCCCTGCACCTGAGACAGTGTGACGCCCTGGTCAGGTTCTCAACATCCCCAGGGCTGGATTCTCTCCTCCCTGGAACTAGTGACCCTTTGGTTCAGGATCCCATGAGACAATAAATGTGAGAGGGTTTTCTAAACTGTAAAGGGCCACAGTTACAAAGAGAAGGACACGGCAGCTCTCAATACACCAGGCATGAGCATGCCGTGAGTGGGCCAGTCCACACAAGAGCTCTGCTCAGAGCTCAGGAAGCAGCCAGTCCAGCGATGACCAGCTGCTTCTTTGTTTCACTCATTCATTCAGGGAACACAGGCCTCAGGCCCACTGTGGCAGCTGCCCCTCCAGTTTCCCCAGTCTGAATCTGCAAACTCTAGGTCATTCAGCAGCAGAAGCAATGAAACACAAACTTTCTTTGATGCTAAAGTGCACGGATCAGGGCTCCCTGCACAGAATATGTGCTCAATAAATATTTGCAGAATCAAATTTGCATTCCTGATCTCAAGATGTGGGTCCTGGGGTCAGAGTGTCTGGGCTCTATGTGACTTAAGTCACATGCTAAGACTCAAAGAACGTTTCCAAGGAGGGGATCTGGCCTTGCAGCCCGAGCAGCCCCTACTTCTGATGGCTCCCTCCCTCCGCCACTGGCAGAGGAAGCTGGGGTGGAGTAGAGCAAACCTGGCCCAACCTCCACCCGCAAACACACACACACCACACACACACCACACCACACACACCACACACACCACACACACACACACACACACCACACACACCACACACACACACACCACACCACACACACCACACATACCACACACACACACACATCACACACACACAAACACACCACACACACCACACACACACACATCACACACCACACCACACCATACACACCACACACATCACACACACCACACATACCACACACACACACCACACACACACATCACACACACCACACACACATACACACCACACCACACACACCACACATACCACACCACACACACACACACCCCACACACACCACACCACACACACACCACACACACCACACATGCCACACACACACACCACACACACACACCACACACACCACACCACACACACCACACCACACCACACACACCACACACACACACACCACACCACACACACCACACACACCACACAGACACACACACACACACCACACAGACACACACACACACAACACACACCCATCCTTTTCCTTTCCTTAAAGGTTGCAAATCCATACTCCCCCAGCCGGCCCCCAGTGGGCAGTCATCCCTTGGGGTACAGGGAGCCAAGGGCAGGTCAGGTTGGTTCAGTCATCTCCTCTTCCCAGAATGGCTTCCTACAGCCCGGGCTAAGCACAGGCACACAGTCGGGCGGGGGTGTGGAGCGGAGGACTGCCGTCCGCCACAGCTCCCAGGATCCAGTGCCATCTGTCTGACCTTGGCGACCGCCCTTCCCCCGCTGGGCCCTCCTCCCCGACCCAGGGGGCTGAGTGGCTCCGGCACTTACGTCTGGGCTCCCGGGGTCCATCCACGGTCACCTTGATGGCTCGGTGGTAGGTGGCCACTTGTGTGGGGTTGGTGAACACGGTGATGGTCAGTGTGAAACTCTTCCCTGGGGGAGTGAGGAATAAAGAAGAGGTTGGCACCTGGAGCTATTCACAACACCCTGAAGCCCTCATCTTCCAGAAGGAGCAGGTCTCTCTACTTTGAACCTGGGCAGAAGATAGGGTTCTGGGTAAAATTCAAGCTGCTGGGGTTGGCATTCAAGGCCCCAGGAGGTCTGGCACCAACTTTACCACATTCCCCTGCCCCACGCTCTGGCCACCCTGGCTTGCTTCCTCCCTGCTTCTTGGCCTTTGTTTGTGCTGTTCCTTCTACCTAGAGACCCTTGCGATTTGGGGGTGGGGAGCTCAGATGAGTACATATTTTTTTTTCATGAAAATAATTAGTGATCTTTATAGAAGACTTTGAGAACACAGAACATATAAAAAAGAAGAAAAAAGAATCACCCACAGTTCCACTAGCCAGAGATAAACACTATTAACATTTATTTGGGTGTTCTTTCCTGCAACCCTTTTTGGGCGAGTGTGTGTTTTTACATAGTTGCAATGACACTAAAATAAGTATTTCCGTACCCTCTTTTTTGTTCACTTAACATCACATCATAAGCACTTATGTCATTAAAAATTCTTCGTAAACTTCATTTTTAATGGCTGCAAAACATTTCAACTCATGGAAGCCTCACCTTTGACTTATCCACCTCCTTACTCTTGGGTGTTACCTTGCTGCTAATTTCTTATTGGCGTGTGCAGCTGGGGCTGAAAAAGGACTGATTTGGGAACTGCAGACATTTCATTTGTAGACACAACTGTTATTTCCAGAGCTCTGTTCTATTTTTAGATAGACATTTGGCTCCCAAGTCTCCATTCAAAATTCCTGAGACGGGAGAAAACTTTTAAAATCACCATTTTTGTTTTACCATTTAAAATAAAACGAAAATGGCCTTCTGTTTATAAAAATCTTTGCCTACATCTCTGCTTACTTCCTTAGAATAGATTCCAAGAAGCGGTGAGTGATTTCATCGCGTCAGAGGGTTGGGAGGGATTCAGGGGCATTAATCTCTCCGGTGAGATGACTCTCTGGAGAGGATCGTCGTGATTGGTGTGGGCCCGAGTCTACGGTGATGCTGTCAGCATCTTCGTGACCTCATCTATCAAGGTGGAAAGATCTCTTAAACACTCTTGACTTTGTCGCCTTTGTTCTATCACTAGTGAGACTGAAATTTTTTATATGTTTATCATCTATCCTAATCCAACACAAATCATTGCTTCATGGGCTTTCATACTTTTCTATTAAGGTTTCAATGCCTTAAGGAAAAATCACTCTATCAAGCTTGTTAACACTCTCCTGTCCTGTCTGTGGCAGTCGGTTTCCCACTCCACTGGCCTTTACGTTTCGCTTTCTGACACAAGCTGATTTGCATTTTCAGTTCTACCTCTTGCTGGTGATTTCTCCTGTCATTTTGTGTTTAGAAAGGTTACCTTCAATAAACACCATCCTCTCTACCTTCCACGTTGAATTCTTTGATTCTTCTGGGGGTTTACTGGTTGGGTTTTTCTTCAAAGTGCACCCCAATTTTCCCAGCACCTTTACTGAAGTGAGAGTCCTCTCTCCTGCCCTGTTCTCTACCAGCATCAAAGTCTCCATGCGTGTGAGGCTGGGGAGGGGTGTGGGGGGAGCTTCGCTGATCCTCAAGTCAGATTGGCCTCCTCCTGCCCTGCCCCCGAGCACCCCTGTCTCTGGTCCCCAGTTACAGGCCCGGGGACTCCCCGAGGGCAGGGGCTGATGGCCCTGTGCACCTGTGTCCCCCCAGGGCTGTCCCCGTCCTCCCAACACATCTCCAGGGCAGGCAGGCCTGATTCCATAGTCCCACTTCACAAGTAGGAGACGAAAGCTCGGGGGGGCGGCGGGGTGTGAGAAACGGTAGCTTAGCATGGCTGGAACTTGTTGATCGGTGATGGAGGGAAAACTCCAGCCTCAGAAAGAGGACAACCCAGAACAAAAGAAAACCAGCCAGGCTCCCGGGGCCACACCCAGGAACCCAAGGGCTTCTGAGACTGGGGGGATGTAAGGGGGTAGGGGGACAGAAGGGGTTTAAATTGAGGTGTGACTCAAACTGGGGAAGAGTGGGGCCTCTCTGGAGGGATTTGCCAGAGCTGCCAGCTGGAGGCAGGGGTGGAAATGCAACCCACTCCCGACCTGGAGCTCTGGGCCAGACACCCACCTGGCCCTCACTCAGACCACAGGGGCGCTTTCCATGCTTTCTGGAAACAGGAAGTGCAAAGGCCTCCCGCTCCAGGCCCCACCCCTCCTGGGACCCTCCTTCCCCCCTACTGCTTCCCCTCACTCTGAGGTCTTCTCCCTCCTGGATCCTTCCCCCAACCAGTCAGGCCCTCTCCAGGGGTCCCTGGGCCTCTGACCCTTCCGTCACCTCCTTGGTACCGCAGGGTGCCAAGCCGCTGGGTAGTTGAGGTTGACAGCCCAGGGCTGGATGGGCCCCTGTGCCCTGCACTTGCCAGCTCCCTGGAGTGCTCTATTTCTCACCTTCCTTCCTTCAGGTCATCACTGAAAAGTCCCCTTTCCAGTGAGGCCCTCCCTGGTCACTTTATCTAAAGGAGGCTTTTTTTTTTTTTTTTTTTTTTAAGGAGGCATTTTTAACTTGGCATCCCTCTTAGAATTGAGCGGGCTCAGAAACTGGGACAGGAAAAGAAAAAAATGACAACTGTATTGTCCCTAGCCTCTAGCTGAAATTTAGCATCTCTCTTAAGTATGAACGTAGGCAACAAACCACAGAGGCATTACAGCGGTCCCTGTGACCTTGTCACCAACAGACGTCACACATATTTACATATCACATTACAGACGTTGCAGATTTCTTTAAATATCTTTCATGCTCGTCACAACTTCAAAGTCACGGTCGTCATCAAACCCGTTGCTAGATCTTGTTATTTAACAAGCTAACAAGGCAGCACATTTATCACAATTTTTAAAAACGTTTTGCTATGTTTTAATATAATTGGTTTTCATTGCCATCCTTTGTATTTTATTTCATTCTTTAAAAGCACAATTCTGAGACTGTCAAAGGGGTCCATGGGGTAATGAAAGGTTAAGAAGCTCACTCTGAAGCGTCACAGACCTTCCCACTCCCACTCAATCTGCTTGAGTTTCCCCCTAATGCTTATTACTTCTAATAATCTACCTACTTATTTATTTTATTTTGTCTCCCTTTACTAGATTATAAGCTCCCTGGGGGCCAGAACTTTTGTCTTGTTCACTGCTATGTCCCCTAGGACAGCATCTGGCATATAGTAGGTGCTCAATAAATGTTTGTTAAATGAATTAAGGGCACAGGTTACTGCTCCCATTTTACAGATTAGAAAACTGAGACTCACAGAGGGGCAATGAGTTGACCAGGTCACACAGTATCCAGGCAGAGTGCCCAGGAAGGTTAGAATGTACTGGAGCCTGCCCCTTCGCACCGACCCTAAGCACCTACTCCTGGGGAGTGAGGAGCCCCCACCAGGCAGCAAACCACAGGCTTGCCCTGAGGTCACCAGCCCACCTTAACAGCTTCCTCCCAGTTTCCAGGCCTGACACCACCCCTCCCAGGTACCCACAGAGACCAGGGAGGGAGGAAGGGAGGGGCTGGCACTTGGGAGCAGGAGTGGGAGGGAGGGGCACATGTCAGGTGCCACAAGAGGCAGGGGCCCCACGAACCACAGGTGGGGAAAGCTGTCTCCCTGAGCGCCCATCACCTCTCTCTCCACCTGGCGGCAAACCCATCCGCCCACCTCTCCACTCTCTTAGAGCAGGAAGCTGAGAGGACAAAGGAGGTGGACAACTGTGCAGGAACCCCGGGCAAACTCTCAATCAGCTGGGAGCCCAGGAATTGCAAATCAAGGTGCTCCCACCGGCCCTGGTAGGAGGCGGAGAAGTCCCGTCTGGAAATAGTTGCTCCTTGGGGCTGAGAGTGGCCGTAGGCGTCCCCGCAGGACCTGGGTCCCTGGATGGAGCAGCAGACACAGCGGGGTCTAGCAGTGTGCCCTTGGGCAAGTCCCTGTCTCTCTTTGCCTGGGTTCCTGTGGGACAAGCTCCACTCACTGGGGTCTCATGGACAGCGGGAGGGGACATCTCTGGGGGCCTCTGGATTTGTTCAGTGTCGACCAGGAAGCCATCCACTCCTCCCCCACCAGTGGTCCCCCTAAGCCTGCACCTACACGTTGGCTCCCAAATCTGTCTCCACACACTACGGTTTCTTTTTCACCAGGTCATGACAGTTCAGGAAGTCATGTTGTTTTCATCTTTACCTAGGCCAGTGGCCCCCTCCTAGACAGCATTTTGGGGATGTGTGCTGCGTGGTCCTCAAGAGGTGGGATGTGGAAGGCAGGGGGGGATGCAAATGTCTAGCACTGCACAGGGCAATCAACTATTCACTCTTCCCGTGTGGGAAAAACTTGCTTATGTAGATTCTCTGAGCCATGAGCCTAACTCAGTTTTAGATAAAACAAGGAAAAAGTTTTTACACTCTTTTGATATGTACTGAATTTTCTGGGAGGGAAGACAATTCTTTTTTTTTTTAAATTTTGCTCAGAATTTTGCCAAGAATTGCTCACAGCTTCAGCGAATCATGTCATTGACGGCAGTGCCACGTTCAGACTGAGTCATGTACACCTGGCCTGTCGGGTCGGCCGCAGGGGTCACGGGGCTTCAGCTAGAGGTGCAAACACCCATCCACCTCACAGTGTCTGTCATCTCGCCCCAACATTTACATATTCAAATAGATACATCATTATAAGTTACTTTTCCTTTTTCTCTCCATTATAGCTATGGAATTATATAGATTTTGAATATGCACACAGGTGGACAGATTAAGTTATCTTGCACGTTTCAATTGTAGGATGGTAGAGGGCGTGCTGCAAAAATTTGGTGTAAGAAGGGGCACTGCGGCCGGCAGGGCGGGGACCTTGGCCCTAATCACTGCAGGAGAGTGACTTGGTTTCCTTCCCTTCCTTCTCTTGGTTTACACCTTCAGGCTTATCGTGAGAGCTCTGGGGTGGTATCGTGCGTACGCCTTTACGGAAAGCTACCTTCTTGGAATTAAGACAGATTCAAGGAGTAAAATGCAAGGAAACAAGCAGGAGTTTCCATCTGGTTTCTTAGCTCTGGCAGAAGTCAGAGAGCCAGGGAAAGGCTCTGAGTCCAAAACCCCAGCCTGTCCTGCCTCCTAAAGTGGCCCAGACTGTCTGTGTCAACCACCGACCTGTTCCTCAGAGGGAATTTCCCAGTGGGCAGGAGGGGCACGGCAGATGCGGAGCTGCATGCCACAGGACCCCTGTGTCCTCCTGTCTCACTGCCAGCCGCCTCCACTTCTCCCACTCGACACTTCACACTTTCTGGGTTTCCCCCACCCCCGCCCAAACCACACCATAATCAGAAAATCAGTGACTGTCACCATTCAAAGGGACTGCAAAGATCTCCTCCAGTCCCAGGCATTTGAAGTAACAAAATCTCTGACCTGTATCCAGCTCTCAGCATGTGCCAACTGATATGCTAGTACCCGTCTCCTTGATGCTCACAAAAATCCCACGAGGTAGGTAACATTATCACCCCCATGTTACAGACGATGAAACAGAGACACAGAGAGGTTAAGCCATTTGCCCAATATCATCCAGCAAGTCACTGGCAGAGCTGGAACTGAAATCCAGGTCGGCTGGTTGTAGAGCCCAGGCTGTTGAAGACCATGAGCCTCCAAGGTCTGAAAGTCCCGTCAAGTTCCAAGGGCATCGGAGCGCCCACTCAGGCCTCTTCTGCCTCCCAGGACCACTGAGACTGGCAAGAGAATGGCTGTGAGGATGCCTCATAGACCCAGCCTCCTGCATCTCCCAGAGCCATGACCCCAGCCTCAGCCTTGCCTGCTCCAGGAACACGCTGCTACACAATGCTTTGGAAACCTATCTCCCTCCCGGTGGGCCTTGCAGGGTGGGTGCGGGTCTGTGGGTATAAATACCACAAAGAAATCGTTTTCAGCAGCAGAAGGGCCAGGCAGGGTCTCAGTCACACAGAATCACCGTCTCTTCGCTTTCCGGAGTTCACCTCCCAGAAGAGGGTGTAGGTGCTTCACTGGGCTCCCAAGACCGACCTCCCCTTCTGCTGCAGCTGTAGGGGGCCTCCCTCGCCACCGCCATCTGGGCCTGCGGACCTGGCCACCACCCCGCCGTCCAACTGCATCCAAGCAAGCTACCACCAGCCAGCGGCGAGCGACTCTCCACTCAGGGCTGGGGCTGGGATTAAGTTGCAAAAGGCTTGAGAGATTGGGGATGACAAAAGGGGCTTGAAGACTAATTAGGAGCAGCAATGAAAGCTTAATTCATAAAAGCAAACATTTTCCATCCATCAACCTGCAACCAGTTAAGGGCAACGTCTGAAAGAAATCTGGGCGTGGGGAAGGGAGCCAACAGGAACAGGAAATGTTTGAAAGAATGTAAACTATTTCAGTTTCATAAAAAGTAACAAGTAAACAGTTATTACATGCAAATAATGCCCTGGTTTTAATTAATGCTGAAAAGTCAAAATATGTTTGACATTTGTATGTATACACCGAGCGGCTGGAGAGGAAAAAATGGTGCCCAGATGCCCTTTTCCGAGCAGGACTGGCGGCTCAGAGGGAACTAAAACCTTAAGCAGGTCTTGTTTATTGGTGATGAAAAGTACCATTCTGCCTCTGCCTCTGTCGCAACTGGAAGCAGAGGGAACCTAGCTCACTTTCTTAAGCGGGAGGGGCCGGCTGGTGCTTGGGAAGGACACTCCCCCCTTTTCAGCAGGCTGGTCTTAAAGGGCCAGCGAGCCCTCAAGTCTCCATTTCACCCCGGCAGGGGTTCTAGAACTTCTCCACCCAGAAGTGATGACGGGTTTCAGGTCCCAGCAGCCTCCCACTCAACAGCCCCTGGCAGCAGCCACAGCGGCGTCTGGTCCCGCCTTCCTTCGTATTGCCTGAGGAAGATCAGACAGGCAGGGTGGCACACCAGCCATGATTCTAGGGTGGGAGACGGCAGCCTTCAAGCTATGCTTTCCAACATTCAGCATCCTGCACTGCATTCGTTTCTTTTCTAAACCACCTTAAGGCTCGAAGAACTGGTGAAACTGTGGCTTCAGGAGACCGCAGCTGGGGAGAGGCAGCCTCAAAGTGTGGGGGAGATTCCACCCCAGTGGGGAGACTGGCTGGGGCGCTGGGGACCTAAAGACCAAGGATTTGTCTAAATCAGCCTCGAAGCATCCTGCCAAAAAAGACTGACGAGGCCCCATTCTGAAGACAGTGATAGTCTACTATCTTCTCCCAGCACCTTTGTGAGACAAGGGTGCTTAACCGGGAAAGAGGGGAGGTGTGGAAGACTTCACAAGTTAGTAAACCCCAGAAATGGGAAGAAAGTTGTGTCTTTTCCGGCAAAAGACCCTAACGTTCTTCACATCCTCAAAAGGGTCTGTAACACCCTAAGGGGTTCCAAACCGCTGTTTTCGACAGAGCTGGCCCTGAAGACCTGTTTCTGGGGCTGCCCCAGGGACCCCAAGACCTCGCTCTCAGCTTCCTTCTCCCCGCCTTTGCCATTGCCAAAGTTGGGCTGGCGCGGTCTCCCTCCCGCTCACCTCGCCCACTGCGGCCCACGAAGCGAAGGTCGTTGAACCTGGCCACCTGGTTCTTCATGACGGCTGAGGCGTTGCGCAGCTCAGCGGAGTAGTTCTCATCGTTGCCGGCCATCACGGTCACCACCGTTCCATCTGGCACGTCCCCCAGAGCCACCACCTGAGGGCATGGGGGCAGGGGGACAGCTTAGGAAGGTAGAGGAGGCCAAGGAAAGAAGGGGAGGAGCTGGGCGGGCAGCTCCCCTAGGTCCCAGGCGCACTGCAGATTTTTCAAATGCGGGTTGGAGAAGAGGTTAAAAACAAGAGCGACCTGCCCCCCAATACAACAAAAATCAAAGGACAAAATCTCTACCTTCCACACCCAAATCCTAGATCAACTGGCTAAGTCACGTCCTGAACAATTTATCCTTTCAATGAAATTTAATCTAAGCGAAAGCAGTGAATGAGCGCAGGCAGTATGTTGTGGGGTGCAGTTCCTCTCTTCCCTTCGGCTTGAGCAAAAGAGGAATCAACACGCTCCTAGCAACCAAGTCTCTAAATGAAAATAATATCATCAATAATAACGGGACTGCTCCCCACATTCAATTAATGCCAGAGCCCTTTGGGGTACAAAATGTGGCCCTGAAATGCAGCCCAGGCCCAGTTTATCTGCCTCTGCAGAGCCTGAATTCGTTATGCAGGGAAAATGCAAAATGCAAAACAAACTGGTGTTTTCAGAGGGGTTTGTCCAGAAACCCCCTTTAAAGTGAGAGAGGGGCTTTTGATAGCAGGAGGATGCACCTGCTGGGAATTGCAGGATGGGGGTGGAGATGCCCCCCTAATACAGTCTCCCCCACGCCCCCATCCCAAGGAGCATGGGGAGGCAGATGCCTTTTGAAAAGGAAGCAGACTGCAAAGGCAGTCACAGCCATTTAAACGTGGCCACCGCGTGCAGGGACTAGGGATCCAGATGGTAAAA
This sequence comes from Grampus griseus, assembly GCF_964374135.1. Classification (NCBI taxonomy): domain Eukaryota; kingdom Metazoa; phylum Chordata; class Mammalia; order Artiodactyla; family Delphinidae; genus Grampus; species Grampus griseus. Next base: position 164,036,343 of record NC_139017.1, on the reverse strand, counting down.
ATTTCAAGGAGAAAATGTTTGGGGTCTGATTAAAAAGGCCAGATTTCCTGTCAACATCCTGTCTTCTTTTAATTTCAAAGATTCCTTTTAAGCTCCAAGTGACAGTAAAACCTCCGATCTGAGGATTAAAGTCACACGGGCTTCCCCCTCCCCCTTCTCCCCGGGAGATTTTCCCCACTGGTATTTTAAGATGTCACCCGGGAGACCTCAAAGAGCCACTCATCCCTTTTTCCAATTTGGAGTCGTCTTAATGGGACCAAGGGCGGCCTCAGCTGCCAGGAGCCGCTGTTTCCAGCCACCTCAGGCACCCGCCACCCCCAGCCGCTGGCCCTTCCTGCCTTGCCCTTTCTCACGGCAGCTGTGAGAGGTTTAGGGGAAAACCAAGGCGTTTTCGTTTCATCTCGCTGCCCCCTTAAAAAAATGAAAATGAAACAGTCGCCTACTCCCCAGCAAAGAGAAAAAGCTCCTCTGAATGACTGGGGGTTGCCAGGGGTGGGAGCGCCCCCAGTCTCTGCCTGACATTCGGGATCCCGGCCGCAACCGTTTAGGGTTCGTTTAGGCCCCCGATCCCGGCCTAGAGCCTCCCGGTGTAAAATTTCAGAAGCCGGGAGTTGACGGTGTGAGCAGGAAGTGTTTCTGAAGCAGTGCAGAAGGAGGGGTGCTGCTCCTCTGAGAGGAGGGTAGGCCCTCTCCACCCTCCGCACCCCGCCTCCGGTGTCCTCGCCCTGGTCCCGGGGCTCCTCTGCCCCGCTGCCTGCAGGGCTGTGTCCGAGGGATCCGGGCTGGGGAAGAGCGAAGCCCCATCCGCCCGTTTCCGAATCAACATCTCTCCGCAGGGCTCCCCAAGGGTGGAGGGGCCAAATCCTCTAAAAGTCGTCCGTGTCGGGTGCATCCAAGAAGGAACGCCGAAGTCCCCGGCCGGAGCGCGCAAAGAGACCGCAAGCGCCCGTGGCTCGGCTGCTGGGCTCTAGCCGCGGGGTCGCGGGCACGTCCCCGCCCCTCCCTTTCTGGGGCCCTGGCTCCAGCAGCTGAGACGCCCGAAGGCGCAGGGCCGGTGTCCTCCCGCCCAGGGCCCCGCACTCACCTTGAAGGCGACGGGCAGCGTCTTGTTACAGCGCCAGTGCGAGGGCAGCACGGAGCAGAGGAAGTTGGGGCTGTCGGTGCGCACGAGTTCGCCCGCGTGGTCCGCCAGCACGTCCACCATCGAGCGCACCTCGGGTCGGGCGCGCCCGCCGGGCCCCACGGCCGCCTGCGCGCCCAGCGCGCCGCTGTTCTCGCCCATCTTGCCGCCGCCGCCGCCGCCGCAGGGGAAGGCCGTGGAGGGAGGTGTGAAGCGGCGGCTGGTGCTCGGGTCTACAGGAATACGCATAACAGCGGCCGTCAGGGCACCGGGCGGGCGGCGGCGGCGCGGCTCCCCCGGGGGTGGCTGGCGCGGGCGCCTCCTCGGCAGCAGCTGCCGCGAGAATCGGGAAAGCAGAAGCAGCCGGGCCGAGGCCTCAGGGCGCAGGGGGCGGCGCCCGGGGACGCCTCCCCTGGGCCAGCCAGCCGCGAGGCCTCGCTGCCCCGACGGCCGCGCAGCCTGTCCGCTAGTCCCGCATTCTGGGCGAGCGGCCCGCGTGTGGCCGCCCTCGCGGCGATCCCGGTTGCCTTGAGCGCGGCGGGGCCCGCGCGGGCTGTGCAGCCACCGCCGCCGCCGCCTCCCGCCCCCGCAGCCCGCTAGCGGCCTCCCCACCGACTCCGCAGCCGCAGCCCCAGAGCAAATCCTCGAGAATCAAGTGGCGGTGCCGAAACCGCCCGCGAGGGGTTAGTACCCCGGGGCCCGAGGGGGCGGGGCCGGCCCGAGCGACGCGTCGTGCAGCCAATCGGAGCCCCCATCGCGGGCACCTCGGCAGCGCTCGCGGGGGAGGAACGGGGACCGCAGAAGGCCGCCCAACGGGGAGGGGCGGAAGGCTCCGCCCCGCCGAGGACGCCTGGGGTTGGGGGGCCCCCAGCGCGACGACCCGGGGCTCCTTGAGAGTTCTGAGGAGCCGGAGCCGAGGCTAAGAATTTGTTTAAAACGTCTAGTCCCTACAGAGGCTCATTTGCCGCCGCCTCCTGACCCGGGGGCTGCAGCTGCTCTTCTGTCGCCCTTCCCGGCCGCCCGCAGCCAGGCCTCCCCACTCCAGCTGCTTTCGGCCTGTGAAGCTTGCACTCTCAGCTGGGGGCCGTGGGGGCCTCAAGGCCGGTGACATCCAGCGGGGAGCTGCCCCAAAGTGGCTTCTCACTGCCCCTACCTGTCCCGCAAATTATTTTGACCCAAGAACCTCCACCGCATACGAGATTACGCGCGAGCCAGAGGCCTCTGCAGCTCCCAGCTCTGCGCGACTTTTCTCCCGGCCCCGGTGGCCCCGGTGCCAACCTGGGGACAGAGGGAAGGGTGTCCCTTATGCGCCCTCATCGGCTTGGGGGCGAGTAACCCCATTTCTCTCCGCTCTCCCCTCAAAATAACTTTCAGCATCGCGCAGGCCTGTGTCGTTCTTCGTTGTGGCGGCCTGAGGGTCTTCGAAAAACGCGGTGGGGCCTGAAAAACGCGAGTGTTTACTCCCGCCCCCCGCCGACCCCGCGCGCATGTAAACACTGTCCTGCATCGTGGAAGAGGACGCGAGTCCCTGGTGAGAGGAAAACTGTGCAGATAACGCAGGAATGGCTGCAAAGCTAAGGGCCCCTTCTTCCAAAGGAGGGAATTTTCATCCACCATGTGGATGCAAACTGGCTCCCGCGGGTCCACGCCCACCTCTGCCCGGGCGGTGCGCTTGGGCCACGCGGGCAGGGACCAAAAACAGCTCTGCCGAGGTACTGCTCTCCGGCCCTGGGTCCTCGCTCCCACTCCTGGCCGCGTGGCCCAACCATTCCCCGGCGGCAAGCAGGCAAACAATCCCTTTCCCGCCTCCTAGGCCGGGCGAGCGGGCGTAGGGACAGGCTACATCGAGGAGGGGAACTGGAAAGATCAAGCCGCCATGCACACTGGATTATCGCCACAGATGCGCTCCCTGGAGTCTGGGGAACGAACGCGTGCAGAGCCTCCCCGCCGTTTTGCAGATCGGGTTGGATATTCGTTGTTTCCGGCACTCGACAGGTGCAAAACGACCGATTCCAAGCCTCGGGAGCAAAGAAGCATAGGATCTGAAGGTGGCTGCAAGATCTCGCCCTGGATCTGACCCCGGCCCATCGCGTGCCATTTCGTCGTTACCAAACGAAATCAAGCCCTGCGTCCGCTCCAGGGTGGACCGGCTCTGGCCCAACCTCGACCACCTGGAGAGCTGATCCCCACCCCTGTCGGAGCCTCACATCAGTCCCTCGGGCCATTTAGAGAACAGGGACGACGAAGGTCCATCACTGGACCTTTTTATAGAGCCTACACGTCGGAGTTGCAGATCGCCGGGGCTCAGGCCCGCTCGCTCACGTGAGCACAGACACTAGCCGCAGAACTAGAAGAAAGTGAGGAATCGGGACCTTGGCGCATCCAATCTCTGGGAGCTTCCTGCCAGGTAGGGCCCGGGGTCAGGGAGGACGGGCGACGCCGCACTGCCCTGGGGCGGCCAGGACCCGCTGCCTCTGAGGTTCGTAAATCCGGTTTGTCGAATGGTTTTGGTTTGCAGCCATGCCCTTCCTTGTCTCTCCGCCTGATTTCTCCCTCTCATCCTACGGCTGGTTTACAAATGGGTTTCCTGAGAATAGGACTCCTGTGGATCTTGGCACCTGGCATAGGACCCGTCATGGCTCCAGCCCTAAGGAAGGCGCTCGCTGCCAGTGGGCGCCAGAACCAGGGAACCTGGGTTGTAGACGTCGGAGGTCGCCGGGGCCGCCGGGGGAGGAGCAGTTCCGAGATCCACCGCTAGTTGACGCCTGCACTCTGCCAGCCGCGGAGATGCCCCGACAGGCTCTGCGCACAGATGTGCGCCAGCTGCGGTCCCGCGTTCAGGCGCTGCCGGCCGCCTCCTGCAAGCTGCCCCTTCTGGACAGACCTCCCGCCCTATTCCTCACTATCTGTGCGCTACGTATCGGACAAACCAGTGGCCTTGTGGTAGACCAGAGGCTGCCCTCTCCGCCCCCAATGGACAAGGACGCTCTCTGCCTTCGCATCTCGGACACCGGAGGGCTCCTGCGCCCTCCGACCCGCTGCAGAACGTTCCCTCTGGCAGAAACGCACTGTACTTTCCTGTCCTGTTCCGGAGCGCCGGGGTTGAGGAGCGCTCACAGAGGAACAGACCAGCTCTTGCCCAATTTCAACCTCAGGCAAACCTGCTTTGTCCCCACCCCAGACTGACAGACCTAGGGTCGCACCTCTCTCTCTCCTTCTCTTCCCACCCCCTCTCTCCCCGTTTTTCGAAGGACAGTTACAGTTGGAAAGCTCCCAGTCCCCAAGCTGGGACACCCAGTTACCCTGTCCCTTCCCCATCTTATGTGGACAGTCATCTCCTCTCCTTCTTCTCTGGGACCGATGGACAAACAGCCCACCTAAGGGAACGCCAAGTTGTCCACAGCAGGGGGAGGAAGCCAGGAGGTCTGGACCTACCTTGGCCCAGAGCTGGGTAAACACGGACACAACCTGGAGCCTGCAGAGTCTGGGTTCTGGGAGCCACTCCTCCCGCCAAGTGTCCTCCACCCCTGGAAGGGGATCCATGGGGTCAGAATGACCCTGTGTCGGGCACCCTCCTCCTGCTGCAGGAGAAGGTCTAGGAGTGCGCTCCTAGCGCACTCCCGGTAGTGAGGTGCCTGCACGTCTCTCCCCTCCCACCAGAGAGAGCGCTTCTGAGGGCAGGTCTGATTCCTAGGGAGTCCCAGTGCTTGGGGAGGGGTGAGGACCCCCCAGCCGTGCCAGATAGTGGATGTATATGCTCTGGAAAACCTAAGAGGTCCATTGGCTGTGGAAGGAGCTTTGGTCTGAGGTTCCACTGCCTGAGTTCTTCCACCACCTACTGTGATCTAGGGAAAATTGCTTAAAACCTCTCTGAGCTTCATCTGTTTCATCTGTATAGTGGGGGTAATAACAGTGGCCTCCTCATAGAATTGTGTGTAAAGTGCTTAGCACAGGCCTGGCACATAGGTGGTGCTCCATCCATTCTAGCTGGCACTGTTGTTTATACTAAAAAAATAAGTCCTGATCACCCCTTGTCCAGGACCTTTGGCAAGTCCCTTCCCCTCTCTGGGCCTCACGTTTCCCATTTGTGAAATACCCAGTTCCCAAATTCAAAGCTTCCCCAGACTCGGAACCTAGTCCTTGGCAATCCTGTCCCCCTTGGTTCTCCTGGGGGCGGCCTGGGGGAGCTAAGGAATGTCCAGCCAGAGACAGCTTGCAGGAGGGTTTTCCAGCAACCATCACAGGGCTGCCGGTGCCTGGACCTTGAGGACTCACCTTCCCCTGGGCTCTCAGACCCTCACTCTGGAAACCCACTCGCCTCATCCCCTACCTCCCCACAGACACTTTCCCAAGTAGAAACTGACCTCAGCCAGCACTGTCAGCCCTCACGCCCTCCCCAGGAGGCGGCTGTTCCCTTTATCCTGAGTCTCATGGGAGCCCCAGTCCAGAGAATAGACAGAGGACAGTCATGCAGAAGCTGATGGTTTCTCCCAGCCCGACCTGCACACCCACTCCAGAGAGACCCATGGTGAAAGCTGTTTCTTTCCTAGTGCCCTGGAACCCAAGGTGGAACATTCCTGTCCCTCACTGAGCCTCAGTTTCCTCTTCTGTGAATGGAGGTCATTCTAATCGCTCCATTTCACAATCTGGCGGGGAGGGGCATTGTGTTTCACCATATGAAAAATACCATCGATTGTTCCATGTGAAAGAAAAAGAAAGAGAATGCTGCTGTTTAAACTAGGACTTGTCTGCATCCTTATTTCAGATATATATTTATACATATGTAAGTTTTATTATATATGCTACCTATATATCATATATTAAAACATACATATATAATTAGTGAGAAAGGGTCATGAAAAACAGTAATACGGTTGAGGGGTTGCTGCCTCCGGAGTTGGGCGCCTTCACCCCCGAGAATCCATCTCTGAGGCTGTCCCTCCTGGGCAGCCTCTCAGGAAGGCTCCTGCTGATGGGGCTGGAGGAGGAGGACAAGTGGCTTCTCAAATTGCAGGGTTTTTTTTTTTTTTTTCTCTTTTGGAAAGGGCCAGACTCAGGGGCGGGAGAGGGAGCTGGGGAGAGCATGGTGAGTAGGACACAGCTACAGCCTCTGCCGTGAACTGGCTGTAACTTTTGCCCAGGGTCTGCACCTCTCTGAGCCTTGGTCCCCTGGACGATAGAGTAGGAAGAGAAGTAACAGCCATGTTGGCTGAGGTGTTATCACGTCCAGGCACTGTGTTTGGGCTTTAAGTGCGTCTTTCGATCCTCATGTGTACATGGTAGGTGTTACGCCCATTTAAATGAAAAGAAACATGGCTCAAGGTTTTCTGGGCTAAGGAGGACAAGCACCAGATTAAAAGCTCAATCTGACTCAAAATTCGGGGAGGAGGCACCTCAAATGGTTATATACGTTCCTCCTCCCTCCTCCCACCAGTGGTTAAATGAAGAAATGGGAAGAGCCCAGTGTACAGATATTGAAAGAGCTCAGTACGGTTAGCTGTGATGATGGTAGGGGAGCTAGAGGCAATACGATTTGTTAAACAACGGTGGACTTGGAAATCAGCAGACCCTTCAGACTCCGGGAAGCGGGTGCAGGGGTTGTCCGCTCCCACAGCCTGCTCTCTTTTCACCTCGGAACCGACTCTCCTGGGAGGAGGCTGACTCAGCTGTAGTCCCCAGTATACAGATAGGATCACTGAGGTCCAGAACGGTGAGAGACTTGACCTGAGTCACCAAAGAAGAAGGGAGACTTGGACGGAGCTCCTGCAAGGCCAGGGGGCAGCACCACAGCAGGGCGGCCTGACTTCCGCCCACCCTGCTGGAGCCCGCAGACGGAGCCGCGAGCCAGGACTGCAGGGCATCCCTCCAGCGCCCCCTCCCGGCCAGGTGCGACCCATCGCTCCAGGGGAAGTGCCCCGTCTGGCTGCAGGCCTCACTTTCACCAACCTTCTAGGCTTTGGGCCGGCTCCCGGCAGTACCCCAGATGATTTTCACTGTGACCCCGGGTTGGAGCCTCAGGAGGTGCCGGCTCCCCTCTTGTCCCTGCAGCCGCGGAGCCCCCCACTCCCACTCCCACCCTGCTGTAGCTCCACTGGGAGAGGGTGCCCAGTTTTGGGAATGCGAGAGGGAGGACGAAGGATAGAGGGGTGGTCTCAGCACAAGTGTGGCCAGGGGAGGGGAGGCGGCCCCAGCAGTAGCCAGGGAAGTGGATTCTGGTTTGGCTCCCACCACTGGGTCTGGCCTTCCTACCACCCTCACCGTTCCTCACTTTGGTCATCTATAAAACGGAAATAATTCTGGCGGAGCGCTGTGGTCTATGACTAACAATTGCCCTAATTGCTTGGACTCCTGCTGTGTGCTGGGAGTGCTACCCCAATTACCACTAACCCTCATGAGGCTTCCGCAGGGTAGAGATTTTGTTTTCTCCACTTTACAGGTGGGAAAATTGAGGCTCAGAGAGTAAAGAGCTTCTTCCCTTTGGGCCTCAGAACCTGAGAGGTTCAAACAAGAAAGTCTCGAGGGCTCTTCTTCTTCTTTTTTTTTTTTTTGCGGGATCGTAGTTCCCCCACCAGGGATTGAACCTGGGGCCACAGCTGAGTCCTAGCCACTGGACCACCAGGGAAGTCCCTTGAGGGCCCTTCTTTTAACATGACTCCTTGACACAGAGCAGGGCTCTGTCTCTGCTCTGCTGGCTGGTCACAGTGCATCCATCCACAACTGGGTGGGTGCCAAGCTCCTTGCTGGCAGAGCCGTCAAAACAGAGGACTCCTCTGCTGGGGGGCAGGGAAGAGCAGGAGAATGGGGAGAGGGGCCTGGGTATCCTGGAGCCCAAGGGGGCTTCAGGGAAGGGCGTGGCCTTTCCCCAGGCCCTGGACGGAGCTCTCCGCTCTGGCAGTTAAGGAAAGGGCTCTTCTGAGTGGCTGTTGCCTCTTGCATCCCCTATAGTAGAGGAAAGACAGGAGGGCTTTCAGGTTCAAAATGCCTCCAAACCTTAATCAGGTGGCAAGAATAGGAGTCCAAGAGATTGGTAGTCCAAAAACCAATGTTCGAATAGGGTTGGAACCACAGGGTTAGAACGCTAAGCTTTATTAATCATTACTGACAACAGTTAAAGTTCATCTAACCTCACAGTATTTTTATGGGAGAGGTACAGTTATCACCCCCATTTTACAGGTGAGAAAACCGAAGACAGAGAGGTTAAGTAATTTGCCCAAGGACACACAGCTGGGAAACTGTGGCGCTAGGATTCCAACCAGGCAGCGTGGCCCCGGAGCCCACGTTCCTGACCACCACACTCTTGTTCTCATGGACCAGAATCAGTTGCTTGAAGTTACAGTCATGGACTAGAACTAGAATCCTGGCATGAGAACTGTGGGCAGGATTCAGAATTTTATAATGTCAGACTCCACAGGGCTCTGAGGTATCATATCCAAATCTCCTATTTATCGAATGGTGGAACCAAGGCCGAGGGAGGGGAAGGGTCTCACTCAAGGTCGCAGCTTTGGCCAGGGGCAGAGTCTGGAACCCCCTCTCACCGCCTCCCACTGACTGTGCTCCAGGGTGCCTTTCTCTCCATGCCACCTCCCCCCATGCCTGCCCACCCAGTGCCTCCAGGGCCCAGCCAGTCCCATTAGGGATTTTCCATCGCCCCAAATAGGTCCTAATGACTATCAGTCCTTGTGAAGCCTTAATTAATCTCAGAGGCCGATGGCTCTGAGGAGACTGGGGGCTTTGGCCTTACGCAGATGAAGATTACGGCTCCATTTCATGTGGTAGTAGGGGAACGCCTCAGACATTCCTGACAGCAATAAAAGCCACATGGCTTTCCAGCGTCGCCCTTGGAAAAGAAAAAAAGCGCAGCCCTTTGCGGAAAGAAATCAACTATGTGCTGTATGCATGGCATGAGATAAAAACGGGGCAGAATGAGGTGGAGAACAGTTGGTCTTTTATGTGGCCTCCAATGGCCACCGAGAGTGGCAGGGCCCAGCGGTCGTGATCCCAGCTGCAACCCCGGGGGAGAGGGGTAGCCCTCCGCGCGGTGGTAGAAGCCACAGTGGCAGGGCCTCAGTCCCTCAACCTGAACTGAGTTTGAGCCGCCCCAGATGTCCCACAGGCAGGGCCAGCTTCCTGGGCCCGTGACCCATGCAGTCGCACAAAAGGGCCTTGCAATTGGATTCATGCTCTGCCGTCACTGCCTTGACATGCTTAATACTTTTTGAAGAAGGGGCATGCATTTTCATTTTACACCAGGCCCCTCAAATGATATGACTGGTCCTGCCCACAGGTCACCCCATCAGCCCATTGCCTCATGTCCCCTGGCCCCTTCCATGGGCCCAGGCCTGGGGAGAGTGTTTTGTGAGCAGCTATATTGTCTGAGGTGAACTTTAAAGCAACCTCGTGAATTGGGCAGATGTGGAAACTGAGGCTCAAAGAGGCTTCCATGCGGCAAGGAAGCCTAGATTTGGAGTCAGTTCCCTCTCCCACTCCCCATTCTGAACCACTCCCCATTCTGCAGTCTTTCATGTTCGTCATGCCCAGTGGGGATGGTGATGCCCACGGTCAGGCTTTTTTATTTCCAAATAACAGAAGGGATAATTGAGGCCTGACAAGTGAAGGTACTCATGGTCATACCCAGTCAGTGGGGAATGGGTCCCTCGGTCCTGGACTGGGCAACAGTGGACCTGGGCCCGGACCCACAGGGCTGAGGGGGAGGGGTGTCCCAGTTTTATAGTTGTTTGTTGCACTTGTACATTTTTAACTCTTCTGTGTGGGTCATTGCCTTGAGTCTGGCCTTGGATGTAGAGGGAGTCCTGGCCCCCCTCCCCCACTCTCCGTCCTAAACATCTAGAAGTCCTTCTTTGTGACTTCACTCTTTCATGCTCCAGTTTTCCTCTGCTACCCTCATTGGCTGGGGAAGCAGCTGTGCCTTATACCTTGATAAACTCAAAGGGCTTCCAATCCTCTATGAATCATAGAAAGTTGGGGCTGAATGGAGCCTAAAGGTGGTCATGACTTATGACCTGGCTGCTGGCCCCTGGGGAGCCGTCCCCTTATTCCTTGCTGGGTAACCTCACGCAAGCCCCTTCCCTCTCTGGGCCTCAGACACCCCATCAGGGAGAGAAATGTATTAGCCCACACTTGATCCCCAGGAGGACTGTCCATCTTCAATGTTCTAGCATTCCATGTTAATCTATGACTGGGGAAACTGAGGCCCAGGCAAGGTCATAGACTTGCTCAAGGTCACACAGGATGCTCACTGGCAGCCGGACCCAACTCTGAGGCTCCTGCCTGATAACCTAGCTTTTCTCTGCACAAACCTTTGGAGGGACCAACTCTGGTCTTGTCCTCCACAGGTCACCATGGCCTGTCAGGCATCTTAAGTGCCCAGGTCTGGAAGCCTCAGCTAAGGGTCCTCTTTAGGAAAAAATGTGCCTGGTGATGGTAATGTCCTTTTTTTCCCACTCACGTTTAGGTTGTGTCATTGTTTCCATAATAAAGGCCTCTATTCCAGGTGTTATAATTTGGCTAGAAAATGGGGAGGAAGGGTCAAACTCTAGGACCCAAGGGGCAGGTGAGGGATAGAGCGCTGGAAAGCCAGGAGAAGAAAGATCTTACTGGACCCAAGGCACACAGGGTACGTGTGCACACACACACACACACACACACACACACACCCCTCTTCTCATGGGCACACTCACACGCAACACACAGGCTCATGCGCACACTCTCACACACACTCACTCGCAGCTCACACTCACACATCTATGTGGACAAGTCCTCATGGAGGCCAACACTGCTACGTCACAGCCACACATGTAAACAGTTAAGTGTATGTGTGTGCAAAGACGCTCACAAGGAGACACATCTGTCTGTGTCAACACTCACAGACTCATTAATGTAGGCGCAGATAGGCCTCCATAGGCACACGTCAAGTGCGTGTAGACACAGACCATCCTGTGGACAGAGCTACATGCAAGCTTTGAGGCAGGTGTGGAGTGAGGCTTAGAGCTTGAGTTTGTTCTCTAGCTCAGCTCTGGGAGGAGTTGAACCCTGGCTGTGGGAGTTTCTGCTTCTTCTTAGTTCAGGGGCATTGACTCTCTAGGTGGTTTGTGAGCCCAGGGCTTTCAGACGCTTGCCCAGTATCTGACTGTTAACCTCCTTCCCTCCCAAATGCTCCATGGACGTGAGGGGAGCCTGCCCTCTTGGTCCAGAAAAAGGTGGCTGTTATATGAGGGTTGCAGGGAGGGTCCCTGAGGCAGACTGGGCTGGAGGGCAGAGCATGAGCCTGGGGCCCCAAAGCCCTGGGAGGCCCCGGACATGACACATCACCTTCCTGAGCTTCAGCCACCTCACCTGTAAAACGGGGCAATTACTGCTTCTCAAAGGGTGTCGTGAAGGGGCTTCCGGCTCACATGGGAGCTCAGAGACAGCAGCTGCCACAGCCTGGCCACTCCTGCAGGGTGCGTCACCCTGAGCCCCCTCTTTTAGGGCCTAGGTGACACCCCCAGGGACCTCAGCCCGGGGAAGAGTATTGAAGCCATGTCATTTGATGAACTGTTAAAGCAACTGGGAACTTTGTCCTGGGGAAGAGCAAGCCTGGGGCTGAGAGCTCTGCTTTCAGATCTCTGAAGAGCCCATGTGTGGCAGGGGACCATACGAGTGCTGGGGATGGAACTATGGCCAGTGGCTTTTGGGCTCCATATGAGGAAAAGAAGCAGAGACAGAATGAGACATTCCTCTAGAGGTAGAGAGCTCCCCGTCATGGGAGGTATTCAAGTTGAGGCCAGGATATTGTAGAGGGAATTTAAATGTTGGATGGGGCTGGAGGCTGGACCAGGTACCAGTGTCTAGCCTAGGTTTGGCTCATAGTAAACATTTATTGAACAAATGATAGAGTGAAACCAAAGTTCCATTTGTGACCTGACAGTCTGTGATGCAGCGTCTACCAGCTCTGAGTTCTCACCCTGGCATCTTTACCTGCTAGTGTGTGACCTTGGGCCTCCTCAAGCCTCAGTCTCCTCATCTGTAAAATGGGGAGAATTGACCACCTTCCATGATCTTCCCTCCAAATAAATTTTAGTAGTTCAATAGCTCACATCTTTTATTGCTGCCTTTCAGTTCATTCCAAAATGACTGCTCTTATAAATAGAAAATGACACTGAAGGCAGAAAGCATACAGACAAGCAAGATGATGGTCAACACAGGAGAGTGGATCCCCTGCCCCGCCGTGGCAGGGACAGGGAGAAGGAGGGATGTGACTGGGAAGGGGACACTGGTGGGAGCCCTAAGGTCCACTTAGTGGGTTTTTTTTTTTAACATCTTTACTGGAGTATAATTGCTTCACAGTGTTGTGTTAGTTTCTGCAGTACAACAAAGCGAATCAGCCATATGCATACATATATCCCCATATCCCCTCCCTCTTGCGTCTCCCTCCCACCCTCCCTGTCCCACCCCTCTAGGTGGTCGCAAAGCACCGAGCTGATCTCCCTGTGGCACGCAGCTGCTTCCCACTAGCTGTCTGTTTTACATTTGGCAGTGTATATATGTCAATACTGTCCTCTCACTTCGTCCCAGCTTACCCTTACCCCTCCCTGTGCCCTCAGGTCCATTCTCTACATCTGTGTCTTTGTTCCTGTCCTGCCCCTAGGTTCATCAGAACCATTTATTTTTAGATTCCATATATATGTGTTAGCATACGGTATTTGTTTTTCTCTATCTGACTTACTTCACTCTGTATGACAGACTCTAGGTCCATCCACCTTACTTAGTGGGGTTTTTTAAAAGCTAGGTGGTGGGTTTATGGATGTCTGTTTTATTATTATCATTTAAACAATATTTATATACACTCCCTATTACTATATTTTACAATAAAATATTTTAGGAGAAAAGCAAAAGGTAAAAAAGCCCTCCCTCCCCGAAAAAGCCCTCCCTCCCCGAAACCTCTGAAAAAATGATTGACAAAAATGCTGAAATTTGCATAGAGTTGCAAAACTGCCCATGGGGCATCAAAGTTGGAGAGTGTGTATTCTTGGCCAAATCACTGTTTCAACCAGATTGTCCTGTCCACCAGCTCACTCAGCTGAACCATCTGGTGGCCTTGAAGCCATCCTCACCATGGCAGCCCCCCATGTGGAGCATTTTGGGGTACCCAGCCCCTGCTGAGCATGCTCCCTACTGAGCTCCTTAAATCTTACCAACAGCTTTCTAGGTACATGTCATGGGGCCTGCTTTACAGACGAGGGACTGAAGTTCATTGAGTGAGTCTCCTGGACCCAGCTAGGAAGGGGCAGAGCTGGGATTTGAATCAAGATCTTTTGATGCTGAAATTGTGCCCTGCTGTATGCAGCAGCCCCACCCCAGGGGCCAGGCCCTTCAATATAATAACTAATGATATCCACACTTCACATGTATTATTTCATTTATCCTCACAGCCACCTTATGTGTTAAGTACCCTTATTATTAGTTCCATTATAGCACTAGGAAAACTGAGGCACAGAAAGGTTAATAAGTTGCCCCGGTTCACACCTCAGATAAATGTCAGAGGTGAGCTTTGAACCTAGGCAGCCTGTGCTGCCCTGCCAGGCCCATGGGGAGCACAGACGCCATGGACACAAGACAGAGCTGTGGCCTGGGGTCCACAGATGACCCCCAGGAACCAAAGGCCAGCAGGAATGGATGGCTGGGGTTGGGACATGCAGCAGGTGACACCAGCCCTATGCAATGAGCTGTGTCCGTCCCTCTTCGCCTAGCGGGCCTGTGGCCCTTGGGGAGGTGCTGAGGATGTGGGCAGAACCAAACAGAGGCTAGAGCAAGCTGGGTCACAGGCTCAGACACTGGGCACTCTTTGTCATTTGCTGTTGGCATAAGTTTGTCCCTGGCAAGAAGGTGATGTTCATCACCTGTGCATCTCTGGGTGCCCCTGAGTGACTTCTGGAATGGGATCATAAAGTGTGCTCAGACCCTGGGTGGGGGCTGCACCCTCTTACTGCCCCATCTCTGAACCTCAGTCAGATCAGGGGTGGGCTTGATGCTCTGAAAGTCCTTAGCTCACAGAGGCCTGGTCCCATCCTAGGAGCGCAGGGGGAAATGTTCCCAGTCCTATCCTCGGGGAGCACTGCACTTGATGGGGGAAGAGCTGGGATGGAAAGGAAAAGGGGAAATAAGCAAAGGAAGGAGGAGGCTCTAGCTAGATTCATTCAGTCAACAAACATTTTTTGAGCACGTACTATGTGCCAGGGGTTATTTTAGGTGCTGAGGACACAGCAATGGACACGATAGCTTAGACTCCAGCAGGGAAGGCACAAGATAAACAAGGAGGCAAATACATAAACACGAAGATAGACAGTGGGTGGTCACTAATTCCTTAGACAGGCGGGTCAGTGAAGGTCTCTCGGACAAGGTGGCATCTGCGCCGAGACCTGAAGGTTGAGGAGACTCAGGTGGAGGAAAGGAGAGGGGAGCTGGTGGGAGGGCCCACAGCACGGCAGGAAGCAGCTTCTCCCACCTGCCTTCTCCCACCTCCTCTGCACCAGGCACGTCCATGATTCTAAAACTTGTTTCCCCTTTTCTCCCTTTTTGCTTCTCCCACAATAGCCCTGAGAACCAGATGGGGCGAATTGAAGTAGCCTGACCTAGAGCTGAGGAAACTGAGGCTGGAGATGAGAGGGGCTTGTACTGCATTCCTTTGTGCCCCAGTGCCAGGACCCCACCAGGCCCCATACCCGGCCTGGTGCTCCTCAGGCCGGCCCCACTGTCCAGCGTGTTCTTCAACCTCCAAGTCCAGGCAGGCGACAGCCAGAGTGGAGTCAGGCCATGGGCACCGCTCCTCAGGGGTCACGGGGCTAGAAACGAGGGCTGCTGGGCAGGGCCTGGGAGGGACGGCGCTGGGGGCTATGCGCCCGGCCCTGATTGGAACAAGGTGGCGGCCCTGGGAGCCCAGCCGGGCTTCACTGATCTTGCCTGGTGTTCTAGCCACTGGGCGGGACCGGCACCGGGCAGGCTGCCGATTTTCCCAGGTGTGGGAACACCCTGGGGGAATGGCCTTTCATGTGGCTGTGGGGTAGGCATGCCACCCAGCACGTGGGGGAGGCCAGGGCATTGGGGGCACGCTGACAGTGTAGGGGCCTTCCGGAGACTTGGAACCCCACAGCCGGCCAATGTCAGGCTCCCAGGGACAGGGTCACGGACTCCAGACTCTGAGACACGGCAAGAATGGCGGAATCTTTGTCATCAGAACTCGCATTTATTGAGTGTTCGCTGTGTGCCAGGCACAGTGCTGAGCACTTTATACGGTTTAACTCCGTGCATCCTGGGTTCTATGATCCCCCCCACTTACAGGTGGGGAGACTGAGTCTCATCAGAGTTAAGTAACCTACCTAAGGTCACACAGTTCTGAGGCTTTTGTCCTAGAATATAAGATCCCTAGAATCAGAGGGTCTTGGAGTGCGGAAATCACAGCTGGTTGATATTGGGAAGGCCTTGAAGATCCTTGAGCCCAACTCCCTTGAATCCCTTTTCCTTCTCATCTTGCGATACTTCTGAGGGGAGTTTGGCCTTTGATGTGAGTGGGTGTCAGCTTAGCAGAACAGGGTGGTACTGGGGGCAGGGGTTGAGGGCAGTTGAGGGCCAGGAGCGGGAAGGGCCATCACTGATTTCCCCCTTCCAATCAGCCCTATGGGGTTCTGCACGACTGCCCCCCACTCTTCCATCTGTCTGTCCTCATCTCTTTCCACTCTTTCCTTCCCTCATCCCACTCCAGCCACGCTGGCCTCCTCGCTGGTCCTCAAACACACAATTATACCCCCACCACAGTGCCCTTGCACATGCTGTTCCCTCTGCCTGGAAAGCCTTTACATTCAGTCGGCATGGCTCAACTCCCCACCTCAGTCAGGTCCCTGACACCCCAGTGAGAGGCCTTCTTGGAGCCCCAGCAATAGGCAGAGTAATGGCTCCAAAAATGCCCACATCCCAACCACTGAAACTGAATATGTCACCTCACATGGCAAGAGGGACTTTGCAGATATGATGAAGGTTAAGGACTTTGAGATGGGGAGATTACTCTGGATTACCTGGGTGGGCCTAATACATCGCAAGGGTCCTTACAAGTGGAAGAGGGAGGCAGAAGAGGACAGTCAGAGGGAGAGTTGAGACAGAAAACTGACTGGGGAACCAGAGAGATGGCAGCATGAGAAGGACTTGGCCCAGTGTTGCTGGTTGTGAAGACAGAGGAAGGGGCCCCTAACCAAGGAAAGCAGATGGCCTTTAGAAGCCGGACAAGACGAGGAAATGGATGCTCCAGTAGCCTCCAGAAAGAAACACAGCCCTGCCAGCACCTTGCTCTTAGTGAGACTCACGTAGGCCTTCTGACCCCCCGGATCTGTAAGATGATAAATGTATGTTGCTTTAAGCTACTGCATTTGTGATGATTCGTTACAGCAGCAATAGGAAACTAATACATCCTTCTTCCCCGATTTATACTTATTTAGCACAGTTATCATTGCCTGATAAATTACACTTTCACTTACGAATTGTCTTTTCCCTCCCCCAGCACCAGAATGCCAACTCCAGGAGGGCAGGGTATTTTTTTTTTCATTTGGTTTCGCAGTCCCAGTTAGAGTTGCCATATTTAGCAAATAAAAATACAGAACACCAAGTTAAATTGAATTTCAGATAAACAACAAATACTGTTTTAGTGTAAAGTTGTCCCAACGATTGCAGTCATTCATTGTTTATCTGAAATTCAACTAATTTGGGTGTCCTGTATTTTGTCTGGCAACTCTACTCCCAGTGCCTAAAAAAGTGCTTGAGATCATACTAGGATCTCAATAAATATCTGTTGAATGAGTGAAATAAATAAATGAATGAATAAACATTAAATTCTAGCTTAAAAATCCTTTTGGCTTCCAGAATTCCTACAGGATAAATAACAGCAAATAATGAAAGCAAACAGTTTCATGGCCCTTCCTATATACCAGGTACCGTTCTGAGTGCATTACAATTACTAACTTACTCAGTTCTTACAGTAACCGAATGGGGTCATTAGCCCACTTTACAGATGAGGAAACTGAGGCCCACGAGTGGCAGAGCCAGGCAGTGCAGGGCCCTCGAAGACCCTGGCTCACAGAACATTCTAGCTTTATCTCCTAATTCACTTCCCTGCACATAGTGGATTCTTTCTCTCTAATAGACCATGGTGCCTCTCTGAGGGGTGGCTTCCCCCTTTGCTCTGACTGCAGAACTCCTGCTCATACACCAAAGCCATGTCCTAATTCCCCTTCATTGTGAGACTGTCTCTGATGCTCCCAGGAGGACTTGGTCCCTTGTCTGAATGCACTGTATGTAAGGACTTGCTGTTTTGTCCTTTACTCCCCCAGACTAGGACCTCCCTGAGGACAGAACTGAGTCATTTTCAGCTCTCTGGCCGAGGAACTTAGAACTGAGCATGGCTCTAAGGGGCTTTCCAGAAGCATTTAAGGACCAGTGAATGAATGAATGAATGAGTGGTGAATGAATGAACGAGGGAATGAACGAACATCTTTCCCACTCTGGGCCTCAGTTTTAGAGTCTATGAAAGGGGAAGAACAGTCTCTAATCCCTACCCCCTCATCTCTTGAAACAAAACACAGTTTTTGCTGATAATAAGAATAATACACATTCATTAAAGAAAAATTGGAAAATAATAAAATTATGCAGAAGAAAATTAAAACCACCCATAATCCTGCCACCCAGAACAATTGTTAATATTTTGGTTTTCGGCCTTCTGGTATTCTTACTATATGTATAGATTTTTTTTCTTCTCTCCCTCCCCGCTCCCTCTGTCTTTCCTTCTTTTCTTTTCTAACAGTGGGAACCTGTAGTCCATGTTTTGAACCTGCTTTTGAAACTCACCAACATACAGTGTGCATTTCCCCTTGATCTTAATCCTCTCCCTGACGGCAGGCAACAAAACTACACTGATCGGGCATGGTGGGGGTAAGTGTGTGGAGAGACCCCCCAGTCCCAGCTGGACCACCGTGGTATTCCCTCGTGGTGAGTCCTTTGAGGTGTTTCTAGATCTCAGTTATGCAGACACTGCTAGAACACCCCAGTGTGGACGTCTTAGCCTCGTCCCTGGTTCCTCCCTTGGAACGTGTTCCAGGGTGGGGACCCCCGTGTGGACACTCTTGGGCTCTCGACCCCACCTGCCTGCTTCTCCCCAGTCCCGCTCCTACCATTCGCCTTGGCTTTCTGGGCTTGGCAGGAAACTGTGGGAGTTATTTGACCTCCTCGGAAGAAAAACCCCCTCTACATCCAAGGCCTCACTGGTTCCATCCAGGCTGAAGATACCCATTTATTTAGCCATTTGTCCGCTTTATAGTCTAAGGCTCATGATTTCCATCTCAGACACTCGGTTCTAACTGAAACAGCCTCAGACATCTCTGAGGGTGCTCACGACCTCAGGCCTGCATAGACATCATGTGTTAATAATTCAATGACTGAACTTACCTCATACCAGGCCCTGTGCATCTCTGTGCGTCCCCACAATCACCCTTGGAAGTAGGGATGACTATCTCCCATCTTACAGATGAGAACACTGAGGGTCTGAGAACGAAGTGGCTTGGCCGAGCTCACAGAGCAGGGAAACAGGGCATCTGGGATTCACCCTAAGTTGGCCTGACTCAGTGTAAAGCTGACTCTTCTGTCCTCCAGGGGCTGCACCTGTGTAGACCCCTGATTCTACGCTGAAGAGCTGTGAGCCTTGTAATCTGGGGGTGCAAAGACCTAGCCCGCCTGCCCCTGCTGCCTGCTACCTGACGGGGCAGGGTCCCAGCATCACTGGGAAGTAAGGAGAGAGCTTTGGCCTACAAGCTGGGTGGGCCAGATTCTGTCCGCTGTCCTGATGCTGTGTGTGCCCTCACCCTCTCCATCTGTAAGATGGGAGAGCAGGGACTCAGATGACAGCCTCCTGGGCATGCGGCTTCTCTGAGCACAGCCGTGGTGATACTCACCGCTGAGTCAAAGGAAGAGAGAACTCTTGTCAGACGGGCCACGTCATCAGAGGCAGCCAAGCCTGGTTCTTGCGGGGTTGGAGTGGGCAAGTCTCAGTCCTAGACCTGACAGCCCCAGATGGAGCCTACTCACCACACACCCCCCCAGCCCCGGCAGATGGGAGGCTATTTTTTAACCAACCCCACAGGAAGAAGAGGCCAGAAATGAGTTCAGGGGGTTAACCCAGGTCCCTGGGGACCCCTCCTATTTGCATCCTCTTTCCCCCACCAGCCAGGGAGCTGAGTGGACTTCACCTGGAGCTCCCTGGAGCCTTCCAGAGCTCCCAGCAGATCAGACTGTTGGAGCTGGAAGGTCCCCGTGTGATAGGCAGGGAAACCGAAGCCCAGAGATGTTGGACTAGGCCTGCTTTCCTCACCGCCCCCTCTGCTGTGTGCTTCCACCTCCCCTGCCTCCACCTTCCTGGGGTGACCCAGGGCAAGCAAGACCCTCCTGTCTCGGCCTCAGTTTTCCCACTTGTCAGATCATGAGTCCCCTCTGGGCAACTCTGAAGCGTCTCCCAGCTGGAGAACCTCCTTCTGCGCTGGGGCCTCCACTCCGTCCCATCAGTCCTGGGTTTCCCGGGAGGCTCGAGAAGCGTCAGCCCTGTGGACAGGGGCCAGGGGCAGGTGTCTGGGGGCCCCCCAGGAGAGGAGGAAATTCCTGGCCGGAGAAGCGGGGACCAGCCTGGGTAGGGGCAAAGCCGCTTCCCTTGCGGCCTCCCTCAGACCACACCACCAGGTGTACCTGGTCCCCACAGACAGGGGTTCCTGAAAAGTCGGGTGTCTGTCACAGTGGGTGCGGCCGCTGATGTGTGTTTGCCTCTGTGAGTGTTCACACGTACGTACGTGGTGGGGGTGGGAGGAACATGGGGGACAGTGGGCACACGGGCCTGGGGGGACCAGACTTTGGTTGCTGAACAGGGGCAGCTTGTGTCAGGCCCTACCACAACCACAGGTCCCCCCCAGAACCCCTTGGCTGGGGCTGGTCTAACCTGAAGGTGGAATGCACGTGGGGGAGGGGAGCATGCAGGGCAGGCGTATGGGGGGGAGGGGCACATGTGACGAGGGGGTATATGTGGGGGAGGTTTGCATGTGGGGGAGGGGATCATGTGGGGGAGCGGGGCACGCTGGGCCCAGTGCCCCGGTGCTGTCGGGGCCTCCAGGAGCTGGGACCCCAGTGAAGGTCTGAGGGAAGCTGACTCTGACTTGCCTCCTTTTTACTGTCTGTTTAAAACAACACTGTTACTAAATAACATTAATTGAGGGTCTCACATAACACACCCCTGGCCCCGTGATACAAGTAGAATGAGCACAATGAAAAAACTTGTACAAATACAGAAAAACACCTAAAAAATGTTGACGCCTGAAATCTTAGAGCCAGAGTGAATACCATGCGTCTTTGAGGAGGAAGGTGTCTCTAGAGCCTCTTGATATAAATCATCTTAATTCTCAAACCCTGAGCATTTCACTGGGGCCAGGGGCGGAGCTAAGCACTTGAAATACTGTCTTAGTTAATTGTCTGAACTGTTGCTCTCTCCCTTGTACAGATGAGGAAACTGAGGGAAAGGGAGCTTAAATATGACCCTCGGGGAGTAAGTGGTGGAGCTAAGATTCGAACCCAGGTCTGGCTAATTTGCAAGTGCAGATCCTCCCGGGGTCCAGGACTCAGCTCCCCTGGGAAAACTGTGTTCACTCATTCATTCCTCCAGCGGTATTTTCTGAGCACTCTGAGGAGTCAGATCTAGCTCAGCACTGGGGACTTGGCCTTGAACAAGACAGACAGGCCCTAATCGGAGCCCCCAAATGGTCACAGACTGAGCCCCAACCCTGACCACAGCTTGACCCCCTACGAGCTGTAGTCCCGCCTCCCCCAGTCAGCAGGGGCCTTTACGAGCTTTTCATGGGCCACAATGTGTTCAAAAGCCAAGACCGGGTGCCTGCCTCACCAGGCCACTGTCTGCTCGGGCAGGGAGGCCCCCAGGAGCCCACTTACCGCCCCAGGCCCACCACTCTGGGCCAAGCCTCCTTGGGGCAGGGGGCTGCGTGCTGGCCTGGGGCCTGCCCAGGCAGGGGGCAGAGAAGCCCAGCTCCCCTCTTGCCTTGGCCGAAAGGCAAGCCTCCACTCAGAGCATGGGGCCACCCCGGAGTCTGAGCTGGTGTGCACCCCCCTGCAGCCCCTTTTTAGCCAAAGATAAAGGTATTAAGAATGTCGAGAGGCAACCGCAGAGCATTAAACGCGAGTGTGGGGACCTTCTGAGCTTGGAGCCCTGCAGCACCCCATGGGTTACAGCTCACGAAGCTGGCCTGCCTGAGGGAGGGACCCAGCTCAGATGGGAGGGTCAGTCACCCAACTTCCACCCCAGCAACAAAGCCCCTGACATGCAGGGGTGCAGGGGGAGTGTGGGTGTGTGTGCCTAGCACGTATACTTAGGAGCTGCCTTTTGTGCACTAGGCTGTGCCCATGGGGGACACCGTGGCAGTGGTGAGCAGAGCCTGGGATTGAACCCCAGCTCCACCACCTACAAACTTTGGGAACTTAGGCAAGTGACTTCACTTCTCCGGGCCTCACTTTCCTCCTCTGCAAAATGGGGACAAAAGTACCAACTGGTTGGGTTTGTCTGAGTTAGTAGTGATTATATCAAGTGCTGAGCCCAGTACTGGCACGAGTCAATTTCAGAGGTGACCCAGGGCAGAGGAATATACCTCCCGGTAAGCAGGGGGGTCCATGAATAGGGCCAGAGGCATGTCTGTGTGTGCCCCTCTCTCCACATGGAGGATCCAGGAGGGGAATTCCAGAGGACTGCTGCAGGATGCCCAGGCAGTAGGCTTGGGGCGTGGGGCTGGATCACACAGAACCTACACTAGGTGGGAGGGACCCCTGGGAAAACTGGGCGTCCCAGGGAGAGGAGCCCAGAGGGAAAGGCCACCACCAAAGTGCTCAAAGTGCTGTTATGAGAGGGATAGCAGGGGACCCTCCCTGCCAAATGAGAAAGGATCCCTTTGCTTGTGCCATGCGTGGCCTGGGCCAGCTGTGGGATTTGGGCTTGGCTCCTTGGAGTGCTTTATGAGCTCAACTTTGGCTCAACTTACGCCCCCCACCCCACCCCTCCCCGCTCCCACTGCTCCATGCCTCAGTTTCCCCAACTGTGCACTGAGGAAGGAGAGGACCACCCTACATCAAGTGCTTTCTAAGTAGACTGTGCACTGTGTTTTACAAACTTCCCTCTCTTGGCCTTCAAATGGTTACTGGCCCATTTCTCAGAGGAGGAAACTGAAGCCCAGAAACGGCAATGACTCACCCAGCAAGAAAGCAGCAGAGCTGATCCTGACCGGCCAGGCTTGTGGAAGTGCCGCCAGCCCTTCCCAGGAAGGAGGCCAGTGGAAGCCAAGGGATGTTCCTTTATCTGGGAAAACCTCAGTTAACTCAGAGCTAATGTGCTGCGGTGAGGTGCACAGGCTCCGGATGCAGGTTTGAACCTCAGGTGGGTGACCCTGGGCAGGTGGTTTAACCTCCCTGGGCTTCAGTTTTCTCAGGGATAAAACAGGCTAATAATAGCACTCATTTTGTAGGGTTGTGAGGATCGAGTGAGCAAAGATGTGTAAGGAACTTAGTTTCTGGCATACAGTAAGAGCCATGTAAGTGTTGACTGCCAATGTGACTATTTAAGAGGTGAATTGTCATAATTTATATTTTCTACATAATTATGCACTTATTAATTCCAATTTTGTACTTTTCCTTTTGCATTTAGGATCCAGCAAATTTCCCTTTCAAGTTTCATACAATTTCTGCTCCCACAGGCCTGCAGCTCTGGTGGATTTAATAGCTTTCCCTAGAGCAGCTTTTCCCAAAGTGGGCTCTCAACACACCAGCTCCTTCAAGAAGCCAGTGTTCGTTAGCATATCAAAGGCTCTGAAAAGTCCTGCAGTAAAACCCTCTGTGGAACACTGCTTGATACCGTCATTCCTGATCTTATCTGGCCACGGAGCCCCCTTTATTTCTCTTTTTTAAATTAATTTTTATTGGAGTATAGCTACTTTACAATGTTGTGTTAGTTTCTGCTGTGCAGCAAAGTGAATCAGTTATACATATACATATATCCACTCTTTTTTAGATTCCCTTCCCATTTAGGTCACACCACAGAGCACTGAGTAGAGTTCTCTGTGCTATACAGTAGGTTCTCATTAGTTATCCATTTTTTTGTTTGTTTGTTTGTTTTGGGGGGGGGTACACGGGCCTCTCACTGTTGTGGCCTCTCCCGTTGCGGAGCACAGGCTCCGGACGTGCAGGCTCAGCGGCCATGGCTCACGGGCCCAGCCGCTCTGCGGCATGTGGGATCTTCCCGGACCGGGGCACGAACCCATGTCCCCTGCATCGGCAGGCGAACTCTCAACCACTGCGCCACCAGGGAAGCCCTAGTTATCCATTTTATATATAGTAGTGTGTATATGTCAATCCCAATCTCCCAATTCATTCCACCCTCCCTTCCCCCCTTGGTAACCTTAAGCTTGTTTTCTACATCTGTGACTCTATTTCTGCTTTGTAAATAAGTTCATCTGTTCCATTTTTCTAGATTCCACATATAAGCAATATTATATGATATTTGTCTCTCCCTTTCTGACTACTTCACTCTGTATGACAATCTCTAGGTCTATCTGTGTCGCTGCAAATGGCATTATTTCATTCCTTTTTATGAGCCCCCTTTATTTCTTCTCAACACCTGATAACATCTGCTGAACACACGTTGGGAGATGCCCCACTCATTTCCTGGTTTCTAGGAAATGGCAGAGCTGTGAGCGGCGCCCCTCACAGAGACGAGTGGTTCCACCTCTACAGAAATCATCTCCAGTAACTTGCTTCCATTGCTCAGCTGGTTCCCTGCGTTCTCATCATCACTGTCTGATTCAGTCCCCACAGCATCCTGGCGAGGTCAGTAGCGTCAATATCCCCATCTCACAGGTGAGGAAACTGAGGTCACGAGGTTAAGTGGCCACACAGCCAGTAAGTGGCAGATATGGGAGGCAAACCCACAACTTCTGATTCTAAACCCCACATTCTTTCTTCTGTACGTTGATAAGAAAAATAAAAACAGATCTCATTCTGCCAGGATCAATCTTCCCTGGTGATATGCTTTAAAAAATCTAAAGCCTTTTTTCCCCTATAGCATGGAATATATTACAAACTTAAATCTTCAGCAGTTTTTTTCTGCTTACGAAAGCAATCCGTGATGGTTGGGTATAAAACTTTTCGAACATTTTGAGTTGGAAAATGAAAAGCTCCGTAACCTCACCTCAAGAGATAACCTGGGTTAAACAGTTGGGCATACACTCTTCTAGATCTGCATGGTCCAACATGTGCTATTTAAATTAAAATAATTAAAATAAAATAATATTAAAAATTCAGTCTCTCAGTCACACTCATTGTGGACCTGGGTGGGCACATTTCAAGTACTCAGTATTCACACGCAGTGAATGGCTACAGTATCGGGCAGTAGAGACAGAACATTTTCATCATCACAGAAAGTTCTATTGGACAGCATTGCTCTAGACTCTCCCAAGACATATCCCGACATATATGCATAATGATCGTTAGTATTTTTGGTGAAGTTCCTGAATATGTCATAAGTCTCCGTATGGCCTCACCCATAAAGGGAAGAGACCCTCTAGAGGTAAAAACCAGACACAAGGAAAAACAGTCTAGGCAGAAATACACTGAGTGTTAGTGGTTTTCTCTGGGTGTTGAGATTACAGAGTTTATTTTTAAATTTTCTAGGTCCTTCAGGTGACCTACAACCTAAAATGCTGGTGGGGTGGGGATGTCGGGTGGAGTTATGTTTTCTCTAATGTTCTTGCTGGTTCTAAAAGCTTCAAGGTATGCTCTTGCCCAAGGCTTCATTTATTATCATTGTTTTTAAAATTGTGGACTCATGAAGAATGGAGGCCTGCACAAGGCAAAGGAATGGAGCACCCAAGAAGGAGAGGCAGAGGTTCATTTTCAGGCCAGGGGCCCCTCCAGCCTAGGGCTGCTTTAGGCAGGGCTGGCTTCACGGGCCTGCAGGCCAAGCAGTAACACAGCCTCCCTTGCTTAGAAGAGTCCCACGCTTGGTTTCACGCTCTGCAGTTGCCATCTTGAAATTCCTAATGATTTTTGACCAAGCGGCTCTGCATTTTCCTTCTGCACTGTGCCCTGCAAATTGTGTCGCCGGCACTAGTCCCGGGTTCTCCCGGGGATGGGTCTCATTTTGGCTGCTCTGACTTGTCCTAGTCAGACCACAGACGATCCCATCCATGGCGCACTCTATGTGTCTGAGAAAAAGTTTGCTTTCGTTGCTGAGGTGTGTGTCTAGAGAGTGATAAAAATAGGGCTCGCAAGCAGGTGCGGGCAGGCCCCTGTGGTCTGTGTTCACACACTTACGTGCACTCAAGGCGCACGTCTACACTGGCCTGTTTCAGAGAGCGGCCTGGTACATCACAGGATGCTCTGCCCCACATCACTGCCCAGCTTGGATCCTGCCTGGACCCCCACTGCCTTGAAGGCCATGCTGAACCTCTAGGCCTGGCTCAACTTCCTTCCAGTCTCTTCTCCCTCAACGTCGCCACAGGACCCACAGGCCCTCCCATTTCTAAGCAATCCTCTCTACGTGGTCCTTCTTCCATACCTTTGTCCATGCTATTAATTCTGCTTGGACTCCCCAGTGTTCCTTCCTTCCCAGCTCTACCTGTCTCAGATTCTACCCTTTCTGGGAAGCCTTCTGGAATTATTTGAGAAGGGCCTGAAGGTACTCTAATTGCATAGAAGAAAATATGAATCACCTTGCCTGGAGGAATCAGGGAGGGCTCCAAGGAGGTGGTGAGCCTGGGCCTTTAAGAAGAGATGTCTGCCAGGTAGAAAAAGGAGAGTTTTGTCAGGCTGGCTTTGATATCAGACAGATTCTGCCATGAATTTGGGCTTCACCGGTTACTAGCTACATGACATTGGGTGAGTTACTTCCCTTTGCTGAGCCTCAGTTTCCTCATCTGTAAAATGGGGATAATATTGATAACACCTACTACATGGATTAGAGATTAACTGATTAATGAAATTAGAACCACCACAGTGCCTGGCACACAGCAAGTCATCAACAAACATGATTCCCCTCTCCCTTCCTCAGTGTCTTCCTTCTGTGAAATGTTAGTGTCCATCGCCCATCGCTCTGGGTCTGTCTGTTTATTCATCTCTGCAATGGAGGTAGTGGTGCCCAGTACACGGAGCTGTGATGAGGGTTCTATGGGGTGATGGGAAGTTACAGAAGTCCCAGGAGCCTGAGATTCTACATCGATAGGAAGGGTAGAAGCCGAAGGGGTGCTGGCCTTTCTCACTGGGGCATTTTCCTGAGGCAAACTTTCCGCACCTCATGAGGCTGTCAGCTCCAGGAGGTCAGGCACCTGTGTCTGTTTTGTCTGCTCCTGAATCCTCAGTGCCCAGGACATGGCATGCAGGGGATGCTCAATAAATGTCCACTGAGTGATCAGCAGCACCAGTGGGCCCACATCACACCCCAAGTCCTGGGCACTGGGAATGGGAGAATCCAGGAAAACCAGCCCTTTCCAGGGAAAACTGTCTTCAGATTGGGACCACAACACAGGCCACAAGCATTTCCCAAGCACCTGCTGTAGGCATGGCTCTGCCCAGCCCAGGGCAGACCCTTGCTCCACAGACAGATAGGGAGAGCTAGGGAGCGCCGGGGAGGAAGATGACTGACACAGCGATTTGGGAAGAGGAAGAGAGACGAGGGGCGGCCGGTGGGGCCCTGGCTGGGCAGGAGCAGGCCGACCCCTTGCTGCAGCCCCGGCTGATGGGAGGCCCAGCTCACCTGCTCCTGGGAGTG
Organism: Grampus griseus; assembly: GCF_964374135.1. Lineage (NCBI taxonomy): Eukaryota > Metazoa > Chordata > Mammalia > Artiodactyla > Delphinidae > Grampus > Grampus griseus. The sequence continues at coordinate 164,009,332 of NC_139017.1, read as the reverse complement.
TGGGGCTGCCTCTTCCTCTTCCTTGTTTTGAAAAAAAAGTTTCCCCTAAATTTACAAGTAATACATGTTCAGCGTTTAGTAGTTTGGAAAACCTACAAAAATCACCAAGAGAATTAGAAATAAATGTTCCCCGCCATCACTGCATCACGTAGCACTAACTACAACATTTTCGTGTTGTCCTTCCAGTCTTTTTCCTAAGGTGGCCTTGTTCCCAGAGGCGGCTTCCTCTGCCTGCCCCGAAAGGGATATGCCTGCGGTACAGGGGAGAGCCAGGCTCAATGCCGTGAGCCCCTCCCACCCCTAACATGGGGCTCCAACCATGCTGGCCCTGATGCCTCTTCCTAAGATATGAGGGAGCCCAGAGCTGTGGGTGAGACCTCAGCAGGGCTTCCTCCATGGGGGTAACGGGGGGGCAGAACTAGGGTTCGGTGAGGGAGGACGGAATGGAAGTCCTCAAGGTGGGGGCACTTTCGGGGCCATGCCGTGTTGGCCTTTAGCCACTGGGCACCCGGGCGAGTTGAGCCTGGGGCAGGGGCATGACCAGAATGGACCTCCCTTCTCCTCCCCATGCCCTTTCTTTTCAGCCCCTTTCATTTGAGTACCCCAAGTTTTCCTTCCCTTAACACCTTCTACTTGCTGTATACCCAGCCGCTGTTCTCTTAACAAAGGTGAGCAGATCAGTGAACTCACGGGCACTGGACCCTGCGTTCTAAAAAAAGCCCAGCCAGCAATGCTTCACCCCAGAGGGGCCGAGTGCCGCGGTGGAATTTAAGTCCACCAGTGTCCGCTTTCAGTGTCACACAATGAAGGATGTTCTGGGGGGCTGACTTCGGTCACCCCTGCGAATCATAAGTTATGGCATCCGCCCTTTCCGCCCACACGTAAGTCTGAACCTTTTGCCAAAAACACTTTTCCCAGACGCGAAAGAAAACCCCAAAGAGGAACCTAACCCTTCACACGGCTGCACCAATTGGATGTGAGAGCTCAGGCACCCACCAGCAAGCGTTTCAAAGAACGAGCCAGACGGCAAAGGGGAAGTGAGGGGAGAAGCTGGAACCCTCCCTGGAGGTCAGTGTTGGTCCATCTATTCATTGATCCTTTCACCCTCTGTCTCCTCCCTCCTCTTAGCAAGAAGCGCTGAGCCTGACCTGCTCCCAGGAGCACCCCACCCAACAGGAGGGGGTGGGGGGAGTGAGGGCGGGGGCAGGGCTCTCCCGAGGCCTGGAGGGGAGAAGGGGGGAACCCGGGAAGGCTCCCCAGAGGGGGCGGCCTTTAGGCTGGGTCTTTTTTTTTTTAAAAACATCTTTATTGGAGTATAATGGCTTTACAATGGTGTGTTAGTTTCTGCTTTATAACAAAGTGAATCAGTTGTACATATACATATGTTCCCATATCTCTTCCCTCTTGCGTCTCCCTCCCTCCCACCCTCCCTATCCCACCCCTCTAGGTGGTCACAAAGCACCGAGCTGATCTCCCTGTGCTATGCGGCTGCTTCCCACTAGCTATTTTGCATTTGGTAGTGTATGTATGTCCATGCCACTCTCTCACTTTGTCCCAGCTTACCCTTCCCCCTCCCCGTATCCTCAAGTCCGTTCTCTAGTAGGTCTGCGTCTTTATTCCTGTCTTGCCCCTAGGTTCTTCATGACCATTTTTTGGTTTGTTTTTTAGATTCCATATATATGTGTTAGCATACGGTATTTGTTTTTCTCTTTCTGACTTACTTCACTCTGTATGACAGACTCTAGGTCCATCCACCTCACTACAAATAACTCAATTTCGTTTCTTTTTATGGCTGAGTAATATTCCATTGTATATATGTTAGGCTGGGTCTTGAGAGGAGAGAGGCAGGTTTCTCACCTTCCCCATCCTGTTCAGAGTCAGACTCTTTTGCCCAGGAGGAGCGGGACCATGAAATAGTCATAATTTCCGTAATTATGGAGGTCTTGCCTCTGCACCAAGCCCTATATTAAGCACGTAATATACATGATCTCATTAACCCACCCAACACATCTTGAGATGGCTACCGTTTGTTCTCCCGATGGTACAGATGAGAAAACTGAGTTCAGAGAGGCGAGGCACTTTGTCCGAGGCCACAGAGTGAGGAAATGACGGGGCCTGGCTGCAGCCTGGGCTTGTAACTAACTGCATTTCATGTGGCCTCTTCCCCAGAGGACACCCTCTTCTCCATCCCCATCTCTGGGAGCCATTGACAAGGGGCCTGACAGTCCCGCTACAGTCTCCCCCATGCTTACCTCTCTCCAGCACTGAGAACACCAGGCGGTTTGTGCTGGAGATGGAGCCATGGGGTGATACGTGGGAACATCTGCCAGGTGGCAAGTGAATGAACGTGGGGAGGCGGCGGGGCCGAGGGGCTCAAAGAGGTGGCCGTGCCGAGTGAGCACTTGCTATAGACCAGTGCCGTGCGCAGGGCTTCAGGGCAGGGTCACATTCTCCCTTGCAACCACCCTAGTCCCATCTTATAGAGGAGGAAAGAGACTCAAAGAGGTGAATTAACATGTTGGGTCACCCAGCTATCTCACAGCTTAAACCTGGCTTGACTCTTAAACTGTATGCAAGCCTGGTCCCCGAGCAGCTGAGAAAAGTTGGTGTTCCTGCTACGGAATTCGACTTCACACAAGACCACACATCTCTTTGGACCTCAGCTTCCCCATCTATAAACCGAGGCGGAGGCCCTCTGCCTGCCAGCTCCAGCGTTCTCCTGGATTCACGCACTGTTCCTGCTTCTTGTGAAGTCTCCAGGCGTGACAAGTCTCGCTCCCAGCCCAGCTGTGTCCCTCCAGGAAGCGCTGTTTCAAGGCGGGTGATGGAGGGCTCATGTTCCAAATCCACTGAGGGATAAAGCCCTCCCTTCCTACCTCCCTCCGTCCCCTTCCAGCACGTAAGGGAGGCTACTGGGCACCAAGGCGGGAGTAACTGGCTGATCCCCCAGGCTGGCCTGGGCCCGGAAGCTCCCAGGAGGCCAGGGCTCCCTGGTGGCCACAGGTAGTCCCAGGGAAGACCCCTGGCAGAGGGGTGTTTGAGCTCAGTCTTGAAGATTGGGTGAGACTCCTCAGCTGCCAGCTGGGTACCCCCCGGCTTGGTGGATTTGAGGAAGGGTCTGCAGATGAGGCGTCCCCAGGAGACGGAAGTAGGAGCTGGTGTTGCGGCCGCCCCACCGAAGCCTGAGCCCAGAGCACAGGTTCCCCGCCTTTGGAGGAGTCTGGACTGGTTCAGAGGCGAGGCTGGGGTCAGGGGGTGCTTCTGCCTCCCTTCCCCAGGAGGCTTCTCGAAGGTCAGGTTTGCAGGCCCTGTTGCTCAGGGGCATCTAACTCCTGGCCGCCCTCCGGTAGCCGAGCGGGCCTCAGCTTTGATGCAACCCCCTCAAGACTGAGGCGTCAATGGGCTCTCTATGTGACCAGTGGGGCCGCTGGGGGCCGCCGGCCGCCGTCGTGGGCGTGGGTGAGGCCTGGACACACAGTCCCACTGTGTGGGGCCGGCTCATGCCCGCCCAGACCCTGTGGCCAGTGGGGGACTCCCAGGAATGCCCTTCCTGCCTGGGGGGGCACTGTGGACTGGCAGGGTGGTCTGGGGAGATGGGCGTGTGCAGGGCGGCCTCAGGAGCCGCCGTCAAAGGGCACCGGCAGAGGTGGTGCCAGGCAAACGCCAGAGTGGCCGTGGGTGGCTGGCGGTCAGCACCTTCATCTCCCAGGGTCACGGGGTGGGGGGGAGGCGGCCAAGGGCGCTCTACCCAGGGTGACCAACCATCCTGGGGTGCCCGGGACTCGGGAGGGTCCCCTGTTGTTTAGCCACTGCCCAGAGCTGAGCACAGGACACGGTGAGTGACCTCTCTGGTCGCGGCAGCTCTCCCGCCATCCAGTGACCTCTGAGTCAGACCTTCCTGGCTAGACCTGCCCAGGGCCGTTCTGTGAGGCCTGCCTCAGACCTGAGAGGCCACTTCCCACTCCTTCCAGGTGTCTTCAGCTGTGCAGCTGCCCACCGCTGCTCAGAGAACTCTGGCCAGACAGGCCCGTCCCGGTCCCCTTCCAGCACCTCACCGCGCATGGTACCCGCAGCCATCCCAGGAGGTGCCCACAGTCATCTCATCCTTTCCTGCCTCTGCATCTTTGCCCACCCAGGCCATTGCCTCTGCCTGGGACATCCTTTCCCCGCCTGTCACCCCCTCACACTGCAAGGCCCCGCTCCAGGAGGACTGTCCTCCCCCAGGCTGACCAGTGCCCCCTCTCTGATCCCCCAGCCCCCTGTTCTTTGTGCCTTATAAATTTATCACACCCCAGTGCAATTTTCAGTTTACCCGTCTCTTTCCACACCAGATTGTGACTTCAAGGGTGGAGAGCCTGACCTAGTCACCCTTGTACCTGAGCTCCCAGCACAAGGCCAGGCTCCTCATAATTTAAAAAAAGGAAGGCATTTATTGAGCACTTACTCTATGCCAGGCACCCTGCTCATTTAATTCGCTCCAGAGCCCATGAACTTGGTGTAATCATCATTCCCATTTTACAGACGGGGAAACAGACGCACAGAGTGGTGAAGTGGCTCGCCCCGGGCTACAAAGTTAGCGAAGGGCAGAGCCAGGACTTGAGCCTGGAGAGTCTGATTCCAGAGTCCAGCTTGAATCTCAGTATCTACTCCTTGATAAGCTTTTGTGGAATTACTGAATAAAGGAAAACCTTTGTCTCCCTGAGTCTCCCAATTCCTGCATGTGGCAGCTTAGATCCATTTCCTCCAGTTCCCTCCCTGGAGGGGTGCCCACCCTCAGTGTCCTGGGGAGAGTACTTTTGTCCATGGGGGTGCAGTTTGAGGGTGCTGTGAGAGGGACCTGCTGCAAGGGGGACGCCCCCAAGGGGTTCAGAGAAGGGCCTCGTGGAGCTGGCCCTCCATGGGTTGTGGACGGGCCCTTGGGCAGCATCAAGGCCATTGCCCACATTTGTCAGGTGGGGAAACTGAGGTCCAGAGACCGGAAGGGACTCGCCCATAGTCACACAGTGTACCATTAGGCCTCAGCTTCCGCATTTGTCAAAGAGAATATTCATACCCCTTCTCCTACCTGGGAGAGTCCCGGAGAAGAGATGGGAGAAGGTGGTGAATTGCTCAGGGCACAGGGCACCCCAGGAGCCCCCTTTGGCCTCTCAGTGCCTGGCATTCTGCCATCAGCCTGCAGCTCTGTGGGGTAGGCACCGCCCTCTTCATGTCTCCTCCTCACCCTCTACTTCGTGTGGAAATCAAATGCCTCTTCACGCTCTCCCCAGACCTCTCTGTCACAGGGAACTGAGAGCAGTTCTGGAATCGGGAACCCAGCCTGAAAAGCTCTCGAGGGGCAGTGATGTTGTGAGACCTGCTGGCTCCACTGCCTCCGGCTGAGGAGCTGGGACCGCAGGCCTGCATTCAGGGGGGTCCGTGAACTCAGGCGGGAAACACGTGACAGCTCTCCTTTCACTGACCTCTAACTAAAATGTAGCATCTTTTGCCACAGTGATTTTGTCACCCATGGAAATCACAGATATCCTCCAGTCTCATCAGGGCTGTCACGATTCTCTTGAAATACCATGTATGCCCGTTCCTGCTGTATTATGACCATTACTACCTCCACTGAGAGGCCCATGGTCACGGAGTCACAGATTTGCTTTTTTATAGTTGGATAACTGTATTTCCATAGATTTGGGGTTTTTTCATAGCTCTTTGTATTTTGTTTTATGCGTTTAAAAATTCGATTCTGAGGAGTCTGTAGGCTTCCTGAGACTCCAGAAAGGTCTGTGGTTCAGGGTAGGTTAAGGGCCCTGCATGGGACAGCATGTAGCCGAGCACTGCGGACCCAGAGGCTGGATCGCTTTGGGGACAGAATTGGCATCTGCAGCCCTTTGAGCCTCCGGAGACAGAATCCCCCGAAGTGAGCAGAATGTGGGGGACAGAACTGGGCAGGAGAGAGGGGACCAGACAATGGGACAGAACACGGAGCTGCAGGGAAAGCCTCAGACCCCAGACCCTGAGGCCTCCCCCGGACCCTGTCTTACAAGACACATCTGCATCCCTGCCCACCAGGCATCAGCCCGCTCTGTGCACACAGCCGGCCCAGAGCCACCAGCTCTCCTTTTCCTCTCCCTCTGTGCCACCGTTTACCATCTCTCGGGCCCCATGGCATCAGGAGCCCATCCTAGGTGGGTGGCCCTTTAGTCCTGTCTCCCAAGTTTCCTTTGTTTTAAACTCGACATTTCTCCATCTTGCTCACGGAGGGAGAAATACAGATTACAAAGACCCAGCAAATGGTTTTTATAAACTCTTATTTTCTTGCCACAGAACTGCCTTTAATTAGCTCCGAGGACTACAAAGGGAACAGCGTTATAATAGGAGCCGCTTGAAGGAAGGAGCCCATGGCGCTCGGCTCCCAGACCTCGGGCTGCTGCCGGTCACCAGCCACAGGCAGGTCTGACGGGAGCGCCCCCGCCTCTCCCCACTCAGCCCCCACATGCGGCCACACAGCCTGCCTCAGCTTCTCTCCAGGGAGGAGGAATATGTCCTGCTCTCAGACAAGCCCTCGCAGAAACCTCTGGACAATAGGCACCCACATGTGCCTCAGTCCCTGCCCAGAGCTGGCTGCCCAAGGACTGGCGCAGAGTCACGTGTTAGCCCACAGCAGGACAGGCAGATGGGCAGAAGGGCAGATGGACAGTCAGACCGACTTCTGTGTCTCAGCCGATCACCTCAGCTGAGCAAAGGCAACGCCAGACCCCCAGACCCTGGAGTTCCGGATGCCACTCAGTCCTTCTATCCTGGAGGAGGACTCATCCCCGTGTATAACCCAGAGACACTGCCCTCATACACAGTCCGTTCCCAGCCTCAGGCAATTAGAATGTCACAGCCAGAGGGGCCTCCATTTGGGGCACAGAGAGGTTAAGTAACTTGTCTAAGGCCGCTCAGCAAGGTTGCCACTGAGCTGGGACTCAGACTCAGGGCCTCTTGACCTCCAGTCTCAGGGGCCACAGCCCCCCTCTGGGCTCCTGCTAGCGGGGAGGAAGGCAGCAGGGGGGCCAGACAGAGGCAGGAACAGTCTCCCCCCGAGTTCTAGCCTCAATCAGAGGTTTCAAGCGGGGGATCCCGGGACCCTATCCTTTCTGAGGCACGTAACTTCGACCTCCGGGTTCCTCTAGGCCACGAATAGAGGCAGAAGCCACCCAGAAACACTTATGTCTACCCGGGACCAAGTCCACAAGACTTCCCGAGGCCTGCTCCCTCAACTCCGATCCAGTTTCAAGGCCACACAGAGCTGCACGAGTTCCAGCAAAAGCCTGTAGCCCCTTCTCCCTCTGCTTCCCTTACCCCAGGGATCACTCGGAAGATGCAATGCAGGAGAAGTCCTCGGGAAGGTCTCTAGATCCCAAGGTGTAGACTTGCCCCCTGCCTGCTCCACGGCTCTGCTCAGAAGCTGGCTGGGCTCTGGGGGATCGGAGTATCTGAGTGTCTGCCTGAGCACAGGTAGAGGGTCTGAGCTCTCTGGATGGCCCAGGGGCTGGGGCAGCTGGGCTCAGGAGCCCTGATGGTGAGGCGGGAAGCCTCGGGTCACAGGGACACCCCCGTGTCCGCTCCACCCCACGACCCTCCGAGGTCTGGCCTCTGAGGTCTTGAGGTCTTGTGGTATCCATGGCGCCCACCACGAACAGTCCCCACCAGCTGAGGATGAAAGTCCACAAGGGTGCTCCGCTGCAGGAGACCACGGAGGCCACCAAGCCCTCTTCCCACCTCAGGCTTTCAGAAGCCAGCGGATTTAGGTAGTCAGCCCGGGCACTTGAAAGCAGCCTGGGCTGGCGGTGGAGGGTCGCGGTCCGGGGACTGGCCACAGCTCCCCACCCGAAAGGGGGATCATTACTCACCGCGGATGAAGGTCGGCGAGTAGGTCGGGAAGGAATCGAAGATGCTGTTGGATGCCATGCCCCGCTCTGAGGAAGGCGAGCTTTCAGCCCTTCAGGGGGTTGGGTTGGGATTGACTTGGTTGGCTGTCGTTTTATTTTTTCCTAGCTACTTTTGAAAATAAAGGGGGGGGGTGCTCCTGCTTTTTGTTTGTTTTTTTCGTTTTGTCCCTTTATTCCCCCTACTGCTATGAAAAAGAAAAAAGCAAAGAACGCGAGAGTGTGTGTGTGAGCGAGAGAGAAAAAAAATCCCCAAGGAAAGTAAGTTTCTGTTTGTACCCAAGAATTTGGATTCCAGGTCCCACAGGAATGTCTCGCCACAAATTTTCAACAGAAGCGTATGCAGAGTGTATCATTAGATGACGGGAAGGGGCCTTTGGCAGCCAGGGCAGGAGTCGCAGGGCAGTGAGAGCAGAGCCAGCCCAGCATCAAGCGCCACGGGAATGAATGAATGAGGCTCGCCCCCGGCACAGCTCAGCTCAGTGGGTGCGAGGGCGGCCCGGGGGTGGGAGAACGGGGAGCCAACCAGCTCCGGCGCAGGGCCTTGAAGGCGGCTGAGGGCCTGGCCTTGTGGTTCTGTGGTTGAGGGACCAGGCCTTCACGGTGTCAACCCGACCTCAGCTCACAGGATGCAAGAAGTCAGCTCGCGGCCTTGGCCCATTGGCTGGGCGGCGGTCACCTGGGCCGTGATGTCACAGCCTCTTAGAAGATCTTGTGGCTGCCTCTCTCTCTTTTTAGAAAAAAAAAAAAGAAGAAGAAGAAGAAGAAAGAAAGGGAAAGAGAGAACAAAAAGGGATGGCTTTTATTTGTGGAACTAGCCTCAGCACGCGGCCCAGAAGCAGAACTGGAAGCGGCTGGAGAGGGAGTGGCGTTGCGGGGGAGGCGGTTTGGATCCTGTGGGAGATCCCTTTTTAATTAAGGCCAGTGTTGGCCCGGGCAGCCGGGAGCCCTGCAGGCCCTGCATTGGGTACCGGGAGCCCGGATCCCCTCCAGGCCCCCCCACCCTGGGCTGCGTGTGGCTCTCACGCTGTCATCGTCCACCACTGCAGCTGGGGAGAGGCGTCCACATGTGTGGCTGGGTAGCACTTGAGGGCGATTTTAGGGGAGTTGGGATTAAGTACAAAGGGAAACACATGAAGGGATGCCAGCGGCGCTCACGCCGAGGCCTGTCTGCCTTCAGAAAGGCCCTCCTAGGGAAAGCTGGTGGCATGGCCTTGCCGAGGGGCCCTGTGCAGAGCTCGGGTTCTGAGGCCTGCGCCAGTCGTTCAAGGCTCTTTGCTCATCTTGCCTACATGTGCATCTCCGTAGCGTTCTCTGTTCCAGCCTAACGTGCCTGGGCTTTCCTGCTTCTGGGTCTTTCCTCTTGCTCTCCCACTCCCCGCTCCCCCCACGCCCGGCTCCCAGTGCCCTTTGTCAGCCCCTGTTTGAAGGCTTCCATTCCCAGGGAGACTCCAAAGTAGGAGAGACATGGAGGATGATTCAACGCCACACTTCCGTGTTCCCAGAAACCAGGTCAGGCGTTGTGGGGGAGGGTGGCGGTTTTACCATTTCCCTCGTAAGTTCTACTCTCCCATTTCATGGGCCAGACCACTGAGGCCCAGAATACTGACGTCAGCTTGTGCAAGGCCACACAGTATTCGGAGTGGAATTAGAATGTCAGCCGCTGGCTCAGCAGCCTGGGCCTCAGCATTGACACCACAGTGCTCTGCAGCATCCTCTAAGCTAAATCCCAAGGTTTCCAAGAGTCCTCTGCAGACGGGGCACCACCACCTGGCCCCTCCCAGGAAGCCCAAGCTTGGGGCCAGACCCCGGCACCAGCCTCGGACTCACGCTCTTCTCTGTAAGCTAACGCGGAGCAGAAGGGGCATCCGGGGGAGGAGGGGCTCGTCCAAGGTCCCAGGGAGACTTGCTTCTGCCCCCAGCCTCACTGGGTCACCCGGGAGCGGGATGCCCTAGGAAATCTGTTGTCTGTGCCTCATCTAGATCCTCATGAAGGCTCAGTCTCCTCTTCCTGACTGGCAAGTTGGTGGAGGCAGGGGATGGGGGTGGAGGTTCTCATTTGTCCAGAGAGGAAGCAGGTTTACAATGAAAGCCACAGGGCTCTGGAGTCAGATTCAAGTTCCAGTCCAGCTCTGCTGGATCCCAGCTGCAAGACTATGGGCCAAGTCACTTGCCATCTCTGGGCCTCAGTTTCCTTTCCTGTAGAATGGGGACGACACATTTCTCAAAGAGACAGGCAACTGGGTGAGGGCACCATGAAGGTTGGTTTCCTTGTCTGAGGCTCGGTGATGTAATCTGGGCTCTGTTATGAGTAAGTGCAGGAAAAGAACCATCACAGTCACATAGGAGGATAGACTGCCCCTGCTGGAAACTCATCAGCTGGCCTGGCCCGAGTAGGGCCAGGGCGGGGGGTGGGGGGGGGAAGGAGGGGCGGTCAGCGGCACAAGTAGAGCCTGCCAAGGGGCCTTGGCCTCCTGACTAAATTTGGAGCGTTTTGGAGTCTGCCACGTTGTGAAATAGATCAGAGATGAACACAACTGGAAAGACCCCCTTTAACAGAAGTGGAAACTGAGGCCCCCCAGAGGGGCAGAGACTTACCCTACCTCACCCGTGAGTCAGTGGAACCCGGGCCCCTGCTTCCCAGCCCAGGAGTTGTTTCCACTCTGCCGATACCACCTCTAGTTTCTAACGTACCACCCTACGCACTTGTCTGTTTTTTCCACACATAAGAGTGGGCCCCCCCATAACACCTATACTTTGGTCACTCTGAGGGACTCCCCCTCCCTGGGAAGCTGAGTTCAGGCCCAGGAAGGGGGCCCAGGGGCACTTCTGTGCAGCAGGTGGTTTACTGCTTTCCTGGGACCACGTGGCAAATGCTTACTGGGTGACAAGTTTGGTTTTTCCCTCAAGAGGCTTATAATCTCCATGTGCCTCTTCAGAGGCATGTACCAGACTTTGCTCGAACTCCTGGAGGCTGCCTGGGGAAGCAGAAAGAACCTTCCCGAAGCCTGACTTTGTTCCTATGAGCTGTGAGATTGTGGGCAAAAGGCTTTTTTCTTCTGAGCCTGCTTCCTCGCCTGTGAGATGGGGCCAACAGCAGGACCCACTTCTCAAAACTGCAAAGAGGATTAAATGAAAACAAATATTGTGGGTGTGCCTGGCACACTGTAGGTGCCCAGTTCCTGAGATTCCCTTTCCTGCCGCTTCTGACCGTGCACCCTCTCGGCATGCTCTGGGCAGTCAGGTGTCCTCTTGTTCTCCACTGGAAAAAAAAAAATCCGATACCTTAGAAGCCTCTGAATCGTTAGATCAGGTTAATCCAAAACTTTGGTTGAAGAAGGAAATCATTAAAAAAAATAGTAATGTTCCTTTACTTTACCTTTAAATTTATAAATGGCCTCCCTCTTGTTCTTCTGTCTCGAACCAGCCCAGAAGGCGTCTCCTACAATTTCCAGATTTGTCCTCTTTAAAGTGGAATGCAAATGTAAAGATGCTTACAAAGCAATTAGCACCCCGCAGCATCTAGACCTGACTCCTTCGCCCAATCTTTTACGTTTCACCCATACCCAATTCAGTTTATTTTTTAGCAACTTGCCTTCACCGAGTCTTTCCAAGGTGTTCAACCTTGGAAAGTTTTCACAGAGATAGACACTCCCGTTTTGCCTCATACCATGAACAACATCACATCACCACTAGTGAGGGTCCAATTAGGAAAACAGAAGCCACTTTGAGTGATGGACACCGAGGGAAGGAAGTTAGTTCAGGGATTATTGGCAACCCAGGTGATGGAAGAGCTGAGAAGCCAAACAGAGGTGGGGAGGAGCCCCAAGAGTAGCCACGGCAGGAAGCCACTGCCACCATTCTGCAAGAGGGACACAAGGAGGAGTGTTGCCGCTAGGGTCCCCAGTGGAAGCAGGAGCATGATGGCCAGTCTTGCATTTGCTGGAGCCGCAGAGGAGACTCAGCTGCCATGGAGGGCCCCTGAGACAAAGAATAAAGCAACCTCTCTTCCTGCCGTCCTTCAACCTCCTTCTAGTGCCTTCCACCAGTCGAATGGAGCTGGAGCCGGCTGACGTAGTGGCATCAGACCTCTGCATTATAGAGCCAAAGAGGGGAGGGAGTAGATGGGTCTGAGGGCAAAGTGGCCCAACACTGGCATGGTATTCAGTGGAGTTCTGTAACCATGGAAACCCAGCTGGAACGAACGGGTTTGGGAACAAACCCAACAGATGTTTGGCAAGTTGACAGCTCAGTGGGTTGGTGGGACCAGAAGGTGTGGATACCAGCGAGGGATCTGCTGGCCAAGGGCATCCACTGGCATAATACACCAGAAGAACCAGTGAACCTCATGGGCCATTTACATTGGGGTCAGTTAAGAAAACACCTACTGTGAATGGTGATGAAATCCTTTTTCTTAACCTGTGTGCAGAGCTGATACTTTCACTACAACCTTGGGTGACTGTGATTGGGGAATTATGAGCATTGGCTGCCAGGCCTATCGATGAACCTTACAGTTTACAAAGGTGGCACACTTCTGAACCCACTGGACCCTCCCAACAACCTGCGGGATAGGTGTGGCTCTCTTCACTTTTCTGATGAGGAAAAGACTAATCACAGGAATTAATCCCGAGTTTTAGCTTCTAGGAGTCAGCACAGCCAGCTTGGACAAAACAGGCAGCAGATTTGAGGTAAGGTCTTAGAGTTCAAATCCTGGCTTTCAACCAGCCAATCACAGCACTGGGTCCAAGGAAGGTACTGGAATGATATTTGATATCTACTGCAAGCTGCCCGGGGGTGGGGGTGTGTGTGGGGGGGTGGGGGATAGGGCAGAGAAGCGGGGGTGGGGGGCTCTACCTTCAGAGCTCAGCACAGAGACATCAAGATAAGATGTCTCTTCCCCCATCTCCCCTTATCCCCCCAGCCAGATCCACCCCCTGCTTTATCGGGAGCTCAGGTCAGAGGATGAGGCCTGCAAGCACACAGCCCACCCAGGGGCCAGGATACACAGGCCAAGCCAGGGATCATTAGCTAAGAAGGTACCAGGTGGGATGCACATGCCAGGAGCTGTATGCACAGGGTCTCCAATGGTGGGCTCTCAGGACAGCCAACCATGCATACTGGTCTTCCTGCCATTTCCAGGGGCAGTCAGAGAGGTGAGGAGACCTGCCCAAGGGCATCCTGTTTGTGGATGGAGGAAGCAGGATCAAACTCAGCCTGCCCTCCGCCTGCTTTCTGGGCTTCTCCCCTCCCCGCCCCCCGCCTCTCTCTTTCCTGCTGTTTGTTTCAAAAAACTGCTCACGGTGCCCCCTTCAGAACCAAACCCCTCCCTCTCCTCCCCCTTCCTGCCTCAGCCCCCTTCTCCAGGCCCTCCCTTTGCTGGAACCCACGCTGCCATCTCTGTGTAGCTGCCATAGGCTTGGTGGCATTAAGGACAATCTTGCAACAATCTTCACTCTCAGCATCTGCTTTACCAGGGACCCTGATAGCTCCACTCACGGCCTTTCTTCCTGCCTGAAATTCCACCATCAGTACACGTTTGGAGTTGGATACATTTCGGCCATAAGCCCTCTGTCAAAAAGGCAGGTAGAAGCAGGTGGAGGAGTAAACAGAGCCCCCTGCAGGGGAAGAACACAGGCCGGGTTCTACCCAGCTGCCCCCCAAATGGACTTGTTGCCTCTCTCTCTGGCCAGAGTTTCCCTGCTGCTTAAAATAATGATCCACGTGCTCCCCCATCCCACGGCCACCTGCACACGAACATCCCAGGCAGACAGAGCAGAGATGCTTCTCTCCATCTTTACAGCTGGGGAAACTGAGGCTTGCAGAGGCAAAGGGCCTCACGTGCAGTCGCAGGTGTGGTAAGAGGGAGTCAACTGCAGGTCTGCTGCCGCCACACCCAGCCATCCCCAGGGCGCCCCTTGACTTCCCTTTTCTCCCTCAAGTCCCCTCTAGGGAGGTTGACATGCTGGGGCCTTGGAGTCCGGAGAGTGCCCTCAGGCTCTTCCTGGCCGCGCAATGTCAGCCGGTCCTGTCCCCACCTCGCTGCCCTCACCTGTAAGATGGGGAAGATCAAAAGCCCCTGTCTTCTCCCAGGGTGGGTGGGTGAGGAGGGAACCCCTGGGAAGAACACAGGTAGGCAGCTGGCTGGGGTAAGCTCTTCTTCTGTTGCTGTTTTGTGGCGGATGGTCTGAGAGCCTGGGCGGCAGCATGTAAGGGGTGAGGATGTCCTGTATGGAGGGCAGGGCTGGTGGTAGGAGGGGGCGTGTGGCTGACTCACAACTCTCCCAGGCTCCTTTGTGCTCCCAGCAGCTTCCTGCCCTCCCATCCAGTCCCACCGAGGCCCTGCTTCCAGCAACGCTGACTCTCCTGGGTTCGGAAGGCCGATCCCAGTCGAGGGCCACCCGAACCCGAGTCCCAGGCTGCAGGACTGGTCTCTCCGGCCAGAGTGCATCCCTCCCGAGCCGCCGGTCCAGCTCAGAGGCCTCTCCTGTGCTCCTCTGAGACCTGGAAAGACTGGCCCCTGACGCTTCCTCCCTCAGAGTCCCAGGCCCCTCAGAGAAAGCAAGAAAACTCCAAGCTGTAGCCCCTTTGGGCTCCTAAAACGAGCTCTCTCTGGGTTTTTTGGTGGAATAATCTATTTTTAGCATCAAAGAGTGCTGCCAGGGGCTTAGACCTTCTGAGGGACAGGCTTGGTCTGGCCACAAACCCTGCTGGAGGTGGGCACTCCTCAGCGGGGCGGGGTGGGGAAGGAGGGCAGCAAGGAAGGGTGTCCCCAGCCCACCCTGCCCCGACCCCCAGGGCCACACGTGGCAGACGCAGGCTCAGGGCTCCTTCCTTTCCTGCTCAGGGAGCCCCCCCGCCCCCCATTTTCTCTCAGTGCTTTCTCCCCGCAAACGCAATACTAATAACCATAACAATGATCATAAACTAGCACTCCCCGCATGCCAAGGACTCTTCCAAGAGCTTTAGGTAAATTACCTCAATTCTCACAAGAATCCAATCACTTAGACAAGGAGACTGAGTCTCAGAGAGGTTAACTGACCTACCCAAGTTTGGCTCAGGACAGATGGAGCCAGGATTTGAACCCAGACAGTCTATTTTATCATTAGTTAGTCTCATGTTTCAGCTGAGGAAACAGAGCCTTAGAGAAAGGAATATATGTGCTCAAAATCACCTGGACAGCAAACGATGAGGCCAGGATTCACGACAGGGCTTCCAGGGCATGGCACCTATGGCCTCGGTTCATTCTCCCAACAAATGGTGTTTGTGTGTGTGTGTGTGTGTGTGTGTGTGCGTGTGTGTGTGTGTGTGTGTGTGTGTGTGGTGGGTACTATTATTCTCCCCCCCTCCCATTTTCCTGAGGAAACTGAGGCTCCGACAAGAAAAGGGACCCACCTGAGTTTGCAGAGCTAGGAAGTGGTGGAGTCGGGATTTGAACCTCATCTGTTGGAATTCCTGAAGCCTTTGCTAGAAGCTGCCAGTCTCAATCCCCACCCCCACCCATCCCCCAATCCCTGCTGCTTTCTCTGAGGAGGCTGGGCCCCAGGAGGAGCCTGGATAGGGTTGTAATTTTTAAAAAATGATTTGGTCTTAATGTCCCCCCCACCCATCTCCATCCCTTTCTCTCTCCTTCAATCATAATGACCCCGTTTGCAAGGGTGTGCTGGCCAGCAAATTTGCTGACCCAGGCAAAAGGAAGGGGGTGTGTGTCATTATGTGGTTGGGAAATGGTGAGGCATTTCATATGCCACCGATCTAGTATCCCAGGAATTTCTGCAGCCCTCAAGGAAATTAAAGAATTAGCTACCATCCAGGGCTGTGGCTTCCTCCTCACTGTGTGTGTGCATTTTCTTGACTTTAAATAGGATGCTCTGAGCATCTGCACGTAAGTGGCAGCATTGTAGGAAGAGGGGCTGCCTGGGGTAAGGAGAAAGCCCTGGCCAGTGAGGCTACAGGCCGAGGCTCAGAGAGGGGCAGGAACTTGCCCTAGGCCACACAGCTAATGCCCAAATCTGCACCACCCGACTTGTGGCCTGATGCTCTTTCCATGCTGCCAGGCTCTGCAAATAATTTGCTGTGTGAAATCAGACAAGTTCTTTTTCCCTCTCTGGGTCGTTTTTCCTTATATGTAAAAGGACAGGGTGAGATCATTGTCTTAGTTTGGGCTCCTCCAAAGACAAACCTTGAACCTAAGGACTAAGTGTAAGCAGTTTATTTGGGAAATGATCCCAGGAAGCAGGGGTGAAGGGGGGGGGAAGTGGCACAGGGGAGGGAAGGTAGCCCATACAGGGCTCAGCTTGCCGCTCTGGCACCTGGAGCGTTACCCCCCCGGGACCCCTCTGAGGAAGTGGGTGGAACCCGCACAGAACTGCTTCCCCAAGGGCCAGGGAGCTGGGAAGTGTATCCACCAACTCCCATCTCTCATTAGTTGAGGGTTATTCTAAGAGTAATGACTCTCCAACAATTCTTGCTGCTCCCCTTGGGCAAAGCTCACTCAAGACCAGAAAATGTCCTCAGGCCGACCTGTTCTTTAGGGCAACTGTCTATTTGGGGAGGGTGTATGATTTCTAAGGCATCCCTTGGCTCTGATAGATAAGGATTTCTTATTTCATAGGCATCTTCCTCAGTATCCTTCCTATCAACCTTCTGAGCTGTCATGACATTAGGGAAGTAATGTGTTAGCACAGTAGATGAGGTACAAAGTCATACCCTCACTGCCTGTCCCAGAGCCTGAGCTTCCCCTATCCATGCTGCAGCGTATTTAAACACTTTTTAAATAGTGTTTGTTGAAACCCCTCGGGGTCAGTGTCTCAGCGGACCCTCAAGGAGGAAGGTACCAGGGAGTAGGCTGAATGGGGGGAGAGGGACTCTGTCCTCCATCACTTTGGCCAAAGAAGTCTGCTTTGTCTTTTAATTTTTAATTAAAAATTTTTATTATTATTCCCTTAAAGTTATGCTCATGATTTAAACAAATACTTCTATAAGGCGCTCCTTCCCACTCCTCAGAGAAAACCATGTTCAACACCTCTAACTGTTTCTTTTAGTATTTCCTCCACTTCTCTAAATAATATGTTTACCAAATTCATTGTGATTTTTCAGTTTTAGATATTATCTACTGACTTTCCATATGAAAGAGGATTTAGCTCCTTTTACCTGGCCTTCTCCTTAACCATGTACCTTTCTATCCTCCTAGGATAGTAGTTATTTTGGTTAGATGAGCTGTTAGCATTTCCTTTTTTCAACTGGGTAAATGCCTTCCCGGCTGGGTCATATAGTATGCTCTGATCACATTTCCTTGCTTGCATAGCCTTTTGTTTTCCCTGGAGTTATAGTTTGTTTAGCTTTTCATTTGCATAATTTTCTGTGTGCTTACCACAAATGTATTCCCAAACTCTCCACTAGTTGTCCAAATCTCCTATTATGAAATTCAATGGCATCGATTCCTTTATGGAGTCCTCTCTCCTGGAATATCCTAACCTGCTCCAGTCTAGACTGGTTGCTCTCCAGGTCTGCTACTCAGCTATTAACCTGTGATCTTTCTACACTGATATCCTGGGGTTCTCTTTGCCCCCTCTTACACCAGAAGCTCTGTTTTCTGGATCCTTTCTCTTTCTTGGTTTATTTCCTTGTTTTGATGGAGCACATCTTCCAGTAAGCTTCCCAAGAAAGGATGCATGCGAGGTAGATTTATTGATGAGCATTTGATGACGTCTTTAGTCATACTTCACAGGTAGTTTGGCTGGGCATAAAAATCATAGTTAAAATAATTTTCCCTCTTCAAAGGTATTTCTCCATTGTTTTCTTGCTTGTTGTGCTGCTACTGATAAGTCTGAAGACATTCTGATTCTTAATCTCTGAAAATAGCTTATTTTTTTTTCTCTCTGAAAACTTTGAAGATATGCTTTGTCCCAAGTGTCCTAAAATTCCACCATTATATGCCTTTGTGTGGTTCTATTTTCACCCGTTGTTCTGGACATTCCATTAATCCTATGACTTGAACTTTTATGGTGATCGATCCTGGCTAGTTTTCAAGAATTATTTCTTTGATTATTTTTTCCCCTTCCCTTTTCACTGTTCTATCTTTCTGTTGAGGCTTCTAAAGTTCTAAATAATTTAAGAGTCTCATAATTTCTAAAATTCTTATCCTCTCCTCTGTTTCTTTGTGTTGTGTTTTTGTAGTCTTTTGGGGGGAGATATCTTCATATTTTTCTTTCCATGTCTCTATTAAGTTTCTAATTTTTGTTATAATAATTTGAATTCATACTTTTTGATTTTCTAATTATTACATTTCATCTCTTTTCTTATTGCATAGATGCAGTACCTTCTCCTTATCCCTCTGAAGATATGAATGATAGACTTTCGAAAAAAGATTTCATCTCCCTGTCTAGTGTGTTTCTTTTCAGTTACTTTATTTTTTCCATTTTATTTTGTCTTGTCTTTCCTGGTAGAGTCTTTCTTCATATGGCTGATGTTCCTTGGCTGTCTGCCCTGTTTAATAGAGGGGCACTAAACTCTGATTGGAAGCTCCATGTAATTGAGTCCAGCCTGACTCTGGACTTCATAGAGGGGTCTGAGTAGGTCAATTCCTTGGTCAGTATCTTTAGATCTTTCCCCTTGGTCTGCTCAGATTCCTTGGGGTAGACTCTCTTGATGTCTTTAGAGGGTATTGGACTGGCTGCCAATATTCTGGGCCAAGAGGGTTATAAATGCACATATGTAACATTCTCCTGATCCTTCATGATCCTTCATGCCATACATAACCTCTATCTTTTATGTGGCTGGTCCCCTCCTGTCCAGAGACCCTCTGATTTTTGTTCTCTCCAAAAAATAAACCTCAAATATCCTACTGAGGTGGGAGAGAGAATCTGGGGATCTAACTGCTTCCTACAGACTTTCGAATGTTCCTCCTGTTCTCAGTCCCTTCCCCACCTGCATTTCTGGATGTATCTCTTGTGCCCAATCCCTGAGTCTTTGGCAGTTTTGCCATGTAAGAAGCTGGGTGCTTTCTGCTTTCCCACGGCATGTCTGTGGGGATTCAGGTCGCTCAGATCTGCCAAGTCAGTGGCTTCTCCCACAGATGCTTTACAGGTTCCTACACTTTGCTGCTGTTATCTTTTCTCTGTTCTCTCTGACCTGGTAGTCAAATAACCTAAAATAACCCCCCAAACCAAAAAACACACCGCCAACCACCTAGCCGACAACAACACTCTACAGATAGGAAGCAGAGGTAAACTCATGTCTTCAATCCACTCCTTTCTGTTTTCTAGAGTGTGGGGAAGATTTTGATTGAAATAAGAATTCCAGATATATCTTGTTTGTGTTTGGGAAGACTCAACTTTAAAAGATGTGAGCTCTCCTCCAAATTCACTTATAAATTATATTAGCAATTCCAGTAAAAACTCCAACAGGATTTTTCAGTAAAACTTGACAAACTATTTCTAAAGCTCATGTGGAAGAAGAATGGCCAAGAAAAGCCAAGACAATTCTGTAAGAGGGGAGCTAGAAGGGTCACCCTGCCCGATATCAGGATCTAGGATACGTTACAGTCATGAAGTCAGAGAGGTACTGGCACGAGATGACACGATTAAGCCAGTGAAATAGAATAAAGAACCCAGAAACCGATGCCCCTATAAGGGTGCATCTGTCAGGATCCTGGAGGAAACAGATGTTACCCTCAAAGCCTTGACTAAGGAGCATTGAGGAAGCAGCTCTTTATGGAGGTATGGGCAGGATCAAGGGAGCCAGCAAGGGATGCTGATGGTCCCAGATTCTAGCAGCAGTGGGAAACCATCACCCCAGCCTGTAGGGACGAGGGAGGGGAGATGGATCGGGAAGTCAACAGCTCTGGGACAGGAGGTGACTCACAGAAGGAACGCAGACACTGCCCAAACCATGGCCGGCCAGGCAGGGAAGGAGCACCTCCTGCAGTGCCAGAGGGCATGGAGACCAGGTGAGGCAGGCCATAGATGGTAGCCTCCGGGTACACAGAACAGTGCAGAGAAAGGTGACAAGCAGATCTGAGCGTGGGGAATGGAGAAAAACCAATACAAATGGAAATAGCCAACCATCTCCCGGGTAGTCCACTCAAAGGTCCCACAGACAAGGCAAATGCCACAGCTCCCAAAGGGACTTCATCAGAACCCCCTTCTCCTTCTTCCGTGAATGGCACGGTCATCCGCCCTGTCCCCAAGCTGGATCCTGGATCACTCTCCTCTCTGCATTTACTGTTGAATTTACCTGCAAAATAATCCCCATGCTGCTTCTTGCCTGGTGGGATGACAGCTCATCCTCCACCTATCAGCCAGGTAGGCGGAGAATCAGTCAGTACCCTGCCTACGCTTTCAACAACATCCCATTTTCTACAAGAAAACCCTGGTCTTTCCCTCCCCCGTTCCTCCCAGCTCCAGCCTCCCAGGCCAGGTGTGGTGTCTTCACAAGTCTGTGGCTCTGCCCCTGCTGTAATCTCTCCCGAGAGGCCTGCCTGCTCCCTGCCCCTGCTAACTGTCCACAGACAACTCACTCCTCTGTGAAACAGGCTTCTCAGCTTCTCCAAATTTCTAGCTGCTGTCATTCCTATGTCTGGTCCCCTCCACCTTCTGTGAGTTTTCAAAAATAGGAAGTGTGTCTCCAGATACTGGAAGAAGCACTCATGAATGTTTGTTGAATGAATCCATGATCGAATGACAAAATAAGGAATTGAATGAATGCCCCTCCTTTTCTGAAATACTGAAAAAGAGGGGGCTTGGGCAGCTGGGCTCGAATTTCATTTCATTTGCTCAACAGCTGTGCACTGTGCACTTACTACGTGTCACATCCTACGCTTAGTGCTGAGGACACAGCGGTTAAAACGACAGGCGTGACCTCTCCTCTTGTGGGACTTAGAGTCTGATGGGGGAAATCGACATTTGACAAGTAAGTTCACAAATAATTACTGAATTTTAGTCATGGATGAAGTGACATTTTACAGAGTCAGGAGCCGTTGTGACCCATGGGTGAGGGTGAGACCTGTGAGGAGTGGGCCTGGTGGAGGCCACAGCATGGGCAGTGACCGGAGGAGGACAGGAGGTCGGCCTGGTTTGGGAGCTGCAGAAGAAGGCCATGGGCCCGGGGAGAGGGGAGGCTGAACGGGTACACAGGGGCCAGCTCTGGAAGGATGTAAAGGTGACCAGAGGTGAGGATAGTGTTGGTGAGTCTTGAGGGTGTAACATGATCAGGTTTGCATGTTCTAAGTTTTCTCTAGAGAACAAGTTGAAGGGGGACTGAGGGCTGTGGTCAGGGGCGTCCTATACACACACACAGGCTACAATCCCTGTCACCAAGGGCAGAAGGGCAGGGTGACCCTCACCCTCCTTCCCTCCCCATGCAGTCTGCGGTGGCTTCCTGTTAAGGTTAGCCCTGGGGCCCCTGTCCCAACCTCCCTGAGATAAGCCTGCCTGCTCTGAACCTGCCCCCTCCAATACCCTTCATGAGGGTCTCCCTGGCAACCCCACATTTTTGGAGAAAGGGACAGCCTCTCCCAACATCCCACCCTTGGCCTGCCTGGCTCTCAGGAGTTGAGCGGTGAATCCCCAGAAGATTATGTCCACATCCTGGAACCTGTGAATGTTACTTTACACAGCAAAAGAGTGAATATTACCTTATATTGTAACAGGTGTGCTTAAATTAAGGATTTTGAGATGAGACTATCTGGGTTATCCAGGTTGGCCCCAAGTGCCGTCTCATGTGTCTTAGAGGCAAAGGGAGGCCACGCGGAAAAGAGGAGGCAGGGACCAAAGTGATGCAGCCACAAGTCAAGGAACGTTGGCCCCACTGGAAGCGGGAAGAGGCCAAGAAGGGACTGTCCTCTAGAGCCTTCGGAGGGAGCTCGGCCCTGCCCACAACCTGATCTGGGCCTCCTGGACCTCAGATCTGTGGGAGAATATGCTTCTGTTGTTTCAAGCTGCCCAGTGTGTGGTTGTGTGTTTCCGCAGACCTAGAAAACGAACATGCAGCTGAGACGCCCTCGCTGTCTGGAAGCCTGGACTGGCGGCTTGGGGCACTGTCCAAGGGTCCTATAGCGCAGGCCTCACGCGTGAGGCGTGACTGGGCCAGTGTGCCCAGAAGGCCCAGCTTGGGCTTGCCACACGTTGTATTGTGCCCCAAACAGTCCTCAACTGAACCGAAGTGAATTTTGCACGTGGAAAGGCATGGGCTTGCCAACCGGGCCAAGCTGGGTTCAAACCCCCTTCTGCCAGCTGCTTCACGGCATGAGACACAACTCTCGTGTCTGTAAACGGGGGCAATGGCAGCACCCATCCAGGCAGAGTGGAAAGGACCCGGGTTAAACCTGCAGCTCTACCACAGGTTGCTGTGCACCCAGGGCCAGCGCCTCAACCTCTCGGAACTTTTACTACCAGTTGAGGGTCAAGAAGGCATCAGGGAACTGGATTGGGGCAACCAATTGGCAGGCAGTTTCCGCGGGTCCCCTTGGCGCCAGGGTCAGCCCCACAGGCTCAGATTTGCCCATCAGCCCACCCCAGGAGGCCCCTCCTTGGCCTGTGGCCCCTCACAGGGCCAAGGACCCTCAGAAATGGTCCTGTCCCTGGGGAGGGGGGAACGGGCCCTCCAGGTTTCTTGAGGGGCCGAGAGGAAGTTGCCCGCCCCCGTCCCCAGCTCCCACCCCACGCCTGCCCCTCATGCGTAGATGTTTGAGTTCCCTCTTTCAAGGAAACAGATCAAAGAGCCTGAAGTTGCCTCAGGATGGGGGGCGGGCAGGAGGGGAGAGCTGACTGGGGGTTCATCTCTGCTGTGCCCTGCACTTCACCTGTTACACGCTACCCCTCGTCTTCACCCTCACCTGCTGACCAAGGTGACCCTCTGTCCTCATCTGAAGCGTGGGGAACTGAGGCTCAGGCCAGGCAAGTCCCTGACAGCTCTGAGTGGAGCCAGCCTCTGCCCCCCGGGGGGCCCCTCCAGGCCTGCCTGCCCGCCCCAATGGGGGCTGGACCCCTCCTCCTCCTGCCTTTCTCTCCTGCCTGTAGTTACGTTCATCTCCCTCTCTAATTACAAAAGCAACACACATTCAATGCTGAACACTTGAAAAGACCAAAGAAAAAACTTTAATAATTACCCCACACCTCTTACTTAGAATTAAACTCGGTCAATATTTTGGTGTGTGGACTAATATACACTATCAAACGTAAAATAGACAGCTAGTGGGAAGCAGCTACATAGCACAGGGAGATCAGCTCTGTGCTTTGTGACCGCCCAGAGGGGTGGGATAGGGAGGGTGGGAGGGAGACGCAAGAGGGACGGGATATATGTACATGTATAGCTGATTCACTTTGTTATACAGCAGAAACTAACACACCATTGTAAAGCAATTATACTCCAATACAGATGTTAAAAAATTTTTTTTTGGTGTGTATCTTTCTCTTGAGTCAGTGTCTGTCTTTTTCTTTCTCCTCCCAAGATGTCATCGCCATACCTGAATTTTCATGAATCTTTCCCCACCTGGATAGATAATGTTCCACAGTGGGCATTCTTCCCCTGAGTACAACAAGCTCCGGAGAGTCTGGGGGCCCCTCTTTGTGTGGAAGAAACCACACACAAAGTCACATACAATATGTCGTTTCTGGTGAGAGGGTCCCTAGCTTTCATAAAATTCCCAAAGGAAGCCAGGGCCCAAATAAAGGTTAAGACCCCCTCTTCTGCCCACTGGCCCAGGTCACAGGCGGGAGCTGTGACTGGGAAAGGCTAGCCATTTGGGTGCCCTGGGGGATGACCGTCCCCTCTCCGTGGGCTCTGCAGTGCCAGAGCTGTCTCTGCGGGAAGGAGCTCGATTACACGGGTGTTTGTGGGGAGAGGTCTATGGCCTACGTGCATCTGGGGTTTGTCAAAGTACAGATTCCCAGGCCTGCAGCCGCTTCCACCCAGTCCCGCGCGACAACCCTCCAAAGAGCCCTCCACTTCCACCTGCCTGTGCTGCAGAATGTTTGAAAAGTGCCCTCTGGTTTCTGAGGCGCCATTGGCTTTGGGGAGCTCGGGAGGCGTGTCCAGAAGAAGGGTGTGAGATGGATTCAAGAGGCATTTAGGAAGCCGGCTAGAATGAGCTGAGAATGACTCTGGGTTTGTGGCCTGGAGGCTGGGTGGTTGGTGGTGAGGAACACCAGGCCGGAGCCTGTTTGGTGGGGGCCATGGGGTGGAGCCTTTAGGAACACGGGGCGGAGCTTGTGAGGTCCAGAGTTGGGAAGGCTCCGGGTGGGTCCTGCCACATCTGAGGAGGTCTCCTGGAGGAGGTGTCCAGCAGGCAGGTAGAGGTACAGCTCTGGAGCCCAAAAGGAATTTGGGCATCACCTGCTCACACATGGCCATGGAAGGGTGGGTATGAAGGGATCCAGACAGAGGGCCGGAAGCTGGGACACACCAGTCTGAGGGATCAGGAGGGCGAGGTGAGCTCAGAAAGGTGATTGGGGAGGTAGAGCGGGTTCAGGCGAGGGTTTGGAAGGAAGGTGTTATTGACGGGAGCGAATGCTGCGGAGAGAACCTGAGACGTGACTGCGGATTCAGTGAGCAGGATGTTCCTGGTGACTAACCAGGTGCAACTTCAGGTGAGCGCGGGCGGGGGTTGCGGGGGCAGCAGAAGTCAGGCCATATTCATTGATTCACTCATCCATTCATCAATTCATTCACTGTTTCAGGCTTGGGGCAAAGAGGAAAATGGTCTTCCAGGGGCCTAGGGCTGGAAGGGCTGAAGGGCTGTGGCCAGGGGACGGGGGAGGCGGGGGACAAAAAGGGTCCAGAGGACCAGAGGGTTCCGTGGGAGATGATGGGGGGACTCTCTGGGGTGGCACCTGGAAGCAGTGGGGAGGTGCACCCCCTTGACAGCGGGGAGAAGGTGGAGGGGCAGCCTCTCAGGGAGGGCTGCAGGGAGGCGGCATACTTTGGAAAGAGCCAGGTTCCGGGCAGGTGGGAGGTGAAAAGAAACTCCCTAAAGTGAACCATGGCCTGGGGGACCCCGGGGCTCCGTGGCGGGGTTTGGTGTGGTGGGGAGAGGATAGAGAGGCACAGAAAGCACAAGTGACCAGCATAGGAGCTCTGGGCCAAAGAAGGCAGAGATGGGCTTCAGAAGTCCCAGGGCCCCCACCTGTCCCTTATCCTGCCTGATCCTTCCTGCCCCCGCCAACCTCTAGAATCCCTGTGCTTCCCATCCTCCCCGCATCAGAATCCACTCCCAGAGAACAACCAAAATGCCTTCCCTCTGAGGCTGGACCACTGAGCCACCTTCCTAGCTCCCCCTCCCCTGCATTCTGTTAAGTGGATAGAGCAGGCATTAGGCCGGCGGGGAGGCAGCTGAGATGGTGGGACTTCAGGCAGTGGGATGCAGAAGAGAGAGAAAGCTCTTCCCAGCATCACCGGGCCAGTGACTACACTGGCACTAGGGGCCTGGCCTCAATGTAATCCTGGGCCCTGCCACTCCTGGTGGCCCAGTAAGGACAGCCCAGGACACAACCCTCAGCTCCTACTGAAGCTACAATAGTATTTCCAAGGCAGAGCAACCAGAAGCAAGAGAGAAATCAAGACACTTCCCTTGCCTGCTCTGTCAGCTCTGCATTAAGGCACATCAGATAAGCCTCTTGTCTTGTATGTGGTCGAGGTGTCAGACGGGCCCGGCTGCTGTCTGCTTCCCTCGGTGGTTCTAACTGTTCAGATGGGCCTCCGGGAAGCTTAGGGAGGGCGTGGGCAGAGGCCGCTCACTCCTGGAGCCTGGGCTGGGGTAGATTCCTCAGCCCCGTGGCAGCCCCAGAGGATGCAAAATGCCTGGTCCTGTCCCTGTCTACAGCCTCCCATGGTTCCCTGGGATCCGCAGCGGCACCTCCACACTCCTCAGCCTGGAGTTTGAGGCCTTCCAGGTAAACTTCTTTATGCTTCTAATCATGCATCTTGCACTAGCCAGGATAGGGTATACTTTGCACTTAAAAAAAAAAAAAATCCAGGTCACTGTCCACAGGGATTCTTCCTCCTGGAAGTCCCTCCCTTCCTTCTGCCACTGTCTAAATCCTGCTCCCCCTTCATGACCCGGCTTTCGTGCCCCTCCTCCAGGAAGTTCCCAGCTGCCAACCTCATGCTTCTATTCTTCTGTGTTTTTTGTAGCCAAGAGGTCAGCTTCTGCTTCTGCTTGCCCCCTTAGTGCCTGGCACCGTGTGGTGTGTGGCATGGGCATCAGTGATTGCATCCACTGGATTTTCTACCCTGTTCAGGTTTAGCTCACATATTTTAAGCACCTACTACACGCAGGCCTTAAATTTCACAAACTCAGCCTCCTTAAATTTACTTAATGGTGTGGTGATGTTGGTACTACCGCCTCCATTTCCATGTTAGGAAACCGAGGCTCAGAGAGGCTAAGGAACACCCCATAGTCACACAGCCAGGAAGTATCAGAGTTGGGGTTGCACTGGGGCCTTCCTGAGTTCACAATCTGGGTGTTTCTACTCCATACTTTATCTTTCCATCTGGAACATTTTCCATCAGATGGGGTTTTGGAGGAAGCAGAGAGGAGTGATCTGCTGTTTTCACCTTGACATTTATTTCAACCTTCTCTTTCTTCTTTATTACGTTTTTCCTTATAACAAAAGGTATTTGTGTTCAGGTCTGACTCTTAAATCCAGTGCTCTTTCTAAGACACTCTATTGCCTCTGTTCCAGGTGGAGTCCCTGAGCCAGAAAAAGACAGAAAGTTCACCTGGACCATTTTCCCCTGCCTCCGGTCAGGACTCTTTTGACCATAACAAGTGACAGAAACCCAACTGTGATGGGTTAATATTATGTGTCAACTTGGCTAAGTGCTAGTATCCAGATATTTGGTCAAACACCAGTCTAGATGTTGCCAGGAAGGTATTTTTATTTATTTATTTATTTTTGATGGAAAAGAGAAGAGTTTTTATTTGCTTTAATAAATAACCTACACATCTTAGTGATTCACAACAGCAAACAGTTATTGTTATACCTGTAAACTGAGGGCTGGTTGCCTCTGCTCTGTGTATCTTTGGATTCCGGGATGCAAACTTCAGAAGCAGCACATAGTGGAACACAAGCCACCATGAGACTGCACAGGCACAGTCATTAAGGCAGGATGTTCACTAACGAGGAGGAACTGAAGCACAGTGTGCATATATATTTACAATCCACAGTGCAAGCCGTGTGCCTAGTAGGTTGTAAGTACCTCATTTCAGAATGAGGATTCAGTCATTTTCAACATTATTTTGTCATCACTATGGGCATTGCTGAACTTTATCTAAGCTCTGTCGTCCCAGAAAGCAGAAACAATTAAAAATCTTCCTACCCTGTGTTCTGGACTAAGGCTGATGGCAGAGAACACTCTGCCCTTGCATGTTCCCACATAAGACAGCTTCCATCCTTTCCATCCTTCCTCATGGCTTCCATCAGACTTGTGGATGACTCTCTTGTTTACCTGCCTCTGTAAGACCCAGGCCCACTTCCTTTTCTTTGACAAGTTCTTCATTAATGAACGTTTTCGGGAAGGTATTTTTGGATGAGATTAACACTTAACTCCATAATCTTTGAGTAAAGCACATTGTCCTCCCTAATGTGGGTGGGCCTCGTCCAATCGGTTGAGGGCCTTCAGAGAAAAAAGACTGACCTTCCCCAAGGAAGAAGGACTTCTGCCAGCAGATAGGCCTTCAGACTGGAGCTGCCACACCAGTTCTTCCACAGATCTCCAGCTGCTGGCCTCTCTGCAGACTGTGCACCTGCCAGTCTCCTCAGCAGAGTGAGCCCATTCCTTAAAATCTGTCTCTCTCTCTCTCTCTCTCTGTTCTGCTTTCCTCTGTGTTGGCTTCATTCCTGAGCAGGCTCTCCTCACAAGGTACAAAGAAACCTGCTCAAAGTTCTAACTTATTGTCTAAGCTTAGCAAAGCAAAGAAAGGGAGGGCTGCTTTTTTTTTTTTTTTTTTTTTTGCGGTACGCGGGCCTCTCACCGTTGTGGCCTCTCCCGCTGCGGAGCACAGGCTCCGGACGCGCAGGCTCAGCGGCCATGGCTCACAGGCCCAGCCGCTCTGCGGCATGTGGGATCCTCCCAGACCGGGGCACGAACCCGCGTCCCCTGCATCGGCAGGCTGACTCCCAACCACCGCGCCACCAGGGAAGCCCTCCAGGACTGATCCTTATTGGCCTGGCTTGGATCACGTGCTCTCCCTCACACCGAGGGCTAGCTGCAGGATCCAGTGATCTGACTCGCTAGGCCTGGGCAACATACTAATCTCTGGTGCTGGGGAATAGTATCATTTCCACCCAAACCACATGGACTGAAATTATGTGTGTGTTTGGGGGCGGGGAGGTGGTGAGGGGAGTTCCTTGGAGGAGAATAAAGATGCTGCTTAAAGAAGAAGTAAGACGGGAGGGCAGCAGGCACAGACACAGATGTCCACTCATGAACCAAATCTTCCGTATTGCTGGGGACTTGTGAGGGATGTGTGAACCTTACAGGGGAGAAGGTGACTCATCTCCTTCCTCTGGGTGCCCTGCCTTCATTAATGCAGCCGAGAATCCCAGCATCAGTTTCAGCAGCCAGGTCACCCGGTCAATGCATCTCCAAGTGCGAAGCCCCCAGCCCCACACTGTGGCTCAGGCCAGCTTCTTCCTGCCGTATTTTGGATCCAAGTCCAGCACTTTTACATGTATCCCTCTGACTGTCTTGCGACACTTGAATGAAAGCTCCACAGAGGCTGGGGCCTTTGCCTGTCTTCTCTGTTGTGTTCCCAGCACCTGGGACAGGGCCTGGCCCATGTAGACACTCGATGAATGTTTGTTGAAACGAATGAATGAGATCAGCCTGTGGCTCCGGCCAGCTAGACACCTTAGCCAGCCCCCAATCCCGCCGCTTCGGTATCTGTAAGCCTGGTCCCTCCCTGTTGGATCACACGTCACAGTTGAATATCAGCAACTACCGTGTGCTGAGAACAGGCCACATACTCCACACCCATCATTTTGCTCAATCTTCCATCTCCTCAAGAGCCCCACGAGGCAGTACTAAGTTTTTATTTGTCAGATGCAGAGCACAGGGGCTCAGAGGGGTCATGCAACTTACCCAAGGTCACACAGCCAGAGCACGCAGAGCTACGATTTGAACCCACACAGAGGGACAAGGCTGGAGCTCTATCCCAAATGGCTTCCAGTAACAATCATGGCAAACTCATACTGAGCATTTATCAGGTGCCAAGCATCACGCTAAGGGTCTGACATGTGTCATCTTATTTCAGTCTTTACAGCAGCTCTGCAGGGTGGGTGCTATTACATCCCATTTAACTGATGAGGAAACTGAGGCTCAGGGAAGTTGAGTGATATGCCCAAGGTCACATGCTAGCGAGTGGCTCAGCTGGGATTTGAAGCCATGATTGATTCCGGGCTCTTTGCAGCCACCCAGTGCTGACTCTCCCAGCAGTAACCCCTCTCCCCTCTGGCTAACCCTGATCTGATGATCTACATCAGCCATTGTTCTAGGCACTGGGGACACAGCCAAACAGAAGGGACAAAGATCCCTGCCCTTACAGACAACACTCTAGTGGGGGAGTCAGAGAGAGATAATAAACCACAAAGCACAATCAAAAATGGAATATATCAGATGGCGAAGAGCAGTAAGAAGGAAACCGTATCAGGTTAAGAGGACTGAAAGCTACGTGGGTGTCAGGAAAGGCCTCTCTGATGAGGGGATATTTGAGCAGAGGCCTGAATGAAATGAGTGAGCGAGCTGCACCCTTATGTGGAGGAAGAGTATTCCAGGCAGAGCAACAGCAAGTGCAAAGGCCCTGAGGTGGCCGCAG
The DNA here is from genome assembly GCF_964374135.1 of Grampus griseus. Taxonomy (NCBI): domain Eukaryota; kingdom Metazoa; phylum Chordata; class Mammalia; order Artiodactyla; family Delphinidae; genus Grampus; species Grampus griseus. The sequence goes on along the minus strand of NC_139017.1, from coordinate 163,979,599 downwards.
GCTTGAAAGTGAAGAGACCAGTGTGACTGGAGCAGGTGAGTGAGGGGGAGGGTGTGAGAGGAGGAGTCAGAAAGTAACACAGGCCAGAGCTGTAGGGCCTGAAGCCCATTGGGAGGATTTTGCCTTGTCTTTCCATGGCGGTGGGAGCCACGGGAGGATCTTGAGCAGAGGAGAGGCCTGATCTGACTGTGATCAGGTGATGCAGACCCACAAGGAAGGAGCATGGAGGACGGGGGGTTCCTCACAGGGAAACACAGATATTGTTTTCAAAGGAAGAGAGGACAGATGCTGGGGGGCCCCAAAACAAGGTGTCCATTGCAGCTGCCCAGCTCTGCAGAGGAGGGCTGGCATGTGGGACAGGGGCTGTCTGGAAGGCAGCGCTGGTGGAAGGGACCATGGTCTCTGGGGACACTTCCCCACCCTCCTCCTCTCTTTATGCTGCCAGTCCTTGGAAACAGTCCTGCCAGATGATGCAAAAAGGTCCTGTCTCAGGCACTCAAGGGACTGATTTCTCTTTCCAGCTCTCCTGCCCCCCTCTCCAGCCACTCAGGCTTCTCACGGCTTCTGAGCATGTCCACCCAGTCCAGCCTCTGGGCCTCTGCTCGTGCCATTTCCTCTTCCTGGAATGTCCTCCTTACCATCTCCACATATTGCAATCCTGCCAGCCTGCAAAGGGGACCATAACTCACTGAAATGGGCTGCATGTGGGCCTGCCTACCTGACTTGCCTGCAAGCCCCAGGAGGGCGGGAGGAAGGTGTCACTTTCCAGCGTCCTCGTCACCTCAGCTGGGCAGGTAGGCAGGAAATGCTGGCTGAATAATGAATGATGAACAAATAAATTATAATTGAATGATGAAAGGGAGGGGTGAGGGATGGAGGGAGGAAGGAAGGAGAGAAGGAAGAAAGGTAGGAAGGAAGGAAGGAAGGAGGGGAGGGAGGGAGGGAGGACAACGCTGTTCAAATGTGACCTTCCTTGGGAGCCTCCCCTGATTTCCATGTTTCAAAGCCACACATCATTTATCTCTTAGCATCAGTCATTTCGGGATATGCCACCTCATCTCTCCTTGTGAGTCCAGGAAATACGTCTTAATCTCTTTCTTTTCCTCTTGCCTCCCCATCCCCTTCCCACGCCTTCCCTGGCATGTGGGGCATACAAAGGGCTTAATAACTACTGAATTAAAATGACTAAAGGCCTGAGAAACATACCAGGGTCCTCCCCTACCAGGAAGATGAGTATTTTTCTACTGAAAGAGGGTAAGGCTTAAATCCATCTTTCTCTAGCAGGGGAACCTCAGACATAAAGGGGAAGTGAAGAAGGTGAAGGAAAACAGGGTTCCAAGTTCTTCAAGGGAAGAAGCGGGTATATGCTGGGTGTCTGTATGCAGGTGCTTCACACAGACTCTGAGTTTATTTCCCCAGCAGCCCTGGGAGCTGGGTATTAGTCTTCTAATTGCATAGGAAGAGAAACAGGATTAGAGAGTGACAAGACCACAGTTACACAGCTGTTAAGAGACATGGCTAGAATTGGACTCCAGGCACTGGTGTTCCGGTGTAAACTGGTTCTCAAAAAAAACAAAAACCAAAAACCAAAAAGCCCTGATTTGTAGTGCTGGCCAATTTCTATGGTGTAAATACTCCCACCAAGGCCAATTTCAAGTTACCAACAACTGGCCTGCAAAATTCCCAAATGTTTCACCATTGCCTCCTGCAAGCTCACGGCAGCCAGCACCAGCTGGCTCCAGCACACCACTGAAGGTCTGTCTGACCCCCAGGCGAGGCCCCCTCCCACTGCCCTGGATGGGCGGACAGGCTGCTGGAGCTGACATGAGGGTGAGGGTGGCCCTGGAGGTGGGGGTAGGGATCCTCCCCAGGCTCAAATTTCCCCTGTGCTTCTGTGGGCCTCACTGGCTCCCTTGGCCCACTCTCCCTCCCTCTCCTCTCCCTCCATCACCTGCAGGCGCCTCCTGGTGCTTTTCCACACTGGGGTCCCTCCCAGATGCCCTCTCTGCTCCATCTCTCTTCCTTTCTGATTCTAGGTCCTTCTGACACATTTTCCCTCCCATTTCTACCTGCAGGTTTCTCTCTCTCTCCTTCTCTTGACTCTCCCTCCCTCTCAGGAAACTTTTCAAAGTCGGCTTAAAAAACAACACAGCGACTCACTTTACAGGTTTTTTTCCCCTGTTCTTGAGAACAGGACGTGAGAAGGCCAGGTTGAATTTCCTGTGTGAAATGATGTGTGGGGTTTCTGAGCAAAACAAGGGTCAGGCTGTGGTCCTGGAGGAGCTGATGCCAAGGTTGCCTGGAATCAAGCCTCAGACAGAGCAGCCCAGGGGGTAGCCAGGCCACTTCCACCCTCTCTGGATACAGATTTTCCGGACATGCGCTGGGACAGGCACAGAACATTCCACTACACACCGCCGTTGCGCCCCATTCATCCAGGCCCTCACCACAGGGCAAGAAGGGGCCCCGGCCAGTCCAGACCCTGCTTCAGCTCTTCCTGATGTGGGTGTGACCCCGGGCACGTCACTCTGCCTCTCTGAGCCTCAGTGTCCTCATCTGTAAAATGGGGATGATGAGGCCAGCTTTGGGGTCTTGGCAGTGAGAGACTAAATGTAGGTAATACACCCAGAAGAATGTCTGGCAAGTAGGTGGTGCTGAGGTAACATTAGTTATCTGTCCAGTGGGGAGGAAGCGGAAGGGAGGTGTTCTATATAGATGCTAACTGAAATCTCTACCCTGCATATGGTAAAACCATGGTTAATTGAAATTCTCTAGAAACTTCCAATAATTGGCTGTGGGACCCTAGGCAGGTTACCTAACCTACTCATGCCTCAGTTTCCTAATCTGTAAAGTGGAGTTTACAGATAAGACCTACCACATAGGAGTATTACATGGGTTAGATGAGTTAACACATGGGAAGTGCCTAAAGCAAGGCCTGGCATATAGTAAGTGCTTAATTAGAGTCAGCTGTTATTATTGTTGTTCATTTACACATTCCTAACAGCCATTTGACAGGAGAACACTGTGACATTTCTCAGTTAAATTTAAGGAGGCTTCTGATCGGGACAGTCTCCGTAATTTTCCTCCTAGGCAGCATCATTCAGAGGCTCTTAAAGTGTCTGTGCTGCCCCAGCGTCCTCACACGCTACATGAGGTGATAACCGTCCCCACCTCATAGGCCGGGTGTGCACGCCGGGTGGGCAGTGTTGGGAAATGATGGCGGTGAGTATGACTCTTTCTCTTCCTGATGGCTCGGATCCCTCGTGCTCTGGACGTGAGGGCATTGCCTCTCTGTGCGGCATCATCACCCTGTGGTCCAGTTCCTGGTGTGCTGGTGGCCACACCCCCATCTCCAGGACCGGTAAGGGACTCACCTGGCCACTCAGGGTTTCCCTGATTGGTTTGTGGCTGGGCATGTGACCCAAGATGGGCCAATGAGGGCCCAACCCTCAGTCCGGGCAGAGGAATCCCAGCCATCCCGATGGCCTTTGTCGTGTGCCCAGCACTGTCCCAAGCAAGTTTGTGCGTGCTTTCGTTGACCCTTCTCAGCATTTCTCAACTCCTTTTACAGATGGAAACAGGAGTCAAAAAGCCTGACGTCTGGTCCTAGTTCTGCCACTGACGCGCTGTGTGATCTTGGGGGAGGTCCTCTCATTTACTTACTCAACGGTTAAGTGTCAAGTGCTGGGAAATAAAACTGCTAACATTTACTGAACCCTTGTTATGCTCCCAGTGCTAGTCTAAATGCTTTACAGATGAGAGAAATGCTATTATTCCCATTTTAGAGGTAGGAAAACTGAGGCATCAACAGCTCACATAGGCGATTCGTGGGAGAGCTGCGATTTGAGTCCAGGAGTCTGATTCACAGTCCATGCCCTTAAACTACTAACTGTACCACTTGTGCTGAGCCAGGGGGAGTTGTCAGTTCTTCATGGAACAAGGGTAATGGCTCTTGGACCCTCTCTCCAGTTTCCTGTTTGGTTCTGGTTTCAAGGAGGCAGAATGGGCTATGTCCCTGATCCGGGACTCCCAGCTCTGACCTCACTCACCTGTGACAATGGGGACCTGGCTCCTCTCGGAGCCTCACTTTTCCTCTGTCAATGAGCTGTGTTCTCAAAGAAGATGCTCCACACTCTTTCCACCTTCTGGGAATGGCTGGGCTCTTAGCACCTCTCTGCCTCCCACCTCTGCCCCATGCGGTCCATTCATTCCTCCCACCCCCAAACCCTGTTCGTCCTCTGGGAACTCACTCTTAGAAACAGTGTGTTGTAAATATATATCTCCTGGCCTCCCTCCCCTAACAGGGGGAGACAGACAGCTGGGGCAGGTGGAATTCAATGGTCCCGGGTTGGTATAGATCCACTGCCCACCAGCCACGCAAGCCTGTCCGGCCTGGCAAGTGCAGGGCTGTTTCTGCTGATCCGTGTTGTCAGCGCGGGGAAAGCAGCTGTTTTCCTCCAAATCTGAAATCGATGGGGACAGAGGGTTTGGAGCCAGGAAATAGTTCTCCTTTAGTTTCGGAAACACTTTGCTTGGAGGATCAGCTGGCATGGGCAGGACTGCAGAGCATGCTGGGAAGCCCCAGCCTGTGGGGATGAAAAGGCCTAGCCCATGGGGTACCTCCTTCCAGGCTCTGGGTTAACCTCGATACTTTCTGGTGCTTCAATTCACTGCTGTTTCCCTCTAGCCCTAGACTTTGAACCTGAAGAATAACCTGGTGGTGCGTGTTTGACAGCTCTGGGCTGGAGTCATCAATCTGGTTCTAGTCCCTGCTCTGACATTGACCTGCTGTGTAGCCTTGGGCAAGTTTCTGTCCCTCTCTGGGCCTCAGGTTCCCAGGGATCAAAGGAGGAGGTCAGACCAATGATCAGTAAGGACAGTCCAGCTCTGATCTCGCTGATGGTGGTGACGATATTCCCTGCTGTCTGGAAATGTTGCATTACCCAGGGAGGGCTCATGGAGTGGGCATGGTCCTTGTAAATGCATAACTGGCTCCCTTCACACCCTGGCCCCTGCCGTACTGGACGGAATGTCAATTACCGTTCCCTTTCCACCCACTCCTACCCTATCCTGGCAAGTTCCCTTCAAAAGCCCTCATGATACTCACCCCACCTCCTGCCCCACCCCTGTCACTGTCTCCCAAGGAGGCCGTAGCTTCCCCTGCGGTCAGGGAGTGGGCCCTGTGTTTTTGTTTCTCTATGGGGGTAGGACTGGCCCCCAGGAAGGGGACCTCAGGAGCTGGGCCTGCAGACAGGGTCTTTATGATGGCTTCCAGAGCTGTGCTTCAGTATTTGCTGGTCAAGGAACACTGGGCTGATGGTCTAAGCCTTGGATACCCCCTGTTTTCTGGCCCTCGGTGCCCACACCTGCAAAAGGGGTGCACTGAGCTGGGGCAGCTCTGAGGCCCCTCCAGTCTGATCTCACACGCTGCTGTCTCTCTCTGTTCTCTCCACATTTTCTTGACTCTCCTCCCTTCCCCCCTTTCTCCCCTCCCTGCTGCCACTCCGCTTCTCCTGCACCCCACCTGTAGCATCCTCATGGCCTCCTCTCTCCCCTGTTCCACTCTATCCTTTAAGGTGAACCTTCAAAAGCACGTGTCTGATCAGACCCTGCTCAGCAACCTCCCTGGATCCTTGTTGCCCAAGACATAGAAGTCCACTCAGGGCGCTCTGTGCTCTCCTCCCAGCCCTCCCTTCTGTTCTCATCCCCCTCTCCCCACTGTGCCCCCAGCTCTCCAGCCATAACACACTGCTCCTGCTTGTCAAGTAAGACCAGAGCTTCCCCACCTCTGAGCCTTTGCTCACGCCCTTCCCTGCCTTTTCCTTCTGTCAAAGCCCACCCGTTCTTCAGGACCCGTACATAGGTCATGTCAGCCGTGGTTCCTGGTGTTTAGAGCTCCCATGCCCTGGCTACAACCTCTACCACGCTGCAGGCCTGGCTCAGCTTTGAGGTGGCTCCCACAACAGGGGATCCCTCCATGCCATGGAGGCTACCTCCCAAATGCTGGGAGACTGTGAGGACCCTGCAGACAGGACCTACGTCTTCTCATCCCCGTCCTCAGGGGCTTGTTTAACTCTGAAGAAAAGTACCTTCTGAATACCAACGTGTTGCACGGAACTGGGCTGGGGTGGCCTTTGGAGGGAGACCATGGGTAGTCTGTCTGGACCTGGACTGCTTAAACAGAATGAGCTCGATTGGGAGGATTTATCCTAAACCAGGTGGATTTCAAATGAGTTAGATGGGCTACCCAGGCTGGGTGAAGCTGAGTTATTTTGGCTCAGTTGGATTAAACTGAGTTCATTGGATTGGGCCAGTTAGTAGAGTGGGGCTGGTTTTGTTAGACTGGACAGGTTTGGGAACATGACTGTTTAGTTGAATTGTGTCGGATTACTTGGACTGGGAGAGCTGGGGTGGCTTGATGTGGGTAAATTGAATTGGTTTAAGTTAGTTGAGCTGGGCTATTGTGTTGGCTTTGTTTGGGTTAGTTCATTTGGGTTGGGTGAGTTGTGTTGATTTAGTTGGATTTGGCTGGTTAGTTGGATTCAACTAGGTTAGCTGTGTTGGGCTGCTGAGTTGAATCTTAGTCAGTTGGGGCTGCTATAACAGAATGCCACAGACCGGGTGGCTTAAACAACAAATATTTATTTCTCACAGGTCTGAGGCTGGAAGCCCAAGACCACGGTGCCAGCATGGTTAGATTCTTGGTGAAGGCCCTCTTCCTGGTTTACAGATGGCCATTTTCTCTTTATAGCCTCACAATGTAGAGAGCGAGCTCTGCTCCCCTCATCCCTTTATAAGGGCACTAATCCCATCATGAGGGCTCCACCTTCATGACCTAATTATCCCTGGAAGGCCTCACCTCCAAATACCACCACATTGGGGATTTAGGCATCAAAATATGAATTCAGGGGGGACACAAACATTCAGTCCATAGCAAGTTGGGTTGGTTGACTTGGGATGGGTCAGCTGAGTTGGGCTAACCTGTTGAGTAAGATGGATTATGTGGGTGGAGCAGGGCTACTTGAGTTGGTCTGGTTGACTGAATTAGGCTTGTTGACATGGGTTGAGCTCATTACTTGGGTTGGGTTAGTTGGTTGGGTGATTGCTTTGGGTTGGTGCAGGCAAGGTTAGCTGGGTAGAGCTAGTGGGATGGGATAGGTTACTTGGATTTCTAGAACTGGGCTGCCTTAGACAGATTGGGTTGGTTGGCTTGTCTGGCTTGGGATAGGTTGGTGTGGTGGGCTGGGTTGTAGGCTGGCCTGGTCTTGCCTGGGTTCCAGCTGGCTGGGGTATAGCCACAGTGCTGTGAGTTCTGCTTCGTCTCCAGTTCTGAGCCAGCGCGGGATGGGGGCGGGTGGGCGCCTTGGCCACAAATAGCTGTGGGGAACACAAACAGTTTGGTCTTCAAAGACCTCAGTGGTGTCGGCTGTAACTTTCCACACGACCCAACGAGCACACCTCTAGGCTTCGTGTTCAGGCCCAGCTGCTGCTTCCTCTGTGAGCAAACCGCAGTGTGGGGGGCGGGAGAGGTGGGGAGCATGGGGGCTCCGAGCCCCTCCTTGCCAGGCATCCCCCAGCTCACGTGCCAGCTGCTCTCTGCCAGGGAGATGGAGATTGGCCCCATGGTGGGCAGCATCCCCTCCCTACAGGGGGCCTGCACAGTGTGTGTCAGGCCTGGCAGGGGAGGGTGAGACCAAGAAGGACTGCAGGGAGGTAGGAGCCAAGATGGCGTGATGGTTAAACTACAGGCCTGGGAGATCTCAGGGGTGCCTGGGACTGGGTCCTGCACAGCCGTAGTGGGAGTTGGGCTGGAATTCATTCATTCATTCATTCAAAAAACTACTTCCTGAGCACTAGGTACAAAGACCTGGCAGGCAGGAGTCAAAGGAAGGAGTGTGGGTGATGGCTACGAAGACAGGCTTAGGCTTCCTGAATGACGGGGTCACCCCGCTGACCCCTGTTCTCTTACCCCCTCTGCTCAGCCCCCTCTGTTCTCCTTTGCAGACACCCACCCTGAGCACCACAGAGCCCTCCTGTGCCCCGATGAGATGCGCCTGTGGGCAGACAGACACACGATGGTGGCCAAGCCCAGACAGCAGGGCTTGGCACTCACTGCCCGGTAACCACTCCTGCCCCCCAGCTTCCCTGCCCGTGCTCTTGCACCGCACCTCACCTCCCCACCCATGTCAGCTGAGCCGAAGGTAGAGCATCTAAACCCAAGGGGCCGCAGAGGCTGTCAAACCTAGAGATGAGGAAATTGGGGCCCAGAGTCAGGGAGAGCCTTGCCTGGGACACACAGCACATCAGAGGCAGAACGAAGGCCCCTGTCCAGATGTCCTGATTCCCCACGCCAGGAGCAGCCACATGGCTCAGTGCAAAGTCCACACGTTTGCGATTCCAACAGCCCTAGGCTTGCTGTTTACCACTGTGTGGCCTTGGATAAGTGTCTTTGTCTCTCAGCCTCTCTTTCCTCTAGGGTGATGGTTCTTAGCACTGGGGGATTTTGCCCCTCAGGGGAACATTTGGAAATGTCTAGAGACATTTTTGGTCATCACAACTGGAGGGTCACCACTAGCAGGTAGAGGCCAGGGACACTTACAGACATTCTCCGGAGCACAGGACAGCCCCTCACCAAGAGAAGCAGCTGGTCCCAAATGTCATTAGTGCTGACGTCGAGCAGCTCCGTTCTATGGTGACCAACTGTCCCAGTTTGCTTACCAGGCTCCTTCCTCCTGCGGGACTTTGCTCCGGCATTAACGCACTCTGTACCTGGCCCGTCCTCCCAAGGTGCCCAGGCTCAGCTCCTCCAGGAAGCCTCTCGGACGGGTCCCTCCATAGACAACGCTCCCTCCTCAGGCTTCCCGCCAACTCACTGTCTGTCCCTTGCAGCAGAGCACTGTGCATCAGGTTAGCTGTCAGGTGTTCTGAGGGTCAAGGGTTTTCTTCTTTCCAGGTAGCTCAACTCATTGCCCTGGAATTAATGGATTCCCTGCTCACACCCCAACTAGAGAGAGCTCCCGCCCGTGCAGGGCTGTGTCGGGCATGTGTCTGCACCCCACGTCCAGCTCAGGACCTGGCACAGAGGGGACAAATGTCCACTGGAGATATTCCACCAGGTACCAGGCTCCACCGTCTGTAAGTCCTGGAGACTCTTCTCTCCCTGTCACCCCTTTCCCCGTCACGCCAAGCACAGGACTGGGACACAGCTGAGGCCCAGCCCAGACCTGGGTTCTCTCAGCCTTGAGAAATGTCAGGATTGAGGTCATCATGTGGTAAGAGGTTCTCAGTACACCGAGTGAAAAGGCTGATCACAGAGCAGTATGTGGGTGTGAACTCATCTTGGTAAATTACATTCATACGAAGGACATGTTTTCTTGATGTAAAAATGCACTTTGGGGCTTCCCTGGTGGCGCAGTGGTTGAGAGTCCGCCTGCCGATGCAGGCGACACGGGTTCGTGCCCCGGTCCGAGAAGATCCCACGTGCCGCGGAGCGGCTGGGCCCGTGAGCCATGGCGGCTGAGCCGGCACGTCCGGAGCCTGTGCTCCGCAACGGAAGAGGCCGCAACGGAAGAGGCTGCAACAGTGAGAGGCCTACGTACTAAAAAAAAAAAAAAAAAAAAAAAATGTACTTTGGCTCTTGAGGGCAGAGGTGACATTGGCAGGGCCTGGCCACTTCTCTGCTGTGTAAACTTGGGGAAGTTTTTAAAGTTCTCTGGGCCTCTTTACAGATATGTTTCCATATCTGTAAAATGGGCTATGAGAGTGTCTCCCTCCCTGGGGAGTCGAGAGGCTCCAATGAGCTAACGCTGCAAAGGGCCCACACGCAGTCAGTGCCCAATGGGTGTCACCACTCTGTTCTTACAATTCTGAGGATAGGGTGCCAACCTTTCCTTTTCCATCTGCCCATCACCCCAAGCTCTCCGTAACAACAGAGGGAGGCTCCCGCATCCCAGCAGAGGCCCGGCTCTAAGCCCTCGTGGTCCCTGGATCAGGATGGGGCTATAGGCTTGTCCTCCGGCACCTCGAAGAGGCCACCGAGGACATCCATGACATCTGCCCTGGTTCTCCCTCCCTACACCCCACGATGGCCACTGACTGTTGGGCCCACCAGGAGACAAGGCCAGCCTCTCTGCACAGGCTTGGACGGGGCAGTGTGGGTTTATTTACTCTTTGCCGATGCTGGTTTCTCTGTCCCCGAGGTGAAGTCCTGCTGGTTGACCATGTTTCCTGCCTGGGTTTTCCCTGTCTGGCATGTCTGCTAGCCGCCCCACCCCGGATCCCCTCCACCCTTGCCGTGAGCTCTCCTTCCAGGTCCTCTCCCTGGCCACTGGAAATCAGACTCAGGAGCCTCCAGAGCCCCTCAGGTTCTTCCTTAGCAGGAAGTTGGCACCCACGGGCAGCTGGCTCAGCCCAGGTCACCCTTTGGTCCCGGTTAGGACGGCCACAGACTACACATCAGTCAGCTTTACGGAACATAGCAGAGCCACTGTCCTGCCAGGTCCAGCCAGGCAACTCAATCCACAAAGATATGCTCTCTGCTTCTCTGCTTCTGCCATTGTTAGAGAAGAGCATCTTAACTTGGCTTGGTGGCAGGGACCCAACTTAAACTCCCTGACTTTTGGCTTGATGACTCAGGAAGAAACAGAGCCACACCCCGCTCTGTGGTGAACTGTCCTCCCAAACATGCTTTTTTTTCCAAACTTCAGTCATTCCGGTAACAACTTCAAGACATTTCTTGCTCTAAATTCATATTGCACATAATATTCCTTACTTCGTATGTTTTAAAAAATGTATTCACTGTTTTTACTTAATTACATTTAGCCTCATCCTGAGAAATCTTATCTGTGGAATCACAGGTTTGATTGACTAGAGACTTTCCACCCTAAAATATATGAAATAACCATGAAAATAGCCAATACTGGTTGGTGCACCATCTATAACACGGTCCTCGGAGAGCAATGAGGACGGTTATCCCTATGGAGGATCCCCGAGCCCAGCTCTTATCAGACCCTTGAGATGGCGCAGCCCGGCCCCTTCTGGGCCACCCCCAGCACCAGGAACACTGAAAGCTACTTAACGTCATGAGAATTGATTGGGAGCCAAACTCCATTCTGCGCAGCCGCTGTGAGTACCCGGAACAGTTACAAAGCCCAGCTTGGCTTTGTTCAGGAAGCAGGACGAATAATAATAACCCGCTGTATTAGCACAGCACTTTACAGTTGGCAGAGCCCATTCTCAAGTCCTAGGCTCACTGTGGGCAGCCTAAGGCCACGTGACCAAAAAGGACGGGGCTGAGATGGATGGTCAAAGTCATAGAACGTTATTGCTGGAAAGGCCCAAGGGCTGTCTGGTCTCTGAGGTGTCTTCGGTGGCTGTTGATGGGCACGGACTCCAGAGTGAGCCTGGACTGCCCTTTTCTATTCATGTCGATACCTCTGATTCCCATCAGTTAGGTGCCGGAGGGTCTTTAACAGTCTTGTTCTTGCCAGACTCCCATCTAGGCAGAGAGTCTCAGAGTCAGAGGCTTCAGCAGACTGTAGTATCCCGCTGGAGTTTCAGAACGGTTGTGGTAGGCAGCTTTCTCAGATGGCCCCCAAGAGTCCTGTACATGCCCCGTGTAATCCAGTCTTCTTGAGTGAGAGCAGAACCTGTGAATGTGACTTAATCAAAGGAAGTTTATGTTGGGTGGGCCTGACCTAATCAGAGGAAACTTTCAAAGAAGTTGAAGTACCAAGAAGTGACTTCTGCTGGCCTGGGAGACAGCACATGGGAGGCCCACAGTGAGGAACTGCGGGCAGCCTCTAGGAGCCGAGGGCTGTCTGCTAGCAAGAAAGCAGACAGCCCCACAGCTACGATGAACTGAATTCCGCCACAACCAGTGTGTTTGGAAGAGGAGCCTGGGCCCCAGTGTGATTTTAGTTCTGCCAACACCCTGAGCAGAGGATCCAGCTAACCTGTGCCTGGACTCCTGACCTACGGGAACCGTGAGATCGTAAATTGCAGCTGAGTTAAGCCGATATATTTATTAAACAGCAACAGGAAAGTAATACAATATTTTGCTTTCCTTATATTTATTTTTGCAGTTACTTGATGTTGGTTTTTATTTAGTGTGGAGATATAAGCTATAATTTAAAATTAAATTAATTCAATTTAAAAAATCAGCGTGACAGATCAAAAAGTAGCCGAAATTCTTTGACACTCATATCATCAAGCAGTGGGCTTTATGTCCCTTCCCCGTGAATCTGGGTAGGGCTGTGTCTGCTTCCATCAATAGAATATGATGAAAGTGATGTGATGTGACTGCAGTGTTAGGTGGTAAAAGGCCTTCCAGCTTCTGCCTGGTTCTCTTGGGACCCTGTTGCTTGAGAAGCCAACTTCCGTGGAAGGCATCTGACTACCCTGCGGCTACCGTGTTGGAGAGGCCCCACGTAGATGGTCCAGTGGCCGCGGCACAGCTGAGCTCCGGGTCGACAGCTGTGAGAGGCAGCCCGCTTGGACGTCCAGCTCAGTCAAGCCCTCAGATGAATGCCGCCCCAGCTGGCACCAGACTGCAGCGGCATCAGAGACCCCAAGTGAGAGATGCCCGGCCCGGCCCAGCCCTTCCTGACCACAGCATCACGAGCAAAATAAAATTGCTGCTTTAAGCTCTTGCATTTTAGGCAATTTGTTATGCAGCAGTAGCAACTGGAACAATTAGTGACACATTCTTGCGGCTCCAAACTCAAAAAGTACAAGACTGTCTGGGATCAGCTGTGGACGAGGCCTGCGCAGAGGCGGGGGCTTTGATGAGAGGCAGCATAGCTTCTCCACCGCCCTCTTCACCCACAGCCTCACCAGGGATAGACGTTTGCTGAGAACCTGCTGCAGGCTGTCAGCAGGGCATTAATGGACCTTATCATTATTTAATAGCTAACGACTTAAGCACTTAATATATACCAGACACCATTCTAAGTATTGGAGAGTGTTGAAATCGCCTCAAAGCCACCAGATGCTATTACTATTACCTCTCTTTTCAGAATGGGAATTGAGGCTCAGAGAGGTGAGGTAACTTGCAGGAAGGTGGCAGAAGAAGCGCTGGAACCTAGGCTTTTCGGAGCCCAGAGACCAAATCCACCACCCTGTCCTGCCTGCCCAAGGGACAGCAAGGCTGAGGCAGCACAGAGGACACTCCAGATGGGGAAACTGCAGGAGCAAGGCTCGGAGGCTGGACGTTGCTTCCTGGAGCCTGGGGAAGGCGAAGAGGAGAAGTGGGAGGTGGAACAGGGCTTGAATGCCCAGTCAGGACGCCTGCGTGTGGCTGTCATGTGTGCGGAGATGCCCGAATCATCAGAGTCTGCTTCTCCTCTCCCCGTACCCCTCCCCTCCCTCCCGTTCCTCTCTTTCTCTCTACCTCTCCTGGAGGCTCCCTTTCTTTGTAGAAATGTATTTTCTCAATGTAAATAAGTATATTATATATATATATATATTTTACATGTAAAACTTCTTTTTTAAACCAATGTTAGTGTCTTTAGTCAAAGTTGCCCCCCACCCGCTCCCACCCCCCAGCAAAGGAGGTATTTCAGTTTGCCAAAGGTTAGAGAAGCGGGAGCCGTCTTTGGTTTCCAGTTCATCATCACTTTGGCCCAGGAAGGCCTTTGCGACAGTCGGCCTTATGAATGACAGCCTCCCTGGCAGCCTGAGACACGCGGCCCCAGAGGAGAGGGCTCAAGCACTGGGGCCAGGAGGCCAGGCGCTCAGGACAGGGCATAGTGGGGTCCCTTCTCCACCCCCGCAGTCCCAGTCCCCCCACCCCACCCCCCACTCTGCTGGGAGGCACCAATAAGCCTCACCTGTTAGAGCTGGAGGGGGTCCTCTGATTTCCTGCGCAGGTGAGGCCCAAGGAGGGGGAGGGACTTGTCCAAGGTCGCACTGTCAGAGGATGTGACTTAGACCCTCCAACCCAGGGCTCTTTCTCTGCACTGGGGCTTCCTTCATGCCTAGGGATAAAGGGTCATCGGAGGAGAGAGACATGTGCTGAGCCCAGGAGCCGGGGAGATAACGGTAGGGTTTCAGGCTGCGCCACCCGGCTTTCCTCATTTGGGGGTTCACACCACGAGGCATTGGTCCCGATCAGGCCAGCCTTGAATGCGGTCTTCCTGATACCTCTGAGGAGGTTGGGTGGGCGGGAGGGAGGGAGGGAGAGAGAAAATGGAGGCTTATCTGGCCTGCGGAAGCCACTAGAGAGCTGATGTTGGAGAGCCAGACTCCCAGAAAGACGTCTGAGGCTCCAGAGGAGCACTGGACAGGGAGTCAGGGGCCCAGGGTCCAGTGCGAGGAGGCCACTGTTTCCACTGTGAACTTGGACATTCATTTCACTTACTTGCTGAGTGTCTGCTGAGGATCTGTGTGCCTGGCCCCATGCTAGGAAAGGGCCAGCCTTCTGTGGCCAGCCTGTGGCCAGCCTTCTCAGTGACAGGAGCTCACAGCTCAGTAGGGAAGAGAACATATGGGAATATCAGTAAAAGATAAAGTCTGACCAGGACCAGGAGGGAAAATGGAGCGGGGGGGTGCTGTAGGGCTTGGGGTGGGAGAGGAAGCTGAGCAGGCGAGACATGCGAGCATCCCAGGTACAGGCGCCACAGGGACAAAGGCTTGGCGGTGGGGCTATGAGGTCGTGCGTGGCCTTGCTCAGCTGGAACACGCTGCTAGGGAGGGAAACGACATTTGGAAAGTGTCCTTGGGGTGGGTCTTGAATGACCAGCTGAAGATTTTGGACTTTATTCTTTAAGCAGCAGGAGCCAGTGAAGGGTTTTGAGCGAGGACACGGCGATAAGCCTGTGAAGCAGGAAGAAATGCCCCTTTTCTTCTTTAGAGCTCAGCTTCTTTATCAGTAGATTGAGGGAACTGGACTAGTTTAGAGATGGTAAATACCTGGCACACACAACGTCACTTCCCTGTCTGCATCTGGAGCAGGCATCAATAGTCAATCCCTGCACTTTCTCCCTTTGAGCTCAGTTTCAGCTCTGTAGCGCCCCAGCCAGTCTCTGGGATCACATGGAACTGGCCTAAAGGATGCACTGGTTGACTCTCTCTCAACAAGGTGATGACGGTGATGCTAATTGCAATGAAGACCGCAGCCCTTTTCACCTTGCAGAAGAGCTTTAGTCCCATCTTGCTTTCTGATTGCTCTTACTGGCTGCAGAGAGACAGGGAGGCTTTGCACAAGGCCACCCAGCTTTCTGCAAAAG
Source organism: Grampus griseus (assembly GCF_964374135.1). NCBI lineage: Eukaryota > Metazoa > Chordata > Mammalia > Artiodactyla > Delphinidae > Grampus > Grampus griseus. Next base: position 163,964,372 of record NC_139017.1, on the reverse strand, counting down.
CCTCTCCCAGGCTTCCGTCCCAGCACCAAGGGCTTGACCCCCCCTTCTCAGCTACATCCTACTGTCTCCCAGCCCAGATGAAGGGGGCTGATTTAGGGGCACCTCCAGTCTTGCCGCTGTCCCCAGAGCTGCTGGGAGCTCTCTCCCAGCCCCGGCCACAGCCCTGGTGGTCCTAGAGGCAAAGTATGAGGAGCTTCTGGAATTGCTGGCACAGGACAGTTGCCCAGTTAGTTAGAAAAACATGTGGCTTACTCTTCCCTCTCCAGCCCCTCCAGCAGCCACCACCTTCTAATTCAATTTCCCTTGAAAAACAATGGTTTCAGTGAAGGGGGAAACAAGATTTTCCGAAGTAAAGTTTTGCAAAATAATTACCCCCTAAACTGGCAGACTCCCTCCCCCTCCCTCCTTGCATAAAGGCCTCTAGGACAGTTTCACAGGCCTCAGATCCCAGCTGGATCTGCCCCTCACCTCCCCCAGAAGTTGCCCACCTCAGATCAGATGCTGGGCATCAGCTGGGCATGGGGTCCACAGGGGTCATTGCCCTCCCTCCTGGTTGCCTACCTCCTGTTTCAGTGAGGACTGGCCTGGGAGGAGAGGAAGGAGAAGGGACTCTTGTTGTGCCCCAGGCCTGGCCACGGAAGAGGCAAAGCCTGGGTGGCAGCTCCCTGAGCTGGCTCCACCATCATGGTGCCCTGGCTATTCCCACAGAAGGGAACTGAGCACCAGACAGGGGAAGGAGTGTGCCGGAGGTCTCGGCACGGTGCTGCGGAGGACAGAGACCAGACTGGACCCTGGACCCTGGACTCTTCGTCCCAACGGCCTCGCCTGGAAGCTTTGGGTGGGCCTCTACTGATGGGCTTGATGCCTGGCAGGACTCCTGAGAATGCAGCCTCTAACCAGGAGGTCTCCTTCCACCCTGGGTCCTTGCCAGCCCATTGGGCAAGGTACGGATTCTCCTTCCTGCTCCACGACCTCAAGGGAGCCTTCCAAGGGCCTGGGGTGGCCCAGCTGCAGTGTCTGCCTCTGCTGGTCACTAGTGGGCTGTGGCCCACCCCTCAGTCAGACACACTGGCAGGCAGCCAGCCAATCACATCCTAACGGCCAGCCAGGGTCCACCCATCTGGGCCAGAAGCTTCTCTTTGCTGTGCCATTTCCCCCTGCATGCCTTCTGCCCTCTCCTGATGCCCTCACCTGGGCATTTGTTGATCCCCAGATGACCCTGAGCAGTGGGCACCAGCTCCCATCCCAAGTTCTTCCCTCCCTGACCCCCTCAGGGGCCCCACCCATGTGCTGCATGAGGTGTCCACCTTCTAAGGCTTCCCCCAAGATGGTCCCTTCTGGCCCTCCTCAGAAAGTCTGCTCCCTGCCAGAGAATCCCTCCAAGTGCCCCTGGCTTACCTTCCCTACAACCTTGACTCTGCTTCCCACCAGCTCCCATCCCAAATCTCCTTCTTTTTCTCCTTCTACTCATTCATACCAAGGTGTGTCTGACTGACCAGCCTAGCTCTCCCAGAGAGGCTCCCAGAGAGGTCCTGGGCTGAGATTCTGGGATGGGAAGAGCAGCTTTTGCTCTCAAGACACAACTAGGTGCTACAATGACAGATTTTGATGCAGAGCCACCTGCCCCATGACCTTTGCTGTGTAGCAGCTTTAAGGAGCTGAATAGGAAGGGTCCTGGGCAGTCGGACAGCTGAAGGCAACTTCTGCTTGCTACCTGCACCAGCCGCATCCTCTGGCTGAAAGGACCCTAAGGGTGTCCAGCTGTGGATCCAGTTTCCAAGATGGCCACAATGATCCTCACCTTCTGGTATTTACCCCCTTGTGAAGTCCCCACCCATCAGGCAGGGCTGACTTGTGTAGCCAGTAGCCTGTTGGAGAAATGTTGGAGTATGATTTCTGAACCTAGGTCATAAAAGACATTGCTACTTCTGCCTTACCCTCTGGGATCACTGAGGGAAGTTGGCCACCATATTGTGAGGGTACTCAAGCGACCATGGAGAGGCCTAACATGACAAGCCCTGCCAACAGCCTGCACCAATTGTCCAGTCGTGAGTCACCTTGGGAGGGGATCCTGCAGGCCCAGTCAATCCTTCAGGTCAGTGCAGCCCAAGGTGACATATGATTGCAACCTCATGAGAGACCCTGAGCCAGAAATGCCAGCTAAGCTGCTCTCCCATTCCTGGCCCATAGAAATTGCAACATAATAAAAGCCAATTGTTTTAAGCCACTAAGTTTTGGGTAATATTTTATACCACAAAAAATAATATACCAGCCAACCCCTTGCCACCAGAGCTCTCCTGCAGCCTTTCACTGGAGCCATTTGCACAGCTTTGTAAGAAAAATTACCCAAAACTTGAAAATAGACAAAGAGAGGGCAACATGTTTTTTCAACTTCATATTGGAGCACTGTTTAACTGGCCCACCAAGGGTATTTAATTATCTGGAGGATTTTACATTTGACTTGGTATGTGCTATCAAAAGACCCGACTTTAGAAGTTTTATGTTAGCTGATAGATTTCTCTCTAGTAGAAAACCCCAAAAGGTTATGGATTTTTGGCCCTTTAGGACATTAATCAGTTTTGTATTTAACTGAGCCATTTTATTCCAATGTTCTTTCTCTAATATCTTGTAACTCTGTTCCTCTTGTTCTCCTTGGAATCAGCATTACCGTCTTACTGGTTCTCTCATTCATGATTTAAACAAATTTTTGACGTATGTTCAATCTATATTTGAATGAGTCATACTTCTTTTTTAAGATTAAACTCTGACAGCTTACATACCACCAGGAATGGGGAACTCACTACCCATCAAGGAACCCAGGAATCTTAGAATATTTCCTAGAACAGGCTTAGGAACTCTTCCTTATCCTTATAGCTACATCCTATAGACCTGGTTTTCCATTTGATGAGAACCTCAGGAAGTAAGCTGAGCCCCTAATTCCCATGGAAGCCCTTTATATTTGCTAATTTCCCATTGTTCTGTGCTATAGAGTGCATATTTTGTAATCAGGAAAAGAAGTTATTAAATAAAAAAAAGACTGAGATCTAAATTTTGCTACTGTGAGTTGATGGAGAAGGATATGGGGGAAGAGCCATTTACTGATGCTGCTCTGTGCCCACACCTATGCAGCTAGAGGAACTGGAGATTGGCAGGGGTCCACTCTGACCCTCTACCTAATCTCTTCTCCCCAGGCTTTGGAGGGATCTTACTAGGTAAGACCTTCCCCACTCTCCCCTGGTTTTCTTTCATGGCCTTGTGGCTTTCAGGGGTGAAGGCCAAATCCCCACCATGACCCCCCGCATGGCCCAGCCCTGCCCCCACTTCCCTCTTATTCGTACCAAGATTCATACCAAGCTCCGCTTTGCCCCCTTCATTCCAGGCACACTTTCACTCCTTTAGGCTCACTATGATCCTTTGCACTACCTGATCTTTGCTTATGCTGTCCTCTCTCCCTGCAATACATCCTTTATCTTCTCCTTGCCTTGACCCTTCCCTGCCCCCACAGAGGCTCTCAGAGATCCTGTGCCCCACCTCTCCCCCAGCATGCATCAGGTGGCCATTGGACATTCGCTTGTGGGATGATCTGATAGTGCCGGCCTCTGCTGCTTGACTGCCGGTTACAGAAGGAGGGGGACCACCTCCGCCTTGTCCTATATTTTGTCCCCCAGGACTGATGCCAGGACTGGTGAGCAGTGGACCCTCAGAGCCCATGGGGCCCTGCACCTGGCACTGAGGAGGCACTAGGGAGAATTTGCTGAGCAAATAAGCAAAGGTTTCATCATACGTGGTGGCGGAATGCCAGGCTAACCCTAAGTCACTGGGCTCACGGTCCAGTGGTCCTTCTGCAGCCGCGAGTGTGCAGTGGGGGTGAAACTGTTTCTTGTTAAACTCGATGGGAATGCCTTGGCCTCCTGCACACCCACAAGCCGTGACTCAGGTTCTATGAAGTACAATCAGATGCTCCCTCTTTTTTTATCTAAAGAGAGCAACATACTAGCCACAAGAGACCTCTTGACGCCTACTCACACCTCAGCTGAGCCCGAGGTTTTTCTTTATTTAAAAAAGGTGTGTATATCAAAATAGAGGCTAAATGCTCATTGAAAAAAAAGTAAAATGCTACTGAAGTGTGGTGAGTACGAAGTGGAAACGCTGCCATCCCACTCCTAGAAGTAACCCCTGCTAACAGCTAAGCGCACACCATCTCCACGGGCAAAATAATCGTAATGATCGCAGCTTACGTGGGGCTGACTCTGCACCAGGCCGATTTATAAATTAAGTGTCACAGTAGCCCCATAAGGCGGGTACTTGGTTTCCATCCACATTTCATTGATGGGAAACTGAAACACACAGAGAGGTTGAGTAAGTTGCCCAAGGTCACACAGCCAGTAAGTGGCAGAGCTGGGATTTGATTCCAGGCGGCAGGCTGGAGAGTCTGGGTGCTTGATCCAGAGACCTCTTGAATTTATACAGGTGTCTACACTGAGGTCTTAAGGCATAGCTGTTCACGTATGGAGTCTGGACCTGAGCCTCAACTCTGCTCCTTTCTAACTCGGTGACCGTGGGCACCTTACTCAACCTCTCTGCGCCTCAGCTGCTTCTTTGTGAAATGGGGCCCATGGTGGTTCTTCTTTCTGGATGGCTGTGAGTTAGTGGGTGGAAAGTGCTTGGAGCAGGGCTTGGCACACAGTATGTGCTCAGGCCATGTCGATATCATCACTGTCACCCACACCAGACCTGAGATGTTCTCTGGCCACAAGGATGCACACTTCCAGCTCTCCTGCCACAAGCCTTGGTCCAGCACAGGCAGTGAAGCCCCACCTCCTTCACTTTCCTGACAGCCAGGCCTGAGCCCAGGGGTACCACGCAACAATACGACAGCTGTCAGCGTGTGGCACCCACCGCCTGCTAGGGCCTCTCTGCACATTTCAGTCGACTGGTTCAGAGCTGGGGAGCCTGCTGGTCCTGAGCTCAGATCCAGGCTTGGCGCTTCTCGTTGCTGAGCTTGGAGCAAGTGGCTTTACCATTCTGAGCCTTGCCTCGGGGCGGAGGCATGCAGGAATGGGGCAAGTATAGAGCAGGCCTTCAGTGAACGAAACAGGTCTCGTTTCTCTTCTGTGAACGGGGACGGTGCGCACAGTGATGGAGCTCAGGGTGAGCTGAGCTGATGCTCCCCCATGCAGGGCCCAACGCCCGCCTTGTGATCTCCGAGATGTCCGCCGCGAGCGTGGCCTCATTTTCTCCTCGCCACAGCTTCACAGGTTAGGACTTATCAGCTACAGTTTGCAGGTGAGGAAACTGAGGCTTATCGAAGGCAGTGATTTGTCCAGAGCCCTATTTCTGGCATTCAGCGAGCTCAAGCAGGAGCCCAGGGCTGCTGGCTCTGAGGGGGCCCCAGCGCCAGCCCCGACCCCGGAGAGGCAGCCTCCTCCGCACCCCCCGGACAGGTCCCGCCTCCAGCCCCCATCCTCTCCTCACACCAGGCACCTCCTGCCACGGCTAGAACACCCGGCCCACAGGGACACTGCGGGCAGTGGGGAGGGCGTGGGGAGCCAGAGGCTGCAGCTGCAAGAGGGAGAGGCCCAGATGGGCCAAACGGGTTCTAGACTCCCCAGATCCTGGAACAGGAGAAGCAGACATTCTTGAGATGATCAGACGCCCAGCTCTGTCCAACCCTCTTTGAATAGGCCCGAACCAGCTTGCTCCCCGTCAACCATGGGTCCTCCAGCCCCTGCTTACACCCCTACCGATAGGGAGCTCGCCACCTCCTGAGGCCCCCGCTGCACCTTGGGGAGCCACTGGCTCAGGGGATCACACAAGAACATGGCCGCAGGGGCTTAGGCAGACTGGTAGAGAAGCATCCGTTCCGGGAAAGCCCACTGCATCCTGCCCTGCAACCCAGGGACATGTGCCAGCTGAGGCCCTCTGCTCAGAACTGTTGTCCTACTCGTTCCACACCAGCTTACCCAGTCCTTCCTCTGCACATGGCAGAACTTACACAACCAGGTTATTTAATCTTCCAATAACTTCATGCAGGGAAGGCTAGGACGAGCCCTCAATGGAGAAACTGAGGCATAGAGCAGAGAAGAGACCCAGGTGCACACAGTGGTGCGTGGCAGGGCTGGACACCAAACCCTATGCTCTGGTGGAATGTCAGAGCCAGAGGGCCCCTCACACACGACCTGGCGAGGGCCCTCAACCCTGGCTGTTCGGTTGAATCACCTGGGGTGGGCTTAAATGGGGACCACCCCAGAACCTTAACGAAATGCATGTTCTAAAAGATCCCCAGTGCAGCCGGAGTCGAGCTAATGAACTCAAGCCCCTCGCTTTATAGGTGGGGGCGACAAAGCCTCAGAGAGGCCAAGTCACTTGTCTAAGGTCACACAGCAAATCAGTGGCACTAGAAATGGGCCTTGGTATCCCTCAACCCAGCAAGACTCTGACACTGTTCAAGGTTAACGCTAAATGAACTAATTGCATTTGGTTGGTCAATGTACTGCCCACCCCCATCTACCCACACCCACCCCTGGCCACAGCTGCCTCGCCCGGAGCCTAATTTCTTCTCCAGGTTGGCTGGTTCCTCTGAATTCAGCGGCAGAGAAAAAATCCACCAGGGGAAATGATGGCGGGTGTGGGGTCACTTCGCCTGCGTCTGTGGGTTTGTCTTCCTCTTACCTCTCATGAGACAGGCTGGAGGGTAAAGAGAACAGTGTTCCTTGTGGAACGCAGAGGGCCCGGACTTCCGCAAAGATGCAGGGGCGAGGAGGGCTGGGCATGAGGCTGCCACACCCTGGGCATCCCCTGGCCTGGGCTGCCGGGAGTGAGGCTGGCGGCACAGAGGGGACACATGGCTTGGTGCCTGGCAGCCAGGCTCAAATCTCACCTCTTTTACTTGCTGGTTGAGTGAACGTAGCCTTAAACTATCCCCCACCAGTGTACACCCCCCAACAAGATGGGGCTGGTGGTCGTACGGCCCTGACAGGATTAGATGAGACTGGACGTGCAGGGGACGAGGAGTGGGGCTGCCCGCAGGCAAGCATAGCCCCGTTGTTATCATGAGGCACCTATCGGGCCAGGCATGTGCTGGCACCTCACTGTACAACCCCGGCCAAGTCCCTTCCTAACCTGAAGCCTCAATTCTCTGCTCTGTAAAATGGGGAGAGGGTGATATGCAGGGTCCCTTCCTACCCAGTTCTTGGGGATTGTTTTCTCACTGTCTTCAGAGATGTGGTAGTCATGAGTAGATATGGTCGAGAGCAACACCTGGAATCTGACCCTGATCCTTTTGGCAAAGCCCAGGTCAGCGGTGCCGACTGCCCCCATGCAGGAAAGGCTGGAGGGGGCCCCTTCCCTTGGGACACAGGTTGGAGGCTCAGGCCGGCTTCTCCTTCCCCTGCTATGCAGTATCTCCCTGACCCAGAGCCTGGAGCTGAGAGTCTAAGACTCCTGTTTGTTGACCACCTACTACATGTCAGGCCCCATGATGTGAGGTGACTTGCTCAAAGTCTCGATGGCAGGATGGAGCCTGACACTCAGTCCCATGGGGCCCTGAGTTTCTGTCCTTTGCCCCACACTGCCCTGCTTTGCTAAAACAGTGTGCACGTGACCTTTTATAAATGCCTCACTAGGCTCTTGGAAGTTTATGGCATTTGATTGGAAGCATGAGCTAAGGAGCCAAACTGCCAGGGTTCAAATCCTGGCTTTGTCCTTTGCTGTGTGACCTGGGGCAAGTTACTTAACCTCTCTGGGCCCCAGTGTTTGCACCTGTAGAATGGGTTAATGACTTACTTCCAAGGAGAACAGTATGGAAAGGGAGAGGTTTGAGAGTGGGGAGAGTAACCTTACAGTAGAGAAACCTGACAAATGCTACCTCAGCCAGTGGTCAAGGTCAACAACAACAGTGATAGGTCATATGGATAGCATGTACCCTTTGTATGATGTGATGGATACGCCACTCTACCTGCACGGCCTTTCTCCCCAAACCCTGTAACTCCAGTCTAATCATGACAAAAACATCAGAGAGATTCCAACAGAGGGACATTCTACAAAACACCTGACCAGTACCAGCACTTCTTGAAACTGTCAAGATCATTTAAAAAAAAAAGAAAAAGAAAAGGCAAGCCTGAGAATCTGTCAGAACCAAGAGGAGCCTAAGGAGACACGACAGCTAAATGTAACGTGGTTTCCCGGGTGGGATCCTGCAACAGAACAAGGGCATCAGGTAAAAATGATGGAAATCTGAATAAAGTATGAACATTAGTTAATAATATCAATTCGTTCACTGTAACAAAGGCACCAGACTAATGTCAGATGTGAATAACAGGGAAACGGGATATATGTGTAGGATATACGGGAACACTGCATTAGCTTCTCAATTTTTCTGTAAATCTGAAACTGTTCTAAAAAACTAAAGCTTATTTTTAAAAATAGGATTAATAATAGTTCCTACTTCATGGGGTAGTTGGAAGGATAACATGAGTGACTGCATGGAAATTACTTTGAACGGTACCTGGTACGTACAAAGCCCTCAGGAAGTGCTGGCCCTTATTATTATCATTGCATTGGTGGGGCGACACCGGGCACAGAAACCCAAGGGAGGTAGATAAGTAGATCATATCAGCCGAGGTTTGCTCCCCACCGCCAGGGAAAACCATTTCTCCTGAAATTCTGAGAAGGCAGGTCTGGCGTCTCCATGGCTGGGTGTGCTCGCCTCGCCCTGTCCCGTTCAGCCCGGGAGTGCTTTCCTTGGGCCCAGGATGGGCAGAGGAGCTGGAGGAGGTCGTGTGACGAGTGGGTACGGCCCAGTCTCAGAGCTGGTGGGCCTGGCAAACCCTGCCCCATCCCTGTCAGCTGGTGACCTTGAGCAAGTGAAGGCACCTGTCTGAGCCTCCACTTACCCACCCATAAAATGGGGGTATTTGTCTCAACCTCATATGGCTTGGATGGGTGGTAAGTGCCCAGTAACAGGAATAGTTCAGGGGCAGGGGTGGGTTTAGGGATCAGAAGCGTCTTGAATTGGAACGATGCCCTCCACAGTCCCTTGCTCAGCATCCCCACACCCAGCCCTGCAGAACGGCCCTTCTGGCCTCCAGATGGTTCTTCTCCTGTCACGGGGGGCAAGATTGGGCTCTGAGCACAGGTGACCACAGAACTGAGGAGCAGTGGCTCTTCTGGTCCGATAGGAGGCAAATCAGGAGAGGGAAGAGGCCTGACTGCCAGCTGCTTCTCTCCAGAGGGAAGGGTGGCATTGTCCGGGGGAGGGTGGGGGTGGGGTAGCCAGGTGTGCCCGCCATCTGCACACACCTGGGGCCAGGCAGTGGTGGGTGTGAAGGGGAAGTGCATGGGGTGGAGAGCCCCCATCTCCTGCCCCCAGACACTCCAGAGCCCAGCGTCCCACCTCTGTCCCAGCCCATCACAGCCCCTGCAAATCCACCATTAGCAGCCCTGGTCTTTGGGGCTTGAAGTCCTTTGGTCTTCCACAGTCAGTTCATTGCCTCGGACTCCTCAGCCTTGACCCCAGCCACAGACCAAGCTCTGACTCCTGACACACAGCGCTGGCCACACAACATGCCCTGACCTTGGCCTCAGATGAACCCGTAGCCACAGCCACAGGGTCCTGACCCCAAACAGCCGTGTCAGAGACGTCGATGTGGGCTCTGGACCAGCCCAGGCTGCTCACCGCCTGAGGCTGGCCTGCTGAGCCAGGGTTGCCATCCCCGAAGGTGAAGGCCATCCACGCGGCTCCAGGACATGCACCACGAAGCCCCCAGCTGGTCCTCGGGAGACGTGGTTGTAACTGGGCCTGGCACCACCCTCCCGTGTGACCCTGGACACGTCCCACCCTCCTTGGCCTCAGTTTCCCCTCTTCCCTACGAGGCAGGAATGGATAATCTTTGAGGGCTTTCCCAGCTCTGACGGTTGGCGATTCAGGAGACACAAAATGCTCTTGTGGGCGTGTTTCCAGACTTTTCCCAACTCTCACTTCCCTAGGCTGACTCCCCTCCACTCTGCCTTCCTGGCCTCAGTCTCACAGCCCAGTGGTTAGAAACAGCCCTCAGGGACACCCAGACCTGGCCTCAAGACCCACTCACCACATCCTAACTGGGGAACCTCTGCAAGTTTCTTAACCTCTTGAAGCCTCAGTCTGTTCGTCTGTGAAATGGGGATTTCGGGTGTTGGGAAGACTCACGCAGGCGATGTGTGGAAAGCTTTCGGTGCAGAGCCTGGCATGAGAAAAGGGCCAGTAGGTCAGAGCCAAGCAGATCACCCTTGCCTGGGCCTCCTGGGCTTTACTCAGCTCCAGTGGTGATAAGATACTGTAACACCCTTTTCTTCCCTTTCTCAGTGGGGTAATGGAGGCCTAGAGAGGGCAAGCTCCTTGCCAACAGAGTGGGAGCAGCAGAGGCTCGTGGTCCCCCTACCCCACCTTTCTTCTGCCCTCCGTGGAAGCCACCAGAATCCATCATCAACCTCCCTGAGCCTCAGTTTCCTCCTCTGTAAGAGGAGGGAGGGGGACCAGTGGGACCCCCCTACCTTCCACTCCCACAGCTTTGCCCGCCCAACTACTGAAGGGGACAGGAGCCTGCTGGGGTGGGAGGTTATGGCTGGACGGCAGGCCTTGAGAAACCTCTGGAACGCCGGTTTGAAAGTTCGGGGCTCATTTTTGCTACAAGGGCCCCCCTTCTTTCTTTTCATGACTTGTCACCAACTGTTTCTTCCTTTAATCCAAACCATTGTCTTTCCAGGGTGAAATTTAAATCAAAGCCACATGGCTCCCCCGATACACACCCCCTTGACAAATGGAAGCGTGTTCTGGGGAAACAATAACGACCCTGTTGAAGGGGATTCTGATCTCTCCGTGGGGACCACCAGGCAATGGGAAGACTTGGGGTGCTTCAAGTCGGCCTGACTGGGGTGGGCTCAGAAGTTTCTAGGCCCAAACGTGGCTCAGACCAAGAGCTAGGGATGGGCCACAGTTCCACCATTGAGAGGACAAGAGCTATTTCCTGAGTCCGGGGTCTCCATCTCCTAGGCTGTGGGCATATGAGATGGTGCCCAGGCCCCTGAGGCCCCTTTTGGAGGTGGGGGGAGGTCTGCAAGGTCAGCCCCGCAAGGCTTGGCCATTCAGGTGAATTGAAATGTGACAGCAGTGTGGCCTAGTGGGTAAGACATCTGGATGTGGACTCTGGTTCGTGTCTGACTCTCAGTCACTTGCTGTGTGACCCTGGACAAGTTCCTTAACTTCTCTGAGCTTCCATTTCCTCATTGGTAAAATGGGGCGCTTGCCAGACCTCTCTCTTGGTAAAGTGCCAAGTACCTGCTGCACGGTGCAGCTCGCAAAAGCAGTTCAGGGAGGTGCAGAAGTGAAAGGGAGGAAGGAGAGGAGATGCCACCTTCCTCGCAGAGGAAGGAAGGAGATGCCAGGCATAGTGTCAACAGAGGCAGAGAGCAGGACGGGTAGGGCCAGGGGGGCAGGGAAATCTAAGCACCCGGCTCCTGACGGGGTGAAGGCCCTGGAGCGGAGGGTCACAGGACTCTGGAAGGGGCAGGCTGCTCTGCTGCGGGTAGTGAGGGTGGTGGGGATGGAGAGAGTGTGGGGGGAGGGGGAGCCTAAGCAGGAGAGGAGGGCCAGCCAGTCCCCAGGGGCCGCTCTCCAGGGGCTTCCCCAAGCCTGGCCTCTGTTTTGCATAGTCTGGCCCTCGCAGGTGGGCCCGTAACTTGGAGTCTCTGGGGAAGGGCGAGGTCAGGAGAGCAAGGGGCACCCTCCCACCCCACGCCCCACAAAGAATTAACATATAGGCCTGAACACAAAGAATTAACCACATAAGGCCTGAACACCTGTGGGCTGAGCACACTCATACACATAGGTCCATGTGTCCAGGCATACAGCCTAAGACATACATGCAAATACACACACGCTAGACCCACATGCAAATTCAGACCCAGACAGGCCCATGCACAGACACACTTCCATGCTGGCTCACACCTGCATACCGAGTGTGCACGCATGCATACACATGTGCTGTGAGAGGGGGGCTCTCTCTCTAAGCCTTTATTCCCTCCAGAAACACAGGCAGGGCATCTACCATGCAGCAGGGACTGTGTCAGGCCCTGGACACAGAGACATAGTCCCCACTCCTGGAACTCACACTTAGTCAGAAAAAAAAATCAGTAGTGCTTGTTGAAGTAATGATTGCTCTTCACACCGGTGATTTTGTTCATTTAATCCTCACAACGACCTTCTAGAGTTGGGGTATCTGCCCGACTGGAGGGGGCGTGGCCTGCCTAAGGTCCCGGAGTTTGTGAGCAGCAGCCTCCCTTGGGGAGGTTGGGACAGGGCCCTCTGCTTCCTCACGGTGACCTACACACAGACCAGAGAGGCTCTGGGGACACACCCCATCTGGGGGGCATCTGGGCTTGCAGAGGGGCCTGGCTCCTGCTGTTAGCTCAGCTGGGGGGCTGGACCAGCCACTCTTCCCACGCTGTCTGCACCTGCTGGAAGAAGTGATTCTGCCCATTGAACAAAGAGGACACAGTCTCTGAGAGGACAGGTGACCTTAGGAGGTGGCAGAGCTGGGCACTGCGTGCAGGACCAGGGCCCTTGAGGCCATAGGCTCGGAGAGGGGAGCAACTCCTGCTCACCCGAGGGCTCCAGCTGCCCCAGACCCCCAGCCAGTCAAGGAGCCCTCCCTCACCCTGGCTGGACATAGTGCCGGGCACAGGGGTGGGACAAGGGGCAGACCTCAGCCCACCCCAGGGGTCCGGCCAGCCCCTAACCACTAGGCGGCCCAGCCTGTGAGCTTCTCGTTGCTTCCCAAATTACCGAGAGAGAGGCCACCAAGTGCTACCAGGCCTGAGAAAACCAAGCTCCTTGAGCGCCAGATCAAGAGTTAGAAGACATTTGAGGCTGAGGCGCTGGCCCCCACCTTTCCCCGCAGCAGGGAGGTGTGGGGGGCATCATTCATCCAGCTCCTCCCTCAGCAATGCATCATTTCTGGGGCCCCTTTGGGCTGGGCTTTGTGTGCAGGCTGAGGTTGGTGTGGGAGGGGAAGGCCGCAGGGTGAGCCTCCCATTAGAAGCTCTTGCAAATCACCCTCCTGGAGGAGTGGCACCTGCCCTGGAGCCACTCACAGTCTGTCCCAGAGCCTCTCAGTCATCTGCTCAGTCTGAGGAATCTTATAACATGCAGATTCCTGGGCCTGTTTCCAATCTGCTGAATCATAGTCTCAGAGCTGGCATCCTAGAATCTGTATTTTTGCAAAGCGTAGAGCTCTGTCCGAGAAGCCAGCACTGAGAACCCCTGGCCTAGGGCCCTGGTGACTGCTAGTTGTTATGTTTCGGACTCTAGCAGGATGTCATCTTATTTCATCCTGGGACCCTCCGAAGGACACGCAATAAACGTGTGACGGTGATACCGGTGGGCTGCCCAGGGTTGTGGGCCCATGGAGGGGTGCACCTGGGGCTCCACGGGTCTGCTGTGTGACCTTGAGCAGGTCACTGCCCTCTCTGGGCCTTGGCTCTGATGGTCTCTAAGGGCTGACACTTAGTGAGCCACCACTGGCCCCCAAGGGCTGCTCAAACACCCCCTGAGAGGAGCTGTTACTCCCAGCCTGGGAGGGAACCAGACTGACTGCCCAGGCATCTTTGGATTTTCCCCATTGACCCTCTGAAAAATGGGCACAAGCCATGGGGGCACCCTGAGCTAAACTGATCGCAGCGTTCTTGCACACCTGAGGGGAGAAAACTTTGCCAGCCCCGGAGCCCCTGCGCCTGAGGGCTCAGCTGGAGAGAAGTGAGGACCCCCGGCCCCTCCCCCCACCACGGGGAAGCCGAGATGGTGGGCGAGGAGCAGGTGCAGAAGCTTCCACTTCTTAGAATCCCTGCGAGGCCTGGGTGGGGGAGCTCATTTACGGGAAAGGGGGATGGGGGGCTCGCTCTTCTCACCCGGCCCTGCCGGGGGGCGGCAAGTGCGTCAGCAGCCCCGGCTCCTGGCCTGCCTCCGGAAACGCCGCCCAGGGCTCAGTCACGAACCGGGCGGGCAGGCGGGGCAGCCAGAGCGCGAGGGGGAGTCAGGTGACCTGCGAGGCAGCTTGGCTGTGGGCCTGGAGGCTGCACCGGGGTGCAGGGCGAGGTCAACTTCCCCCTTCCCGGGCCTGCACCCCACGCCTGCTGCCTGGTGGGATGTCTCTCCAGCTGTCTGTCTGTCCGCTATCTCTCGGCCCACCGCGGGTTCTGGACCTCTGCTGGGTTCCCATGGTGCCCGTGAGGCCTGCGTTCCCAGCAATGACCAGCCTCAAGGGGGCTTCAGCTCAGGGTCCTGTGCGGGCGGGGTGTGGAGACCCCAGCCAGGGCCTCGGAGGGGAGAACCCTGCCTCCCAACCCACCCTCCCCCACTTCTCTGCAGCTATTTAAAGCAAGTGGTGGCCGTGGGAAACTTCTTTAGATGTGTGGTTTCGTCTTCTCCAGCACAGAGACCGGGCGTCTGCTCTCTCGGTCTGGTGAGTCATCCAGAGTGAGAAAAGCCTTTTTGTTTGGTGCTCGCTCGAGGCTCTACGGTCTGAGAACCTGGCTCGCTGGGGCCTTCCCTTGCTGGGACTCCTGGAAGGCCTTGGAAGTGCCTGGAGGGGCCCCTTTGTCCTGTCACCAGACCCAGGAAGCCCAAGGGCTGAAACGTTCTGCTGCGGTCGGGGGGGCTGCCGGGCTGAGAGGGTGCCGTCCTCAAAACTCATCACAGCCACCACCTCCTCCAAGAAGCCACCCCTGAGTCCTCCAGAACCTCGACCAATCTCCACCTTAGTGACTCGGTCCTCTGCCCTCAGTCTTCTCATCTCTGAAAAGGGTCAGTGAGTCCAAGCTTGCAGCTCTGTGGGAAAATTACCTGCAGAATGTGTAACACAGTGCCTGACACACAGCAGGGGCTCCGTGGGTGGGGTTTATAGTTCATGAGAGTTGCTAATGTGTGCTGGGTGCTTTATTTTGCATGCATGATCGCATTCAGTTTTCCTAACAACTCCAGGAAGTGCTTACTAGTATTATTCCCATTTTACAGACACGGAAGCTGAGGCACAGGGAGTCAAGTTACTTCCACATGATCTCACAGCCAGTAAGCGCAAAGTGAGATTCAATGACGTGGCACCAGAGCCCGAGCCGTTAACTGCCGCGCCAGCCTGTCCCAGGAGCTTGGCGGACGGTGGCTGATGGAGATCTGGACCACAGGAGCTATGAGGAGCACGCCCCTTCTGCTCAGAGCCCTTGCACACGCTGTTTCCTCTGCCTGAGCACTGACTGTTCCCCCATTTGCCTGACCATATCCTCCTCAAGCTTGAGACCTCAGCTGGAAGGTCACTTCCTCCTGGAACCTTCCAGGATTGGCTCTGTTACGTGCCCTCACGGCACACAGCCCCTCTCTGCATACTAATCATAACTGCTTAAATCATGATTTGTGCAGTTTTCTGCCCGGGTCCCTGCCCAGACTGTGACTGCCCCCGGGATAGGGACGGGTCTGGCCCCTCATGGCTGCATCCCCAGGCGAGCACAGTACCTGGCACACAGTAGGTTTCCAAGGCTGTGGACTGAAGGAGGGCCACCAAGGCAGCCAGAGGCTGAGAGAAGCACAGAAGGTTTTCCAGGAACCTCCCTTCTTCCCTTTGGTGACCTCTGGGAAAGGCAGGCCCTGGGGCCTGCTGCTCACTGAGGGTTTAGAGTTGATAGGAGGGTCCCAGAGGGGCCGTGCAGAGGACAACTTTCCCAGGACAGCAGGTGGCTACCCCTCCGTGGACGTGGGAATCTCTGGCTATCTGCTTACGGCACTGGAGCTTTGGGGGAGTAAGAGAGAGGGAGCGTGTGCTGTGCCCCCCACTCCCTGCCATTCTGGCAGTGGCTGAGGTCCCGAGAGAGGGGCATTCAGCTCTGTCGTTGGGGGCCCACAGGTCTCCAGGGCCAGGACGGACGGTGCTCATCACAGGGTGGCGTTGGGGACAGAGAGAGGTTCCAGGGCAGAGGGGAGCACACAATCTTGGGTCCCCAGGGCATGGGGGAGCTGAGGCGCCCTGGGGGATGGATCTGAAGGCAAGGCTGTCCTGCCCTGGTTGAAGGGGCCGCAGTTCCCGTCTGCAGATGTCTGGCAGGTGCCTTGAGTACTGCCGTGAATGCAGAAGGCCGTGGCTCACACCCAGATCCAGCGGCCATGCCGGTGGGGTGGGGGCAGCTTACCCGACCACAGGAGTAGCTGTCCGGCAAAGGGACCCTCTTCCTGCTCTTGGAAGGAGCCACCGCCATAGCAGGCACACCGACAGGGGCAACGCAGTGATCAGGGGGTGTGGCCATGCCAGCAGGGAGCAGGGGAAGAAAGGACAGATGACCATGGAAGAGGTCACGCCGCCACCCACCAGGCAGGAATGGTTCAGAGGACCAGAGGGGCCACGCCAGCAAGAGCAGTGCAGCTGACCACGGACGCAAATATTCCCTCTGACACCAGATGCTCTGAATACCTCTGCAGATGCTTGGGGCTTGGGTGCCCACTGCCTGCCATCTCTGCCGCCTCCTTCCCTGGCTTTCCTGGCTGCCTTGGGGGCCTTGTGAGGGGCAGCACGAGCCTGTGGAGGCACCAGGAGCTGAAAAGAGGGACACCACAGCCAGGAAGCTGGAGGATGGCAGGAGAGGGACCTGGGCCACTGGTCAGGCCCCAGAGAGAGTGAGGCCATTTTGGACATTGGTGTCAGCCCTCTCCCCCCATCACCCTCACTCTGCCCAGAGCACAGATGAGAACATGGGGGCTCAGGGACATCTGGGAACTTGAAAGCTGGGGCGCGGGGACCCAAAGCCCCAGCCGCCGCAGGCCTCTCCACTTGGGTGAGATTTACCCCATTACTCGGATGCTCTTGGAAGGGGAGGGAGAAAGGGTGTATGGGGAGCAAAATAGGGCATGAGGAATGGGTATGGCCGGCCTCTCCCCCTTGGGGCCTCAGTTTCCTACATCTGTGAAACTAGGCACTCGGCCTCCACCATCCCCCAGGGCGCTCCTAGCTGGTTGGCCTCACAGGAGGGGTGGCATGTGGCCAGAACAGGCTGCTCCTCGCTGAGGACTTTGCAGCTCCATTACCCAAATGGAGGCCAGAGATGTGGAGTGACTGAGGCAAGGTCACACAGCAACTCAGGAAGGTGAGAGAGGGGAGCTTCACTTGATTGGGGTGGGGGGGTGTGTGCTGGGGGCCCAGGCACCATGAAAATGGACGGAAGACTGTGCAATTGAGCCGCCCCGCCCCCAGCCTGCCTTATTGCTGAAATGCTCAGACACAGGAAGAGCCGTCTTCCCTGAGGCCACAGCAGCCCACCTCATGCAGAAAGACACAAATTCATTGAAAACTCAGTCCCTCTCTCTGTCCGTTCCCAACTCCCTGCCCTGTCTTCAGGATCATAGGTATCTCCCCATTGTACAGAGAAGAAGGCTGAGGCCCAGCAAGGGCAAAGGACTCATCCCAGGTGCCCGCCGCCTGAGGAGGTCAGGCCAGAGCAGCGTCCAGAATCCAGGTGTCCTAACTCGTGGTCCCCTGCCCTGGTGTCCCACCCCACCACCAGAAACAAAAGGATTTATCGAGGGCCCTGGAAGTCAGCTCTGGTCTGTCTGGAGCTGCTCAGATCTGTCTCCAGCCAGACCTGATTCCGGCTTCAATTCCACCCCTGCCTTAGGTTTAGCCCTGCCAGCCCCAGGCACTGCCCGCTACCACCCAAGCAGCCCCTAGGAGAGCCCTGGAGAGACCAGGCCAGAGCTGAGCGCCAGCGCCCTGTTAGGCCTTGGCAGGGCCAAGAGCTGCCCTCTGGATCAACCTAAGGATGGGCCACCTGCAGTTCTTTCCCAGCCCTTTGCCGTCTGCAGAGCCAGCATTGCTCCTTCGAGAGCTCACTGCCTCATGCCAGCCCAGAGAGTGAACAGATGAGAAGCCAGAGGCACCTGCTTGGCTGAAAAGCCAGTTACCCCCAGCTCTTCTCTTGGTGCTGGGTTCAGCAGGCTGGGTCTTGTAAGAAAGGCAGAAATGCTTGAAAGAAAGCTCCCTGTGAATCGCTGAAGAGGAGTTTAGGAAAGATTTTGAGACAGCGAGGAGCTGGAGGTCGGTGGGGACAAGTCACCCGTCCTGGGTCGCACAGAAAGTTTGGGCTGAGCCAGCAGGGGAGGTCTGTCTGCTGTCCCCGACCCAGCACTGGCTCTGATCTGAGGCTGGAGCTGAGCTGACCAAGGCCCGGCTTGTGCATGACCCCAGGATGGTCTGTGCAGGTGAGGTCAGGAGCCTCTGTCCGCAGCTCGGAAGCTCTCCTGATTCAGAGCCACCCGCACCAGGCGAGGGAAATCCCGAGGCCAGACAGTTGTGGGAGTGTAACGCGCCCTCCTACCCTGCTTACATACCCCCCGCCCTTTGCATATGACTGGAAACGTCTGACCTGGGGCTCTGGCCGGATTCTAGTCCAGCGCAGACAAAAATTTCCCCTGTGGTTTGGAATGGATCGTAGCCATCATTTCCTGTGCCCCAAGGGAGGTGAGGGCGGGGTCGGGCACGGTTCCGGAAAGGGGGTGACCCCACCGTCAGGCTGTACAGAGACATGTGTGGGGCACTGGCATGAGAGTCTGCCAACCGAGGGTCCAGTTCTGGCCAGACCGCAGACTCGCTGTGACTTCCAGCAAATTCCACTCCTCTCTGGTCCTCTAAAAGGAATGTCATTTTAGGGCACCTGTGGTTTTGAGTACTTTACTCTCCTGAAGGAACAGAAGGGGCACAAGAGAGACTGAGGCAGGGGGCACTGGGGGGAGTGGGGCTTTGAGTCACAGAGATCTAAGATCAAATTCTGACTCTGCCACTTACTAGGTGGGTGGTCTTGGGCAAGTGACGTGGTCTCTCTGAGCCTCCGTCCTCTCTCTGCATCCACAGTACTAATTATCACATGATTTGAGCTTTTCCTCTCTGCTGCGGTGCCCAGTGATCGCTCACAGACACGCCCCATCACCCAGAAGGTAGGGGCTCTTTGTAAATCTTGTGGGCGATGAGGGAACGAGGCTTGGTGGGCCAGGATCTGAACTCCAACTATTGACTCCAGATTCCATGGTCTTTAATGCCTGCCACACAAGAGGGCTCATTGTGAAGATTAGACAAGATAATCTGAGCAAATTTCCTCACTTGTGGTCCTTAACCTGTGACAGTTCTCATCATCATATTGTTATTACTGTTCATCTTGCTCCATGTTCCCTGGGTAATGCCAATGCCATTCCTAAGTCCAAATGACCTCCCACTGCTTCTCTGAGGAGTGCCCACCTGCCTTGATCTGGGACACTCCCTCTGCGCTCTCTGTCCCCCACTCCTCATGGCCATGCCCATCACTGGGTGGGGGGCTGGGAGGGCCTCCTGAAGGCGTTTGACTCAGCCACGTGCCCAGGACCACACAGCGGCTCTCAGCACGTGGAGATACCAGCCCCATTCCTACTGCACCTTCCATGTCAGCCGCCTCCAGATGCTGGGTAGCTGGGGCGCTGGGGACTGCTGAGCAGACCCGTTGCTTTGACGCTCCCCTGAGGTGGGCTTTATCTGTAGGTGGAGCAGTTGGTTGCCTACAAGAGATCCTCTACCTTCCCTTGATGCCAAAAAGTCCCTCACTAGCCAGCCATCCTTTGGGGTCAAAGCATATGTATCCGGGGTGCACTAGTAAATTCTCCCAGGAAAGGGGGTAGCTGGGATACTTAAGAGGGAATGAGGGGACTTCCCTGACTTCGCCTTCCAATGCAGGGGGTGCGGGTTTGATCCCTGGTCGGGGAGCTAGGATTCCACATGCCTCCCCACCGAAAAAACCAAACATAAAACAGAAGCAATATTGTAACAGATTCAATAAAGACTTTAAAAATGGTCCACATCAAAAAAATCTTTAAAAAAAGGAGGGAATGGGGGGTGTCCTGTGAGGAATGAGGCAGTCTGAGCCCAGGGAGGAGTCACTGAGGGTGCTCTGAGGTCTGCACCTCACCAGCCTGCCGGGTCCTTCACACACCCCTAGGCTCTGGGGTGAGCACTGTGGTTTGAAATTTGGGCAGAAAAGATAAAGATTTCTTTTCCCGTGATTGTTCCCAGTACCCACCCCCTCATCTGGCTGGTTCGCTCATTTACTGAGCACCTGCCGGCTGACAAGTGCTGCTGGCACCTGTGAGCCCACCTGAATCCCAGCGTGTCTCCCATGGGAGCGTGCCCCACCTGAGCCCGGGGGTGTGGGGGGAGCTGGAGTGAAACTCAGAGGGGTCGTGGTTGTCACCAAAAGGGAGACTGGCTGGTGGTCTTCAGCTGTGAAGTCAGCTTTTGTTTTTCGGTTGAGAATCACACCCACATTCACAACCCGCGGGAAGGAAGATGACTGGGGCCAGATTCTATGTTCTCTGGAAACACCACAGGGCGGTGAAAGGTTTTCCAGGCCCTGACCTCAAGCTGAACAGGCAAGATTTTAATCACTGAACTGTCATTAAGTGTCTCCCACCACCTGGATCCAGCTTTGTAACCCGAGAACATCAGGAAGAGAAATACCCCAGCTCAGAGGCCCCGCCACCTACAGAGAACGTGACAGAACCTTCGTCAAGCACTGACTTTGTGCCAAACATGCGTTGGCCTGTTTAGTTCTCAAACCTGTGCCGTGACAGGTGCTGTGATTCTCACTTTATAGGCGGGGAAGCCAAGCCTCAGAGATGTCAAGTGACGTAGCCATGGCCACACAGCCAGTGACCCAGATCTGCCCCCTCGAGAGCTCAAGCTCAGAGCTGCTAAGCCACAGAGCACCAGGCTCCCAGAGCCCACCTTCTCCTGCACCTGCAATGCCTCAGGAGCATTGCCCGGCCCAGCGGGACCTGGTAGCAAGACCAGAAGAGGAGCCCGTGGACCAGGAAGACCACACATCCCCTGCCCTCAGTGAGGGTTTAGGAAATGTCTGTTGACCAACGATCCTGTTTTTATAAAAACAAAACTGTGGGTACATGTGCATAAAATAGATACTGGAATAAAATGTACCCGAATGTTAGTATTGGAGGGGATAAAGAATGAATTTCCTTTTTCTTTTCTGCATAAATCTGTATTCTCCAAATTTGCTGCAAGACGTTGGAAGAAAAACGATAAAAAGGAAATCGGATGCCTACCCCAGAGCTGTCCAGCCGACTTGGGGCTCGGGGACTTCGGGGAGGGGTGGGCTGTGACGGCTGCAGATGGCCAGACAGGTTCTCCAGTGAGGTGGCCATTTGGCTTCACACCCAAGAGGGGACAAGGACCAGCGGCCGGCCTCCCAAGCGTGAGCATCTTGGGGTGTGGGAAGGTGGGGGAACACGTGATAGTTTTGGGGGCTGGTGGGCAAGGAGGAGGACGTTGGGGCAGGCAGACCCCGGGTGCAGGGCCTTGGCTCAGGGCTTTAGCTGGGGCAGGTCATTGCCTCTGTTAGCCTCAGTTTCTTCATCTGCAGAGTGAAGCCCTGGAGGGCTGGCATAAGGGCTAAATGAGATCTGTAAACAGACGGTCTGCCAGTCCCTGGCACACAGTAGGCGCTCAAGCACTGGCAGCGCTTGGCCATGGATCTTCTCTTCCAGGTCTGAGCAGCTTTTGGGAAAAGCTCTGGCACCCAGCTGGGAGTTGGCTGCAGGGGAGTAGGGTCTAACCCTCTTGCTGAAGGTGAAGAATCTGAGGTTCAGGGAGGCGAGGAGGTAAAGACAGGATGGACTCCTCCCCCACCACACCCAGCTGCCTCTTCCAAGCCTCAGTTCCCCGTGCAGCTAGTGTGGGGCTCTGCTGCTCCAGGAGACCCAAGATCCATTCTGTGCGTCCTAACATCTTCCCTGCGCCGGGCCCCTCCCCTCCTCCCGCCCGGCCTGGCCCAGGACCCGTGGAAGCCAGGAGGACTGGCCAAGTTCTCCTTCTCGCTCTCCTTCTGAGTCAGTGCCCCTGCACCACGGAGGTGACTCAGCGGAGGCAAAGCCCCACACCGCACTCCAGCCATCCCTGAAGAGAGGAGCTTCGCCCCAGGGCTGGGTTTCCCAGCGGCCACCCTGCCCTGCCTGTGTCTCTCGGGCTCCCTGGGAAGAGGAGGCTGGAGGGATAGAGGAGGAGATAAGGAACGGGAGGGCGCCGCGTCTTCCAGATCTCTGTCTGCTGCAGCCCCACCTGCCAAGTCTAGCGTGGAGACAGCAAGAAATCCAGGGCGCCCCGTTATTTGACATTTGTTCAGGTGCTCATTTGTCCAACAAACATCTCCGAAGTGCCCACTCGGTGCCAGGTACTGGGCTGGGCTCGGGGGTGAGAGATGAATCAGACCGGGTGCCTGCTCCCCGGGGACCCCCAGGCTGCTAGAGGAGACATTCATGGAAACAAGTAATTAAAGACATAATGAAACTCTTTGAGATAAAAATACACGAGGTCTGTGAGCAAACACAGAGGGGCCGCTGAGATGAGAAACTTAGCGTTTTACGTAAATTTAACTAGAGGGAGGACTCATGTATCCCCCAGAGTGGGGTGGGTGGTGGAAGGCCAGGGCAGGGTGTGACCCTGAGGGATGCCGAAGGCCCCACCCTCTGCCTGTGATCTTCCTTCCTGCCGCCAGCATTCCACTGTTCTTCTGGGAAGCAGTTACCCCTATACAATTCCGGACCAGGGAGAGGCCCCTCGCAATTCAGAAATCAGGTCTGGATTCAAGGATCCATTTGTAGGCCTTGATCTGTAGCCCTCTTACTTTGTGACTGTGTGCACGTCACTTGTCTCCTGAGCCTCAGTTTTCTCATCTGCCAAGTGGAGGACTGGATTTGAAGATAGTTAAAATAGCTAGTATTTGCAGAACATTTGCTGTGCACCAGCCACTGCACCAAATTCTTTGCATGTGTTACCTCGTTCAGTTCTTACATCCGCCCCATGAGGTAAGTACTTTTAATAGAAGAAATCTCTTATCGAATGAGAGAAAAACCAGTGGTCTGTTACTAGAAAAAAAATATTTAAAGCGGGACATCTTATGATACATAAAATAGGCATTATATCAAACATAACTCATGTACAAGTTATATTTATTTATTAGATGATCTTTGGCTGAAGGGCCAAGGCTCTTTGAGACCTGGGCCTCTGGCCAAAGTCCTACCTTATTTTTCTTGCATGAAACAAACCTGTGCAGCAGAGTTGATGGTCCCCATTTGGGTTTCTTTCAAGTGGAGGGAGACGTAGAGATGCTTGTCAAGCGACCTGTGAGCAGAATCCTTCTGGATTTTTAAAAGCAGCCCCCACCAAGTTTTAACCTACGCCCAATTCAACATGTTTCCAGTGGATTTTTTTTTTTTTTTTTTTTTTTTGCTGTACGCGGGCCTCTCACTGTTGTGGCCTCTCCCATTGCGGAGCACAGGCTCCGGACGCGCAGGCTCAGCGGCCATGGCTCACGGGCCCAGCCACTCCGCGGCATGTGGGATCTTCCCGGGCCGGGGCACGAACCCGCGTCCCCTGCATCGGCAGGCGGACTCTCAACCACTGCGCCACCAGGGAAGCCCTCCAGTGGATTTTTAACGCTTGTTTTCTCCAGTCTTCTATGTGTCTTGCCCACACCTAACAGCGTTGTTCTCTTTTTAGGACAGCTCTCCTTTATTGGATCTTTCCAAGGCCCTTTCTTAGCTTTCAGAGACACAGCAACTCTCTGTCCCACTCTCACTCATGTCGCATTGGTTTAGCAATTACAACTGGCAGCTACGGGTTCAGGGACAGGCCTCACCGGGCCAGCAGGAGGACCTTGATAGCACTGGGCAGTAGCCGGCCAGCCTGGGAACATTCGGAACATTGTGACACCCATTAGTCTGCCTTTCAAAGGAAAGGAGAATGTTTATAAATCCAGAGAATTCGTTGAATGGAGGCCAGTTAAGGCAGTCTAAACTGTTTTGTTCCTAGTTTACAGGTGAGGAAACAGGTACAGGAAGTCATTTCCCCGAGGCCACCCTAGGCTTGGCAGAGCTCGCGTTTGAACCTGGGCCTCTCTGGCTCCATGTCCTTCATCCCTACATTCTGCTGCCTCTTTAACACTCTGAGACCCTGTGACCCTCTGGCTTCCCCGCTAAAAGGATTAAAGGGTGTTGTGATCTCCCACATGGGATTTGAGGTGTATTTAAAAATCTCGAGCACCGTTCCTGTATAAGAGTCGGGGGATAAGGAGTAAGGCGCCGTGTCTCCCGCAGGTCCATGTCCCCAAGCCCAGGGCTCAGGCCTATCTATGCAGCTGGCTGGGAGCAGTTAGGGTGCGTTTGTCTTTTGGTGTGTCCCGAGGACCTGCTCTGGGGCAGGCGCGGGGCTCGTCCTGGGATATAACAGGACGCTGACCTCAGAGCTCAGTGTCTGGTGGGATCCTTCCAATGCCTCCCTTGTCCAAGCCTCCTCTGGCTCAGACTTCCTCTGGGGGCCGCTGGATGTTAAATGTGCAAAGGAGGCAGAGTTGGAGTCAGACACATCTGAGTTCTAATTCTCATTCTGCCACTTCCTAGCTGTGTGACCCTGGGCCACCAACAACCTCTCTGAGCCTCAGTGGGAGTGAGAAGGCCTCGCGGCAGACCCTCCGTAGGCAGCTCCCCCGAGGGCCCAGCACACAGCAGGGCCGGGAGGTGCTCAGCTGTGGACAGGGGACCGGGCGGGCAGCCCTGCGCAACTTCCGACCGTTGGTGGCTGTGGAGAGCGACGCGGTGAGCAGGGGAAATGAAAAGAGGCCAGACGCCGTCCAGGCCGCAGCACGCGAGGGGTGCCTCACTAGGCCGCCCGTCCCCTCCCAGGCTCAGAAAGGGGAAGGCGGCCCAGACCGGGAAGTGGTCGGCCTCTGATGACCACCCCACGGGGACCGCATCAGCCCGAGCAGGAAGTGGTCACCCCTTCCCACCCTCCACCCCAAGCCGGTCCTGCCTGAGCTCACACTTGGGAAACAGCTGGGCCCAAAAGTCCCTGTTCTCTGGTCTGTTCTGGGAGCCGGCTTTATTCTTAGAAACCCAGCTCGGCCTGGGGCCACTGACTCTGTGGCTGGGGGTCTGCAGACCTGGCTTCTCGTCCCAGCTCTGCCACTTCCTTGCGCTGAGGCCTTGGCCAAGTTGCTTCCCTGTCTGGACCTGTTCCCCATCTGTGAAATGGGGTGATAATCCCCCACCTGCTGCCTCGGAGAAGAAACATGGACAGTCCTAAAAGGTCAGGGCTGGAAAGTCCCCCAGGGCTCCTCTGGTCCAATATCTTTTCACGGACGAGGAAGCTGAGTCTGGAGAGGGAAGGGGATTGATCCTCTTCCCACAGCCAGGGAGTAGCAGGGGTTTCTGAGGTTTTGGAAAGAGCACTGGATTGGGAGCCAGGACGAGGTCCAAGGCTTCACTCAGCCCCTTCCTTGCGGTGGGACCTTGGTCAAGTCAATCAGCCTTTCTGAGCCGTTTTCTGCAGTGACGGAACTAGCCTTACTTCTCAGGGCTCTGGTGGGGCTCACCTATAACGATGCATGTGGGGATGCTTTGCAGAATGTAATGCCCTGCGACCGTGAACAGCTTTTTAACTAAGGTGGAATCAGACTGGAACCCAGATCTCATGTTTCCTGCTCTTTGCTGCCCCCTGCTCGAGGCTCCATGTACAGGGAGTGCAGTCTGGGCCCCAGGAAGCTGCCTGGGGAGAAGACTTCATTCCCTTTTCTCCCCTCACTTGGGTATAGGTAGCTAATCTCTTTCCCTGATTCCACTGAGTCACTGGAGGCCGTGCTCCGGGAGGGGCCAGGTGTGAACTCACTTTGCCCACATCAGTAACCAGAGATGCTGTTACCACCAACATCCACCCCTTAGCTTGTGGCTTCTACCCACCAACTCCTCCTTTCCTGTAGGGCCCTCCTAGGACCCTGAGCCCAAGCAGATTCTGTGGTGGGGGCCAGAAGAATGGGCAGGCTGGATCAGACACGGGCAGCCCCCTGGTGCCGCCTAGCACAGGCCACCCAGGCCCGGCTTGGGCTTCAGGAGAGAGGGCCTCAGACCAGGGAGTCCTGGATGACGGGGCTGGCAGAGGGGTTAGAGATTAGCCTATCCAGGGGACAGAACTGGGGTCCACGGATCTGAAGAAGAGCTGGAAACCCCCAGATCACACAGAGACTTGTGGTTATGTGGGCGGTTGTGTGTGTATGCGTGTGTGTGGTTGTGTGTACATGTGTGTGGAGCTTTGGTTGCGTGTGTGTGTGTGTCTGCATTTCCTGAGGGGGGTGGTCCAGATTTCATTAAATTTTCAAAGCAAAATTTTAAAGGTCAGGACCAATGTGCTTTCTCCCCTTTCCCATTTCACAGAAGAAGAAACTGAAGCAGAGAGACATGAAGTGTCTCACAGCCTTTATAAGCAGGATGAGGTGGGGTACTTAGTGCTTTGATTATGACCTCCTTTTCCTGACTCACAAATAGTTCCTAGGAGTTCAGAGGCAATCTGTATCCCGTGCCCTTGTCCCAGGACTTTGAGGGTGGCTGAGGCTTGAGGAGATTGGGAGAGAGGAAAGTTAGGTCAGGTTCCCTGTGCCAAGCCCCAGAGCTCCTGCCAGCACCACCACCAGCAGCACCACCACCAATATCACCAGCAGCACCACCATCAGAGCATCATCAGCACCACCGCCGTCAGCACCGTCATCAGTATTATTGACAGCGCTGCTATCAGCATCTGATCTGCCTTACAGGCCGGGCCAGTCACCTGGTTTCCACCATCACCCTGCCTCTGTTGACGGCAGTTGGGATGCCCAGCTCAGGCCTCATCTAGAGCCATGCGGGGCCAGCCCAAGGGTGGGATGAAAACAAGGGTGGGGCCATTCTGAATTGAAGATGCCCATTGCAAAATGAGCTCAACTGATCTGACCCTCATATAAGACCCCCTTAGAGACAGGTTGTACAGGCAAGCTCTTATCCGATTAAGATTGGAAATATGTGCGTGTTGTTCCTTTCATCTTTCCACAAATATGTTTTCATTATTATTGTAGCTGACACCTATCCAGAACTGACTGGGCACTGCTCTGAGTACTTTAGATGTATGAATTACTTCAAGCCTTTCAGCAACCCTATGAGGTGGGTAGTATTATTATCCCTATCTTATAGCTGGGGAAACAAAGGCACTGAAGAAGTCCAAGGTCAGACACCTAGTAAATGGCAAGGCCAAGATTTGAATCCAAGCATCCTCACACACTCTTAGCCACTACACTACAGTATCAGATCAGAGGAGTACAGAGCAGGCCAAAGAAAACCCCGGATGTGCAACCCCTGCAAATGACTGTGATCTCTTTGAAGGCATGGGCCATATTGTTTTCAGTGCTGTGTTCTCAGGGCCTGACACTAGGCCTGGTATACAGAAGGAGCTCAGTAAGTGTTGGCTAAGTGAGTCAATTGACAGTACTTGCCTCCCAAGCCTTCCCCAGCTTCTGCTTCTTCCTCCTCTGAACCGCGCTTGAGGGCTGTCCCTGAAGCTGTAGTTCTTTTTCCAGCAAACAGAGGGCAGCATGTACAATAAGGCAAGACCCTCTTCCAGGTGTCAGGAAGAAGGAATTAGGAGGAAAAGGAAGAAATACTTTGTGGCCGGCAGGAACACACTTATTGATTAAAAACAAGTTGAGACAAAGCCTGGGTCCCACAACATGATAGGATGCCACGGCTGGTGTTCTTAATTTGACAGCTGAGGAAACTGAGGTCCAGAGAGGGAGAGCTTCTTGCCCAAGATCACACAGCATGTGAGCAGCAGACCTTGAAATCCAGGTCTCCTGGCTCTTTCTCCACTAGAATGATAGAAATAGCTGACAGGTTGGGGTATGGACGAGGCCTCCCCTTGTCTGTCAGGAGAATAGCAGATGTTAATAGTTACCAACCAGGGGCAGCTCTTTGTGCACATAGCCAGGCCGCCCCCTGGTGGCTGTAACTGTCATGTACCCAGAAGCGCAGTCACGATTTTGTCAATCCATCAGCCAATGGGCTGCATCTCCAACTTACTGGCCCTCGGCCTGGCCTCAGGCTGTTGGGAAGACAAGAGACCAAGAGGATCAGGTTCTAGTCCCTTCGGGGACTTACAGTCCAACAAATGAGGCAGGATGGCCCATGGAACAGAGCAGAGAGCGTGTGTGCCTGAGTCCCAGGGATCACAGCCACGGCCACCTGTGCGCCCAGCACCGTGGATGCCCCGTCCCTTAGAGTTCCACGTCAACCCATAGGGTAGCTACTCATAGTCTCCCATTGACTGTTAGGAAACTGAGGCTCAGAGACAGGACACAATTGTGTATGAAGCCACACAGCCAGGAATAGAGGAGCTGGGAAGTGAAGCCCAAACTGGCAGTTTCCAAGTCTAGGGCTTATTCAACTTCCCCCACGTGATAACCACGGCAGCTCTGAGCAAGTGCGGTCAGCTTGGACTGGAGTGGTCTTGGAAGACTCCTGTGAGGAGGCGAGGTCCACCATCCCAAAGGCCAGACCCAGTTCCTTATGGCTACATCACCCAACGATAATGATGAAAATCACCATGACAGAAAATATCATCAATTAAGGATTTAGTGCTGGGTGCTGTGGTTTAAGTGCTTTCCATGAGTCAGTTATTCATTCATTCATTCACTTAAATATTGATCAAACATCTTCTATGCGTCTATGTTTTAGGTACCAGGATCACAACAGTGAACAAAGCATAGAGAAATCCCCGCCCTTGTGAAACTTGTATTCCAGACAAGGGAGAAAGATATATTATAAATCAGTATAATATATATATAATTAAAATATATAGTGTGGCAGGTGGTGATAACTTCTGGAGAAAAATTAAGTAGGGAATAAGGATAGAGAGCATTTTGGGAGGGAGGTGGAATCCCCCAAGATGACATTCGAGCAGAAAGCTGAAGGAGAGGAGGAAGTGAGCCATGGGGGTGTCTGAGGGAAGGGTGTCCAGGCAGAGGGAACAGAGTGCCAAGGCTCTGAGGCAACTGTCTCGTTAATTCATCTCAATCAACCTTGAGTTATAAACCACCACTGTTCCCGTTTCATGGTTAGGGAACACTTTCCAAGTCTGGTAGGGAAGAGGCAGGACGGAGCAACTGAGGCCAGGAAGGTCATGCCCAACATCGCATAGTGAGTCAGTGCCAGAGCGGGGATCCAAACCCTGTCTTCTGCCTCCCATACCAAGGCTCTTTAGAGTGTCTCTAGTGTCTAAAGTGATACATCACATCCAGCACCCCCAGAGATCACAGCCCCCAAAGAACAAGGGCAGGATGCAGGCTCTGGAGGGGCTAATCAACCAACGGTAGGAGCTGGATCCCAGCCTGATGGGTGCAGAGCTGGAGTTGGTGGCCATGATCAGCGATAGTGGGACTCAGGGTCAGACAGGCCCCGCCTCCCTGCCACCCTTTCCGTTGTTTCTCCATCCTAAGGAGAGGCTCTCCTACTTGAATGCGGTTGTACCTCAAACCCACTTGGCAGGGAGGGTAGCTGAGGAATATCAGTGACTAATCTTAGCCTGACCAGCCACTGCCCAGAAACCCGAGGTCAGTCTGTGGTTGGGATCAGAGTTCAGCCTGGGTCTGAAGTTTGTGGCTGGACGAGGGGTCGGTCACTCTGTGGCTGAGATAAAAAGTCAGTCTGTGGCCAGGTCAAGAGTCAGTATACGGTTTGGCTCAGGGGTCAGACTGTGACAGGGACAGTGTCAGTCTGTGTTCAAATCAGGACTCCATTCATCACCAAGGTCAAAGACCAGATGGACCAAGGTCAGGGCTCAGTCATGGCCAGAGCTGGGAGTGTAGGTCTGTGGGACAAAGGCTGCCAACTGAGCTGCACTGGGCCAAAGTCTGACCTCAGAGCCAGGCAGGGACAAATCATCAGGTGCTCTAACCACTGAACCCCAGCCCTGCCAAGTAGAGTGCTGGACAGAGGGGACAAATCAGTCCCCTCCATCCCCTATGTCAGCCTTAGCAAGTCTGGACAGTCTAGCCCAAAGCCTCCCCCTTTACCAACAACTTGAGGGACTTGACTGATCTCACACACACACACACACACGCACACGCACACGCGCACACACACACACACACACACACACACACACACACACCATCCAACAGATGAAGAAATGAAGCCCAGAGACAGCCAGGATCTGTCCAAAGTCATTCTGAGGCTGAGGGTACAAAAAGGACCAGAACCGGACACTCCTGACATCCCTGGGCTTTCCTCATCTGAGCCTGAGATAGGGTCACCACCTGCTCAGTCACTGCTCGGGGAGGGAGATTTGAGTCACTGCACAGGTCCTGTGGAGAGGCATCTGGGCAGAAAAGGGGAAAGCAAAAGCCACATCTAGGAATCAGGTGCTCTTGGGTTCTCTTCTTTTTTATTTTCTTTTTTTTCCTTTAACATCTTTATTGGACTATAATTGCTTTACAATGGTGTGTTAGTTTCTTCTTTATAACAAAGTGAATCAGTTATACATATACATATGTTCCCATATCTCTTCCCTCTTGCATCTCCATCCCTCCCACTCTCCCTATCCCACCCCTCTAGGTGGTTACAAACACCTAGCTGATCTCCCTGTGCTATGCGGCTGCTTCCCACTAGCTATCTATTTTATGTTTGGTAGTGTATATATGTCCATGCCACTCTCTCACTTTGTCCCAGCTTACTCTTCCCCCTCCCCATATCCTCAAGTCCATGCTCTAGTAGGTCAGTGTCTTTATTCCCATCTTACTCCTAGGTCCTTCATGACCTTTTTTTTTTTCTTAGATTCCATATATATGTGTTAGCATACAGTATTTGTTTTTCTCTTTCTGACTTACTTCACTCTGTATGACAGACTCTAGGTCCATCCACCTCACTACAAATAATTCAATTTCGTTTCTTTTTATGGCTGAGTAATATTCCATTGTATATATGTGTCACATCTTCTTTATCCATTCATCTGTTGATGGACACTTAGGTTCCTTCCATGTCCTGGCTATTGTAAATAGAGCTGCATTGACATTTTGGTACATGACTCTTTTTGAATTATGGTTTTCTCTGGGTATATGCCCAGTAGTGGGATTGCTGGGTCGTATGGTAGCTCTATTTGTAGTTTTTTAAGGAACCTCCATACTGTTCTCCATAGTGGCTGTATCAATTTACATTCCCTCAACAGTGCAACAGGGTTCCCTTTTCTCCACACCCTCTCCAGCATTTATTGTTTGTAGATTTTGTGATGATGGCCATTCTGACCAGTGTGAGAGGATATCTCACTGTAGTTTTGATTTGCATTTCTCTAATGATTAATAATGTTGAGCATTCTTTCATGTGTTTGTTGACAATCTGTATATCTTCTTTGGAGAAATATCTATTTAGGTCTTCTGCCCATTTTTGGATTGGGTTGTTTGTTTTTTTGTTTTTGAGCTGCATGAGCTGCTTGTAAATTTTGGAGATTAATCCTTTGTCAGTTGCTTCATTTGCAAATATTTTCTCCCATTCTGAGGGTTGTCTTTTGGTCTTGTTTATGGTTTCCTTTGCTGTGCAGAAGCTTTTAAGTTTCATTAGGTCCCATTTGTTTATTTTTGTTTTTATTTCCATTTCTCTAGGAGGTGGGTCAAAAAGGATCTTGCTGTGATTTATGTCATAGAGTGTTCTGCCTATGTTTTCCTCTAAGAGTTTGATAGTGTCTGGCCTTACATTTAGGTCTTTAATCCATTTTGAGTTTATTTTTGTGTATGGTGTTAGGGAGTGTTCTAACTTCATACTTTTACATGTAACTGTCCAGTTTTCCCAGCACCACTTATTGAAGAGGCTGTTTTTTCTCCACTGTATATTCTTGCCTCCTTTATCAAAGATAAGCTGACCATATGTGCGTGGGTTTATCTCTGGGTTTTCTATCCTGTTCCATTGATCTATATTTCTGTTTTTGTGCCAGTACCATACTGTCTTGATTACTGTAGCTTTGTAGTATAGTCTGAAGTCAGGGAGCCTGATGCCACCAGCTCCATTTTTCGTTCTCAAGATTGCTTTGGCTATTCGGGGTCTTTTGTGTTTCCATACAAATTGTGAAAATTTTTGTTCTAGTTCTGTGAAAAATGCCAGTGCTAGTTTGATAGGAATTGCATTGAATCTGTAGATTGCTTTGGGTAGTATAGTCATTTTCACAATGTTGATTCTTCCAATCCAAGAACATGGTATATCTCTCCATCTATTTGTATCATCTTTAATTTCTTTCATCAGTGTCTTATACTTTTCTGCATACAGGTCTTTTGTCTCCTTAGGTAGGTTTAGTCCTAGATATTTTATTCTTTTTGTTGTAATGGTAAAGGGGAGTGTTTTCTTAATTTCACTTTCAGATTTTTCATCATTAGTGTATAAGAATGCCAGAGATTTATGTGCATTAATTTTGTATCCTGCTACTTTACCAAATTCATCGATTAGCTCTAGTAGTTTTCTGGTAACATCTTTAGGATTCTCTATGTATAGTATCATGTCATCTGCAAACAGTGACAGCTTTACTTCTTCTTTTCCAATTTGGATTCCTTTTATTTCTTTTTCTTCTCTGACTGCTGTGGCTAAAACTTCCAAAACTATGTTGAATAAGAGTGGTGAGAGTGGGCAACCTTGTCTTGTTTCTGATCTTAGTGGGAATGGTTTCAGTTTTTCACCATTGAGGACGATGTTGGCTGTGGGTTTGTCATATATGGCCTTTATTATGTTGAGGAAAGTTCCCTCTATGCCTACTTTCTGCAGGGTTTTTATCATAAATGGGTGTTGAATTTTGTCAAAAGTTTTCTCTGCATCTATTGAGATGATCATATGGTTTTTCTTCTTCAATTTGTTAATATGGTTTATCACGTTGATTGATTTGCATATATTGAAGAATCCTTGTATTCCTGGAATAAACCCCACTTGATCATGATGTATGATCCTTTTAATGTGCTGTTGGATTCTGTTTGCTAGTATTTTGTTGAGGATTTTTGCATCTATGTTCATCAGTGATATTGGCCTGTAGTTTTCTTCCTTTGTGACATCTTTTTCTGGTTTTGGTATCAGGGTGATGGTGGCCTCATAGAAAGATTTTGGGGAGTGTTCCTCCCTCTGCTACATTTTGGAAGGGTTTGAGAAGGATAGGTATTAGCTCTTCAGGTTTTCTTCTTATAGATTGACTTAGTCTGTGACTTCAGAGAGATCTGTTTATTTGCTTGTTCATTGATTGGCTTACTCAACAAATAAAAACTGCAGAGAACTTCCCTGGTCCTCCATTTCCTCATCTGTAAAATGGGCAGAATGCCCTTTCCAGGACTGTTGTGGGAATCATATGAGAAAACAGGTGGGCAACACATAGTTACTGAGCACACAGTGTAGAAGTTGTGGCAGGTACCATCAGTGCCTCATCCGTTTCCCCACTCTCTGTGCACGCCAACCTGATAGTCTGGAAGTCCCCACCTGACACCTTTCCCCAAGTCACAAGTGTGGGGCAAGCCAGAGTGCCTGGCAGTTAGCATTCCCCTGGGAGTTGTTCTCAATCGATGATTGGCAAAGCCATCTCCTGCCTCCTGGTGGGGTGAATCTAAGGCTTTTCATGCACTGTCCCCACACTCCCCATCACCCACAGGCTGAGTCCCGTCACCCACACCAGTAACTTTCTGGATGATGCCTTCCTTGGTGACAATCCCTCGCTCTCACTTCCTGACTCCCCTGAAAGATCTCCCTGGGTCATGGCTCACGGGAACCACCTCCACCTCACGTCCTAGTTTTAGAGCCCGCTTTGGATCAGCCCAGCCTAAGGCGTGAGTACATCACATACACGGAGAGGTCAGTCTTGCTGCCCCATTCTACAGAAACCAAGGCTCGGAAAGTTTAAGCAAATAAATGGCAGATCTGGGATTCCTCCCCAGGATTGTCTGTCTCCAGAGCCAACACTCAATTCCAATGTTACACAGGGACCTCCCTAATAGTGGAAGGAGGAGCACGGACTCAGTATAGATGGAGGTAAGTGCTGGTGACAGTGTTGTCATACCGGTAATGGTCCCTCAGCAAGCTGAGAACGCTTCACTGGGGGCATGAGACTTGAGCCGGATGTTGAAGGATGCATAAGAGTTTTCTAGGGGCTGATAAAAGAGAATGCACTCCAGGCAGAAGGAAGAGGATGCACAAAGGCTCAGAGGCACAGAGGAGGATGTCACGTTTAGAGAATGCCAAAAAGCAACAGGGCTGCGTGCAATGGGATGCATTCAGGGGAGTGGTAGGAACCTTTGCTGCAGGGTGGGGACCTGCACGACAGGCGGTGTGAACTGGGTGCCACAGTGCTCAGAAGGCACCAGAGGACCAGCAGAGGCTTGAATCAGGAGCATGGTCTGGTCAGATGGGTGGCTCTCGTGGCAATATGAAGGGGCTAGTGCTCGATGCATAGTATATGCTCAACACAGGTGTGTTCTTAACTATTAATCTTTTATTTTACGATTTGAGCTTTTGTATGTTGTTTTGAAAACCTTTACCCAAAGTCATGAATAAACATTTTCTTCTAAAAATTTCAAATTTTGTTCTTTCATATTTAGGGCTTTAAATCATTTGAAATTTATGTTTCTGTTTGGCATGGGGTAGGGATCTCACTTTACCTTTTCTATCTGAATAGCCAGTTGACCTAACACCATTTCCTTATTAAATAGCTTGCTCCATAAAGGCTGATTTCTGCCATATGCTAAGTCCCATTTGTAAGTGGATGTATTTATAGGCTCCCTCTTCCATTGTTTAATCCTTCTTCTTTAATTACTATAGCTTTATAATAAGTCATGGTATCTTAAAAAACAAGTCCTTCATTCTTCAAAATTGTGTTGGTGCATTAGTTTCCTATTGCTGATGTAACAAATTACCACAAATGTAGTGTCTTAAACAACACAAATTTCTTCTCTTACAGTCCCAGAGGTCAGAAGTCTGAAATCAGTTTCACTGGGCTGAAGGCAAGGTGTCAACAGGACTGCATTCTGTTTTGGAGGCTCTGAGGGAGAATCTGATCTCTTGCATTTTTCAGGTTCTAATGACCACCTGTATTCCTTGGCTTGTGGCCCCTTTCTCCATCTTCAAAGTGCATCACTCCAATTTCTGCTTCTGTCATCACATCACCTTTTCCTCTAATTTGACTCCTCCTGTGTCCCTCTTGTAAGGATAATCTGGAATAATCTCCCCACCTCGAGATCCCTAATCATATCTGCAAAGTCTCAGGTATGGGTGAGACCCTGGACAGGATCCCTCCTGGGGCAAAATTCCCTCCATCTGTAAAACTAGAAAAGAAATCCTCTGCTTCCAAAACACAAAGGTGGTACAGGCATAAGATTCAGGTTATAGACGTTCCCATTCAAAACGGGAGAAAATGGAAGGGAATAAAGAATCAGCAGTCTCTAGCAATTTTGAAATCCAATGAGGCAAACTCCACTAGGTGTCAGGGCCTGGGAAAAACCTTCTACGGTTTGCAGTTCTGCCCTCCACATGCGAAACAACAAGAAGACAAACATAAAAACTTCAAACCTGACTTCACACCATATATAAAAATAACCTCAAGATGAATTATAGACCTAAAGAAGTATTGCTAAGTAAAAAAGCAGGCGCAAAAGAGTGCATAGTGTGCGATTCAACATATATGAGATTCCAGAAAGGACAAAGTTAGAGTGACAGAAAGCAGATCAATGATTGCCAGTGGGGGGGGGGGGAGGAGAGGAGGGATTTGATTGATAGCAAAGGGTGGGAGGTAACTTTGTGGGGTGATGGAAATATTCCATATCTTGTTTGTGATGATGGTTCACAACTGTAGAGAGAAAGAAAGAGCGAGAAAGAGAGAGAAAGAAAGAAAGAAAAAGAAAGGAAGGAAGGAAGAAAGGGAGAAAGAAAGAAAGAATAAGAAAGAAAGAAGGAAAGAGGGAGGGAGGGAAGAAAAAGAAAGGAGAAGGAAGAAAAAGAAGAAAAAGAAGGAGAAGAAAGAAAGAGGGGAGAGGGAGAAGGGAAGAGGGAAGAGAGGAGGGAGCAGAGGTAGGGAAGGGGAGGGAGGGATGGGGAAATGAAGGAGGGAAGAGTTAGATCTAACAGGCCTAGGGTGGGGTGTGACCGCCATCAGTCAGAGGGGCCAGCAGAGCCCCCTGGACAGGTCTACTGGAGTTTTGGTCCCTAAACTGCTGGGGAAGTCATATCCTGCCCTCACCCTTCTAGAACAGAAAAGTGATCAGGACACCTGGATTTGTATCCCGGACGTTTCATCAAGCAGTCGAGTCCCTTAGCAAAGCTCTTCCCTCCTGCTTTGTCTCGGTTTCCTCGAGGGCAGGGATTTTAGTCTGTGCTCAACTCCAGCAGTGCCTGGCACGTAGCACACACTCCATACACGTAAGCGTCTGTGTTCTTCTCATTTTGTTTCTAAGCAAATGGAGGGTAGGGCGCATAGCCCAGCTCACTCAACAGAGGGGCAGAACCACAGTCCAGCCCCACACAATTTGGCCCCAAAGCCCAGCTGTTCAACCACCACAGGGACTGCCCGGCGTGGGGTCCCTGGGGGCTCAGCTCAGGTCACCACCTTCAGAGAGGCAGGCCTTCGGTGGGCACTAATCCGCATTGGTCTCGGGTGGCTTCTGGTGGCTTCTCTTTTTTTCTTTTTTTTGCGGTACGCGGGCCTCTCACTGTTGTGGCCTCTCCCGTTGCAGAGCACAGGCTCCGGACGCGCAGGCTCAGCGGCCATGGCTGACGGGCCCAGCCGCTCCGCGGCATGTGGGATCTTCCCGGACCGGGGCACGAACCCGCGTCCCCTGCATCGGCAGGCGGACTCTCAACCACTGCGCCATTCTGGTGGCTTCTGATTCTCTCTGGTCAAGAAGCTGCCTCTGCTCACCACACACAGGCCTCTAGTGGGCCCTCATTTCCCCGTTACAGTAGGCATGAATAGCTCAGGCTCTGGAGACCAGCAGCCTGGGTTCAAATCCTGGCTCTGCTGTTGCTTCTCTGTGTGTCCTTGGGCAGGGACACAGTTTCTTCACCTGTAAAGAAGGGAGGATGGTATTACCTAGTCCAAGAACTGTGGGGATTCAATAAGGGAACCCGGGTGAAATGTGGAGAGCAGTGTGTGGGCCTGATGAGTGCTGGCCATTGTCACTGTTAACCACCGGCACAACACCTGGCCCGTTGCTGCCTCTTGTCCTTCCAAAGCCCCAGGCCCCTGCGCACCCGACAGCAGGGCTCAGCGGAGACTGACTGCTTTCCCAGAGGGCCGGCCCAGCCCCTCCCACCCCATCTCAGAGCCCTGCCCACCCAGGGGGCTCAGGCACTGTCCCCAGTCAATATGCCCAGCTGATTGTGGCTTTGGGGTCTCGACCACAGGTCCAGCCGGGACTGGGAGCCGGTGGAGGTGACAGTGGGGGGAGAGTGTGAGCCGGGTTCCCAGGTACCCCAGGGCCACTGCTATGGGCCCAGAGCAGGCTTTGCTCTGCTGACACCAGCCCTCGCCCCCAGGGGTGAGGGTAGAGACGGGTCAGGGATGGGGGCAGGCAGAGGGCAGGGGTCCCATGACCAGTCTCAGCTGTACCAATGCCTTGCTGGGTGATCTTTGCCAGGCCTCTTCTCTCTGTGCCTCCTTTCCTTTTGTACAATGGAGGGAATGGGAGTGGCGGCAAGCCCGGGCCCCTCTGCCTCAAGCGCTATTATAAGAGAAAAGGATCGGGGTTCTGTCTGGTGCTGAGAGCTGG
Source organism: Grampus griseus (assembly GCF_964374135.1). Taxonomy (NCBI): domain Eukaryota; kingdom Metazoa; phylum Chordata; class Mammalia; order Artiodactyla; family Delphinidae; genus Grampus; species Grampus griseus. Next base: position 163,926,707 of record NC_139017.1, on the reverse strand, counting down.
GCCCTGTGATACGTGCTCATGACAGCCCATTTTGCAGACGAGGAGAGTGAGGCTAAGATGTTCCTAAGAGCTTTCTCTTTGGGGAGGTCAGTTTCACCACGAAGCTCATTTCAGAAGGCTTGGGAAAGTGATCAGCCTGGCCTACAGGCTCCCTGGAGGAGGCCAGTTCCCAGTTTTAGGAAGAAATTATTTTCTTCTTAGGCCAACCTCAGCAAAGACTTTGCCCTGCCCAAGCTCCTTTACCTGGAAATCAATGTGGGGTTACTTTTTTTCTACGTCCTGTTTTTCACAACTGACACAAGAGGGACAATCCAGGATGCTTTCTGGAGAGTGCTGGCTCCCACTCTCAGCCCACCTCTGCTGCAGCCGCCAAAGCTCGGCTCCGATCTGCCCATCCGCCTCCCATGGTATCAGGGGGGTGTTTATAGAAACCCTTGCCCAGTTTGGGTATCCCCCAGGGCAGCCGCATCTTGGCAAAGGCTTGACCCCAGCACATTCTTTGGGGAAGGGGCTGTAGAGCCCGCTGACTCCAGGGCTGGAGCAGAAGCTTCGACTTCACAGCCTTGGCCCCTGAGCAAGGCTGGCCCTCATCCCGACCCCCCTCCAGCTACTTCCTGCAGTCCCACTACTGCACACACCACCGAACCTCGTCCAGGGTGAGGCCGGCGGGGCCCAGACCCAAACCCACAGCAGCGCAGCTTCCTGGGAAGGCAGCATTTCCAGAGCACCAGCTCTTTAGAGGACGCTTTCAAAGCCCCCATCCAGTCCCCGCTCAGCATGAAACCCTGTCACCCCAGCCTAGCCCTCTGTGTGGTCATCTGAGACACTGAACCCATAATACTAACATGGTTAGGGAGTTGGGGTGGGAGAGGCTCCAACCCTCAGTAAATATCACTGCTGCACTAAGCACTTTAAATGCATCATCTCATTTTAATCCCAAACAAGCCTATGAGAGAGGTGCTGCTATTAACCCCATTTTACAGATGATGGAAACTGAGGCTCAGAAAGGTTAAGTAACTTACCCAACATCATCCAGCTAGAAAGTGGAGGGGCCAGGATTAGAACCCACTTATTACAAGACATTGGCCCCTCCAGGCAGAGCCGAGTGCCCCCCGCCCCCTGCTGCCCCCCTCTGATTTCTCCCTGGACGCATCTCATCCTACCCCTGGAGACCTGTCCTGAGCAGCAGTGGCAGCACTGGGCTGCACACACGGCCAGAGTGTATGTGTGTGGAGTGCTGTCACCCCTCCACCCAGCCCTGCAAGACCTTCCTTCCTGCCCTTGCCCTGCTCAGACCAGGGCTCCCCACTCCTAGAGGGGCCCTATCTGGGTTCCCTCTTCACCCTCACATCCCCAGCTTCCATCCTGCCATCCAGAGCTGGGCTGTCCATCCCAAGATGCCCTCGGGATTCTGTTTGCTTCCAATTCCCAGGCCACCAGCAGATCTATTACTCCTCTCATTCCTATGATTCATTTATTCAGTGGGCTTAGGGGCAGTCAGGAAGCCCTAGGGACTTGGGAGTGAATGGATTGGCCAAGGGCCAGGCCCAGCCTCTCTGTGCACATTAATGCCTCATCAGGTCTCTGGAAAGGTCAGCACTGTGGAGGCCTTGGGCTGCACGTGGTTGCTGTGGTCAGTCCTGGGGCAGGAGCCAGTGTCCAAGGCCACATCTACCTGCCCTGGCATCAGTCCCTGGTCACCAGAAAAGGCTGGGAGAGGCGGAGGAGGAACTGGGGGTAGGTAAGCCCCTTGGGGGTCCTCTAGTTACCCAGAAACCCCAGGGATAGGCAGGATCAGTCCTCTGGAGAAACCCCCACCTACACATAGTCTCCCACACCCCTCCTTTCCTGGCCCCTGAGACATGGAGGCAGCAGGAAGGGTGGCAGAAGGACCCAAGATGTGAAGTTCAAATATGAACGGTCAGCCACAAGCACCCCTCCCCCCATGACCATGACCATCACCGAGGCCCATGGGCACCCACACCCCTCCTTGCTGCCCTTGCTGTTTTCATTTGCCAGTCACCACCCACTCTCAAGGTCCCTATGTTGTGAAGGCACCCCAAGCCTTGGGAGGTAAGAGTAACAGCCCCCTTCATACCCTCCCTACAAGTCCTTTTGCTCCTCCTTGGAGGTGACCCCTATGAACAGCTCGGCATCTACTCTACAGACCCTTTTCTGTGCATTTATAAAACCTATGTAGATATTATTTAGCTCTTCACATACCATACATAGTTTTCTCTGACTTGCTTTTTTTTTTTTTATGCGGTACGCGGGTCTCTCACTGTTGTGGGCTCTCCCGTTGCGGAGCACAGGCTCCGGACGCGCAGTCTCAGCGGCCATGGCTCACGGGCCCAGCCGCTCCGCGGCAAGTGGGATCTTCCCGGACCGGGGCACGAACCCGTGTCCCCCGCATCGGCAGGTGGACTCTCAACCACTGTGCCACCAGGGAAGCCCTGACTTGCCTTTTTTGAAGTTGCATGGATATCTTTCCATATTTGGGTCTACAGATCTGTCACCATCATGATTAGCCACTGCAGATTTTATGCTGAAAACAAGACAAAACAGAAAAGCAAAAGCATCCACATGCCATAGCTTTTTCCTTAAGTACATAAATTCAGAAGTAAAAGCCCCCAAATACGCTGTGCCCTTGGTACCCTCTCCCTAAGATTGTGGAGTCTCTGCTGTATAGGAGGTGTCTGCCCCGTCAGACATACACAAGCACTTCCTTACACGTCAGAACCATGCTGCTCCAGTTGCCCTCTGATTAGCTTTTCTATTTAGCAGTGTGTCTTGCAGGTTTCTCCAGATCCATATATTTTGATGTTACTTGATCCTGTTCAACTGCTGAATATTACTCCATTGTATGGACATACCATGTCATATCCACTATTCCCACTCTGATGGGCACTTCAGTTAGTTCCAAGCCTTTGCTATTGCTGAAATGAATAGCCTTCCATATATGTTGTCTCTGTGTCCTCCTTCTGAGGTCTGAAGTCTGAGCAGCTGGGGATGATTTGGTGGCAGGGGATGGTCAGTTCGTAAGGCGGCATTTTCCATAGCACACACACCCACAACCCCGCCTCCTCAGCCGGCGGGGACTCAGCAAGCCTCCGGGGTCTACAGATAAACAGGCGAGCTCCTTGGTCCGCATTTAGCAAGCATGTTACAGAGCTGCATCGCCCACGGTGACAACAGCCCGGGTTTGGGGGCGGCAGAAGCAGCTTCTGTGTCCCTCCCCTGGCATCCCCTTGCCCAGCTGCCCCTCACCATCCTTCCTCCAGCAATGTGGTCACCTGGAGTGGGAGGGGGGACCACAGCCCTTCTGGATAGCCCTGGCGAGGCCTTAGAGGCCAACCTGACAAGGAGGCTGCTCCCAGGCACGGTCTCCGGGGTCCGGGTAGCTGTTCAGCTGCTTTTCTGTCCAATTGCGTCAAACTGCTGCAAAGCTAAAACGCTCTAAAACCGAAGCAGGAAAATTGGGTCCACTATTGATCCTCATTGCTGTGTGACCTCTGTGACCCCTGTTAGCCACAACCCAGCCAATAGCAACGGACCTAAAAACAAAGAGTGTTTGTAGTAGGGGGAGAGAAGGAGATGAAGACCGGGCCGAGGTAGGGGACAAGGGGACCTTTCCTTTGCCCCCAGAAAACTTCGCAGGAAAAAGATTGGCAGGAAAAAAGCAGTGGGAGGAGGGCAGCCGTGGGAACCTCTGGGACCTCCGTTTCCACGGGTCTTGGGGAAACGACCTCAGGCCATTTTTGTGCCACATCTGCAGTTCCAGCAACCAGCCTACTATGTGCAGGGCCCGGGCTGTTCGTTAAAGTGTATAATGTCCTGTGCACGTTAAAACTCATGTTCCAGAAACAGAATCCGGGGTAGTCAGGGCCAGGGCCTTGGAGAGTAAACAGACTGGCAGCAACCAAGCTGGCTCGGAGAAATATGGGTTCCTGAGTCACCCTGGAGACCCTGATTTGGCATGTCTGGGGCAGGGCATGTCTGGGGTGGGGCCTGAGCACATGTATTGTAAAAAAGTTTCCAAGCTCAAGACCCTTACTTTCCAACACAGCTGTGTCCTCTGGCGTCTTGGGAGCGGCAGAGGGACCCAGGGTTCCTTCAGGGGTGAGGGGCCTGAGCGGGTGGAACTCCAGGCTCCTTAGCTCTTCAACAGGGGTGCCGTCTTTCTCGTCTTTTCTTGTGCATTCCCCTGGGTGGATGACATCTTCAATGGACCATAAGACACACCATAGTTTTATGTCCCTCGAAGAAAAGCATTGCCAGTTAAACGAAGACAAACTGTGGATTGTAAAATGCATCTCAACTTCCGAGATGTGAATTCCAGAATCCACAAAATAGTGGTATGGTGGTCACGCCCTTCAGTGACATTTTACAGCTCTTAGGGACGTGTTCTTACCTCTCCCAGGTGACCCTTAAGGCCCCGGGCACTCTGGCCCCACTCACATCTCCAGCCAACTCCACCTCAAATTCTCCCCTTCTCTGTGCTCCTGTCCCTCAGGTGATCCACCTTCTTTCAGGCCCTTGTATCCTCCTTGTTCCCTCCTACCAGAGGGCCTTTGCACAGGCTGTACACTCTTCCTTTTCCTTCTTTTTTTTTTTACTTTTTTTTTGTGGTACGCGGGCCTCTCACTGCTGTGGCCTCCCCCGTTGCAGAGCACAGGCTCCGGACGTGCAGAATCAGCGGCCATGGCTCACAGGCCCAGCCGCTCCGCGGCATGTGGGATCTTCCCGGACCGGGGCACGAACCCGCGTCCCCTGCATCGGCAGGTGGGCTCTCAACCACTGCGCCACCAGGGAAGCCCTCCTTTTCCTTCTTAACCTGCTCATTCTGAAAACAAACCTCAATGGCCACTTCCTTAGGAAGACCCTCCCTGATCATCTCTGTTAGCTCACAGCCTCCCCCCACCACACACCACCACCATCGTACAGTCTCGTGGCCTCTCCACAGTGCTGGTTGCAGCTGTAATCTCACCTTGTTGTGTGTGATTGGGTGGTGAATGCGGGACTACCCTGTCCGACTGTGAATCCCATGCAAGTAGGGACTGCCCTGGCTTGACTTGCTACTGAATCCCTTGCATCTAACACTCTGCCTGGCACATGGTAGGTTCACAGCAATCTACACGGGCTGGTACCTGTCCCCTCCTACGTGGGGCTCCAGGTTTCAGTGCCTTGAAGGGGCAAAGTCTTAGGGGCAGCCTGGGAGAGAGGCCTCACTGTCGCGTGCTGGCCTCATCGACGTGGCCGTGGGGATGGGAAACTGACAGCTGTTGCAGATGCCTGAGTGACGGTTGCCCCAGCTCCTCCGCCCCGGCTTCCTCGCTGGGTCTCAGCCCAGCAACCTGTGCTCAGCTGCCCTGTGGAGCTCAGTTCTGCTTTCCTGCCCCTCCTCACCCCCACCTCCGCCTGCTGTTCACTCAGGAAACCAAACCAGAGGCAGACAAAGGAGAGGGGCAAGGACCACCTGCCCGTCTGTCCACCAAGCTAGCTGGACAAGGAGGGATCTAGGACATGACCAAGGAGAGACGAATCTGGAAAACTGCATTACCAAGAGCCTGGGGTTTGGAGTCAGGCTCTCTGGGTTTGAATCGCTGCCCCACAGGGGCAAATTCTTTCAACTTCTCTGAGCCTCAGTTTCTTTATCTGTCAAATGGGGATTATAGGAGCAGCTTTCCAGGGTGGTTTTGAGGGCTACATGGGGCAATGGACTTGACTGAGTGCCTCCTCAGTAAGCACCCGTGGCAGGGAAGCGCTTAGCACACGGTCTCACACTGTGGCGGTGCTGTTGTTACCCTGTCTGGGAGCCAAGGTCAAGCCCCCAGGGCCTGCTGTGTTCTCATCGACCCGGCTGCCCTCATTGATCTGGCCAGGGCCCCCTTGGGAGCCCTTTCTATGTGGACCCGCCGCCCTCTGCCCTTGGGTGGCTGCCCTTTGCCAAGTTCACGGTCTGGAGCATCTGGCCAGCTGGACCTCCTGCTAATGAGCCCCTCGCCCTGCCCAGACCAGCTTCCCCCACTCTGCGTCCATCCTGACCTTCCCGGGAAGTTCCCTCCTCCACTCCTGCCTCTACCGTAGCTGCTGCTGCCTGCCCTGTGCGCTCCTGTCTCTGGCTAGACCTCATCTGCAGACCCTGAACCCCAGCCTCTCCCCCTCTGACAGGTGTGTTTCAGGGCTGGACAGGTGGTCTGGGTTCAAATCTTGGCCACTTCCTAGCTGTTATGGACCTAATGTTTGTGTCCCCCACCCCCCAAAATTCATATGTTGAAGCCCTAACCCCTAATACGGCTGTATTTGGAGAGGGGACGGCTAAGGAAGTAATGAAGGTTAATTGCGGTCATAAGGTCTCACTGTCCTATAGGATTAGTGTCCTTATGAGGAAAGACACCAGAGAGCTCGTTCTCTCCTCCCTCTCTTTCTCTTTCTTTCTCTCTGTTTCCCTTTCTCTCTCCCCACCCCCTCCCCATATACCCACAAAGAAGAGGCCGCGTGAACACACACAAGATGGCAGAGGCCTGCAAGCCAAGACAAGAGGCCTTAGAATGAAACCCACCTCGCCAGCCCCATGATCTTGGACTTCCCAGCCTCCAGGGCTGTGAGAAATAAATCTGTTAGAGCAGCCGGAGCAGACTAAGACACTCGCTTTGTGACCTTGGGTAAGTTTCTCAGCCTCCCTGTGCCTCTGTTTCCTCAAAGGTAGAGTGGAGATGGGTTGCTGACTCCACAGGGCAGCCGTGCGGACCGGACGCATTGACTGTAAGGTGTGTGACAGCGCTCGGCCTTGACGGGGATGACACCAGTGCATGCTCCCATACATCCCCTGGACACACTCTCTGCTCCTCCTGGGACCCCAAGCCTCCCCTCCTTCCTAGCCCATCACTGGGGCCCCTAACTGGCCTCCCGCCCTGTCCATCTCTCCGCAGAACAGCTTGAGGTCCCCACCTGCTATTTGCATCAGAGCCTGAGCCCTCGGCCTGAAGAACCTGGGATTTCTCTCTTCCTAGATGGGTACCTCCTGTCCCTCCCTGACACGCACACGTGTGCACCTGCACATACACACACACACGCATGCGCGCACACACACACAAGCATTCTAAGCATGCCCGGGCTGGGCTGTGCCTCAGTTTACTCCCTTCCCCGGAAACCAAGTGCAGGAGGGCAAGGGGCACAGCAGGTGCTGAAGAACAAAAACACCTCAGATTCCCCCATGAGAAACGCGCCCCCGGCCTTTCCACCTCACAGGGTCTCTGTCCTTGGTGAAAGCCTCTGGCTTTGGCTCCGGGCACCTTGAATCCTAGCGATGCTGACGAGTGCTGATGGCTATTTGACTCTACTGTGTGCATCCCTTGACGTACACTGCCGTGTTCAATCCTGCCAACATCCTTCTGAGGGTGCTACTGGGACGATCCCCAGGGGATGAAGGAGGAAGGGTTGTAGGCTCAGCGAGGTGAGGTGACTGGTGGAAAGTGGCGGAGCTGGGATAGGTGTGCAAGGGAGGCTGACTCCAGAGCCCACACTCCACCACCTTATCCCACCCTGCAGCCGCTTTCCCAGGCCAGAGCATGGGCGAGGTTTCTGCCTGGAGTACTGCCTAGGATATTCCAAGAGCCAAGCTTTGCCCATGAGCCAGATGAGGAACTGGGCCCCCAGGGTAGGTGACAACACTGATCCCATGGACTGAGCACTTTGCAGTGTCAGCATAGGCCGGTGGGGACACCCTGCCACCCCCTCCTCTGGGCGAGCTCTGGTCCACCCCTAGGCTCTCTGCAGAATCATCATCTCCCAGCTGCTTTCCAATGTCCCTTTCTCGGCTTTCGCCCACACGTGGCATGAAAAACTGTCTTGGGAACTCCTTTAGGGCACGCGGGCAGGGATGTTGAGGACAATAGCCGCCCATCACTGAGCGCCCCTCCCCCAGACTGCCTCTGAGGAGCCGGTGGGTTTCCTCCTTTCTGACACCAATGCTGATGTAACTGACCACATCTTCGTTTTTGCCTTGGCTTCTGGGAAGCTCAAAGTCAAATTTGGAGCTCAACCTGAGCAACTACCTTGCCCTTCTCTGTGAGTTTGACTGTCTATTTCTGTTCCTATGTTCTTATTTCCCAACTCTCTGTTTCTACCTTTCCCTCTCTCCCTCCCTCCTCCCTCCCACCCTCCCTCCCACCCTTCTCCCTCCCTCAATCCCTCCCTCCCTCCTTTCCCTCTGTCCCTCCCTCCTCCCTCCCTCCCTCCCTTCTTTCCTTCTTCCCTTCCTTCCTCATTGTGTGCTAGGTCCCTGCCCTTGAAGCCCGCTCTGGACCAGGGAGGATAAACACATGAAATGAAGAATCCCAAACATAATTATATAATTATAATAAGATTAGCAGGATCAGGTGGCAGGACCACCTGCCAGGGGCTTCACAGCCTCAGGGTTTGGGGAAGGCTTTCCCAGAGGCACAGCCCTGGAGCTGAGGTCTGAGGGGTATGTAGAAACGTGTGGGTAAGGCACAGGGCGCGGAGGGTGGCAGCCAGCCCTGTGCTGAGAAGATGCTCTTTGAGCTGGAGGACTGAGGAGCTCGGGCCCGGGGCCCGGAGCACAGAGATCCAGGGCAGAGTGGCTGCAGAGAGGGAGGTCAGAGATGTGGGTAGGGCCAACCTCGCAGGGCCTGGAAGGCTGTGGTTTATCCAGAGAGCAGAGGCTAAAATGATATCCTTACATGACGTGTAACAAGGTGTGTGCTCTAGTGGTAAGTATAAAGCCCGTGTTGAAACGCGGAATCTAGACTGGCAGAACCGTGCTGGTGGGAGTGAGTCTCCTAGATCGCTTTCTTCCTGGGAAAAGCAGAAACCTTGCCTCCTTTGGGGGATAATGAAGACAGTTTGTCTGGGTTTGGTGAAGGCATGGGAGGAAATCAGAGGCTGAGAAGGGTTGGGGGAGGGGTGGGGGAGGCATCACTGAAAGGAGAAAGCAGTCTGGAAGATTCGAGTGTTGGTTCGGCTTGTGGCCTTGAGAAAGTCCCGTCGCCCTTCTGAGCCTTGGTTTCCCTCTGTGGATGGTGGAAGGGGCTCCACAAGGGCCCCGCCAGTCAAAGCTTTATGCCTTGACAGTGAACTGCGAAGCTGGTCAGACAGAGCCCCCTGACAAAAGGCCTCCTCGCCAAGTCCAAGATCAAGGTCCCCAGAGTGCTTCCACCCCAGCCGTAGCCCAGCCCCTGAGCCGCCCTCCACAGAAGTGGGGAATGGCGACAGAGAGTCTTGGTAAGCCATTAGGGCCTGGGCTGTGTCACAGATTTAATGACGTTGTGTTGCTTTAATAGCCAGCACGGCAATCCTGCCCTCGCGCTCCCTGGAGAAAATCCGCGCACCACTGGGGGCAGGAGGCCTCTCAGCCTGCCCCAGTCCCCAGGCCAGGTCTCTCCAGATGTGGCTTAAGGATCTCTTCCGGGTCAAACACCTCCAGAGTCAGCATCGCTTCTTGGGAGGGAGGCTGTCCAGGCATTTGACCTCAAGGTTGGATCAAGGGGGTGAAGCGGAAGTAGGAAGCGATGGAAGGCAGAAGTCTGCGCTCTGGAACTGGCTCTGGCTGTAATTTGCTGTGTGCCTTTGGGTAGGTCACTTCCCACTTCTAAGCCTCAGTTTTCCCATCTGTAAAATGAGCGTGTTAGCTTGGCCCTGTGATAAGCAGAGGCCAGGGTGGGATTAGATATACAAGAGATTCACTGGGGGAAACAGCTGGGAAGCCTAACGTGGAGAGGGAGCAGTGGGCAGGAAGGGCTCCCAGAGCAGGACACAGGCCTGACACCTCCGCTGTGCTCAAGTATCGTGTAGGGGGACCGGGGGAGCTGGCCTGAGTGCCAACATGGCGGTGGGTCCAGAGCGGTGGCAGCTGTGTCCTCAGCCGCTGTGCTCCATGTGGTAGGCCCTCCTGAAGGAGAGCTGGGGGACACATCTCCACGGTCCCCGCAGCAGGGACCCAGTCCCCACCCGGCTGTGCTGTGGGACTCTGGCTGAGTTGCTGTGTAAACTGGGAAGTGCTGTCTCCACGTGTCCGTGTGCTGATTATGTCGCAGGAGCCAGTGTAGACCCAGCCCAGGGGAGAATCTGACAGTGAGTCTGGGGCAGGGCTGGGGTGAGAGGACGGCCCCATCACCAGCCTGGGACAACTCCAGGGCCAGGCCGGCCTCACACTGCCCATCAGGCCACACCGTGAAGGCTGAGGGCAAGTGGAGGTGGGACCGAGGCAGGCCTGGAAGGTCAGTGTGAGGAGCTGGATGAGGCCTCAATCTGTGGACAGGAGGGAGCCGTGGACAGGCCGGGCCGGCAGAGCGGCTGGTGGCGCTGGGCCTCAGGAAGGTTAACTTGGCTTCGGTTGACCCGTGGATCCGGCCAGGAAAGCCAGAGGCCCAGGGCTGTCAGGGCTCGGGTGGCCAGGCCTGGGGCCCGCATTTCCCACCCCCAGGGCCCCGTTGACCACAGGGATTTTCCACCTTGGGCTGAGCCTCTCTGGCCCTTCCCTGGAGACACCTCTTACTTCTCTATTCACGGCCGGCAGGAGAGCGGCTCCCAGGCTGGGCTGTGGGACTCGCCATACGGGCCACACTCCCCATGCCAAACCCCAAGCCTGGTTCCCTTTCTGGAAGTCACGGCAGAAAGAAGGCCCAACTTCCTGAGTGTTCGCCCTCCTCCTGGGCCTTTGTTCCCCAAACACCCTATGAGCCCTCTTGGGCCCCACTGAGCCCAGCACCCCAGGAAGCTCCTTGGTCCTTCTTCCTCATCACGACAACTCTTTAAGGTTTCCTCGCTGTGGGCCAGGGACCAGGTTGAAGGCTTTCCTGAATTAGCTCCTTGAATTTCTATGCAACCCTGTGAATAGTGTACTTTCCTTTCTATTTTGCACATGAAGAAACTGAGGCCAGAGAAGTTCACCCCCTTGTCCACAATTGGTCAGGGAACTAGAATTCAAATCCAGATCTCTTCAGTCCAAAAGGTTACCAGTAAAGAAAAATAACTATCCCTCAACTCTTTCCCCTCTTGACAGTTCTCAAGTACATTTTATTTCAAACCTAGACCAAGCTGGAGAAGTATATTTTTCCCATTTTGCTGGTGAGAAAACTGAGGCCGGAGAAAAGCAGTAGCCCAAACTCACACACGTGGTCAGGGTTGGACAGGAGGGGCCTGGCCCACTGCCCCTTGCCTCCACAGGCCAGAAACAGAAGATGGGGCACCATGACCCCAACTCCTCGGCTGCAGCAGCCCGAAGGGTGCTCAGAGCAGGACAAAAAGCAGAGATTTTTCCTTGTGACACTTTTGCCTTGCCCTCTGGGTAGGGACAGACCTGAGTCAGCCAGTCTGTCAAGGCAGAGATGTCCCTTATAAGAGTCCGGGAGCCAAAACCTGGGGAGAGGCCCTCAGGACACCTTTTGAAGGTTCTTTCATATCTTTTCTTTTAAGAAACGTGTTTCCTGTTTAATTACAAAAATAACACATGCTCGTTGTAACAGTTTCCTACTCTTGGCCAAGCTGGTTCTCCATCCCGCCTCCCATCCTTCCTCTGAGAAGCAACCTAGCTGCACGTAGAGGTTTGATCTGGAATCCTCCTGCCCTTTCAATACTTCGTGAGACGAGTGGAATTTGGTTTTTTCTCTATTATAAAAACGGGCTCAGGCACACAGTGGCAAATTACTTTTTTCAGTTACTATACAATTTCCATACGAAGCCTGCCGTTACAGCATGCCGTTGACCTCGTTCTGTTCAGCCGCCGGAGGTCTCGTTGGAATGTTCTGGAGTGGCGGCTGTTCCGTCGATGGGCAGGGACATGACCCCTTCTGGTTGTGCTGCTCTTACAAGCAAAGCTTCTGTGAATTTTCCAATACGTCTCATCACCGTCGGATAATGCTCCCAAAGGTAGAGGCAGAATGTCACAGCGGTTACGAGCGCGGACACAGGAGCTGGCTCTGTCACTTAGCAGCTGGGTAACCTTGGACAGGGTAGTCTCTCTGAGACTCAGTTTCCTCATCTGGAAAATGGGGATAAGAACAGTGCACCTGCCTCAGAGGTCCTTGTCAGAATTCAGTGAGTTCATACACATAAAGCACTTAAAACTGCCTGGCACAGAGAAAGCGCCGCTGGCTCTTTTTATTACTTCTAGGAGGGGGACGGCTGGGTCTCAGGGTTTGTGCGTTTTTCAGTTTGACCAGGTTTTGCCAAAGAGGACTCTGCCCCTGGGGGCCTCTTGCTCTCACAGCCGCAAGGATACTGGCTCCCCCCAGACACCAGTAACCCCCACGCAGGGCAGTCCCTACCCTCTGGAAGGTTAATCATTAGAATTGCACCCCCCTTCACTGGGCCCCATGCTGCAGTTTAAGCTCCCCCATTCTCTGGGCAGAGCTGCAGACTCCCGTGTACTTCTAGGCCCTGCATTTAACCTATAACCAAGACCCACAGACCCCCGTCTTCCATCTTCTAGGACCATTTTCCCACTAACAAGCCCTCCATTTAAAAAGGCTCTCTTGCCGTGATGAAAAGGAAAAAACCCCTGGCCCAGAGGTCAGGGGAGACTGACCTCGGTGACGAACTCAGCCCTCCCCGCTGAGAGATGAGGGCAGGGCCGGTAGCCCCTCCAGCCTGGTTTCAGGGCCAGGACCGGGGGGGGCCAAGCCAGGGCCACAGGGCTGCTGACTCTCCGCTTTCTGTAAGTGTCAGGTTGATGCCAAACAGCGAGGGCCTCCTCAAACTTTACATCTGGGGCACCTTGCCAACCTCACCCTCGTCCTGGCCCTGCTCAGTTTTCTTATCTGAAAAATGGGAGTCCTAACTGCAGCCTAGAACCTCAGAGTAGCCAGTGAGAGAGAGTTGAGAGTACAAAGGGCTTTGCAAACTCTCAAGTGCTGGGTTTAGGGTTATCGAGCAAGGTGGGTGTGAAGCAGGATAGGGTGATTCTGGCTGCGGTAACTCGGAAACCCCAATTCAGGAAAACTACCCCCGGAGGTAGGTGCGTGATTCAGAGAGGAGGCCCCGGGGATGTGTGCGTGGGATACAGGGTGTGCGCTCCTGATTGAGGGCAAAAGAGATTCACCTGGAACCTCACTCCTTAAGACTTTGGGGAGCACCCTAACCCCTTTATCTCTGGGGGAGCAGCATCTCTTTGGGCATAAAGACCCTGCAGCCACCATAGCCCCTGGGGCTTTGTGTGAGGTTTGAGGCCAAAGGCAGGGAAGTCAGAGATGGTGCTGGGGCTCCACCCCCAGCTCCAGACCACAGCAGGGGCAGCGAGAGAGGGGCAAGCAGAGGTCCGGGCAGCGGGAGGAGGCCATATGCCCTTTCTTAGGCAGGAAGCTTGCTCACTCTTCTCCTTCTCCAGCCCAACTTTACTTTTACTGACTCTTCAAAACAACCCTAGGAAGTCATATTATCATTAGCTCCATTTTTAAGTACGAGGAAACAGGTTCAGAGCGGGGAAGTGTCTTACCCAAGGTCCTGGCTCAAGAACCTACCAGAATCTGGGCAGGTTGAAGACTTGTATTTGATCTTCCAAGGAGACAGCTTAGGGCATCCCAGCCTCCCCCCCACCCCCACCCCGGAAGCATCCTGAGCTGAGGGAAGCAGACCCGGCCTCTCCGGAGCACTGGGTGAGTGGGTGCTGGGCAGGCCAGGCTGCAGGACCCCCCTCACCCACCCTACACCTGCCCCTCCCCTGAGCCTCACCCCGCCCCCTCCCCCTTGATGGCGATGGTCACAGCTGGGCCTGGCCGCATTAGCACCATTTTCACTAACCACTCCGAGGCCTGGGGGGGGCAGATGGGCTCCCCCGGGGCCCAACCCTCTTTACTACACAGACTCCACCCTCCCCACCATGGAAGCCACAGTCTTCCCTGCCCTTCCACCCTGAGCCCTCAGTCCATCCCGGAGGCCCTGCTGGGGTAGCCGGGCTTCCACCTCCAAGCTGCCCTAAAGGTCCTGGCCTTGGGACTGGGGGTCAGCCCCAATATCACAATGATATCATCAGTGATAACAAGAGCCACCTCCTATCGAGGGAGGGTTTTCAGGCTGATGGCTGCTGGGCATATTATGTGTGGGGGAAATTGTTTGCCCTCACAGCACTTCCAGAGATATTAACCGGACCCATTGGACAGCTGAGTAAACTGAGGTTCTTTGTTTAGTTTCCTCCAGAAGCAGACCTCGAGACAAGAGCTTACCGTGAATAGTGTATTTAGGAGGTGACACCAGGGAACACTGGTAAGGAAGAGGGGAGATGAGGCAGGGGAGGGCAGAAAGCCCTGAAGGGTGAATCATCCAGCAAATTACCGCTGCAGCAACTGGAGGTGATCCCCTTGGGGAACGTGGGAGATGGTGCGAAATATGCCTCAGAATTATCCCAACTGAAGGGTGAAGGAGCTGGGATATTTGTCCTCCGGTGCCCTGTGTTTCATTGCCTGAGGGGGGCTTCACGGGCATTCTTGCTCCAGGACTCACAGCCTGGCCCGTGAGCACCTATCTTGCTCCACAGCCAGGGAAGGCCCTCAGGAAGAGTCGTGGAGTTTGCAGTAAGCAGCCCTGAGTGTGAAGAAATGAGTGCCAACGGGACACAGCCAGGCATCTGCAATGTCTTCTTTACAGAGGCTCAGAGAGGGTAACCACTTGCTCAAGGTCACACAGCTTGTCCGTGGCAGAGCCAGGATTTGAACCCAGGTCTGTCTGATCCAGAATTTTAATCCTCAGCGTAGGAGTGGGACCAGGACTAGGGGCTGAGTGTCTGATGGAGGGTCTGCAGCTCAGTTCAACCTTCTGCCACACCAAGGAAGCCTTGCCCCTTGCCCAGGAAGATGGGGAGAGAGGCAGCAGCAGGCTCCTATGTTCTCCGAAATCCTTCCTTGCCCCCATCCTTGCCACTGGGATGTTGGGAAGCTCAGATAGGTTCATTCTGCCCTGGGGCAAAGCAGAGAGACAGTAACGCCCAGGCCACAAGGGTGAAGGGGTGAATGAATGACTGCAAAAAGTCAACGACAGAGTCTCAAAGCTCAAGTCCTCTTACAGGACCCAGCCTTTCACCTCTTCCTGCAATCCTAGCCACCAAGTCCCGAGAAAGCCCCAAAGTCACCACCTGCAGCCCACGGGCAGCAAACGTGTCATTGTGCTTTGCATGTCACCGTGCTGTTAAATTTTTTGAGTTTTGCCAACATTTCACAATTGTAGAACTTCACATAAAAGCTCAAAGTTTTAGCTTCGCTTGAGAAAGCAGAAGTTCTGACAAAATGAGGTGCACCTTCCTGCACAGTACGGGCTGAGTGCTGGTTGCCTCTTGGGACCAGGCATGGGCTCTCCAGGTTGTCACAGTCTCCAGCACTCCCTCTGCTTCCCTGACACTGAAGCCAATGTCAGCTTCCCGCTTTGCAGCTTGAGCTGTGGTTTTAATGCCACATACATGACCCCTGGAAGCCTGGAAGTTTCAGAGGAAAATACCTTCAACTGCAACCCTGGAGAGCTGGGTTTTGACTTGCTGTGTGACCTCAAGCAAATCCCTCCCCCTCTCTGTGCCTCAGTTGCTTCCTATATGAACTGAGGGGCAGACAGATGATCTAAGAGCTCTTCTTGCCCACAGTGTCCCAGGCTTGATAAAGAGGCCTGGGGAGCCAAGCAGGCCTTCCTTGGCTCAGAGCACTGGGTGGGATGTAGGACACAGCTGCGAAGAGCTCACTCGCTCCTGACACTCCAAAGCTGCTTCCAGGTGCTCAGGCCGTGGGCTCCACCGAACATTCCCCCAGCAGGGGGAGGAACCCCCTCAGATCCACGGCTCTCCGTGCCCGGGTTTCCACAAGCATGTCCAGCAGGCCGGCGGCAGGTGGAGGAGTTGGACGTGGTCTCTGCTTCCACGGGCCATTAGTGTCAGAGCAGCAGCTACAGCAGAAGGAAAGCCACTCACCAGAGTAAAATTTAATACCCGAAGTTGGCTTGAACATGCGGGAAGCTATGGAGGGGCTGGGGTCCCCCCAACCCAGCCTCCTTCAGGTCAGCCCCTGAGAAGCCGTCAGCGGTGCGGGGGGCGCAGGGGAGAGGGCAGGGCCTGGGCCAGGCGCAAGAGGTGGCTGGCTGTCCAGGGAGTCAGTTCTGAGTCTAGGAAAATTCATCTCAACCCCAATTCTTCACACGCCTCCTCTGTGCCTGGCGCTGCGCTCTACGTCCAAGCGGCCACTTCCTAAATAGGAACAGACATCACCATCATCTTTGCTGCCACTGTGGTCGGTGCCTTCCCTAGCGACCTGGTAGGAGCACATCTGTGAGCCTCCTCCTGCTTTGTGGAATCACCCCCCTCTTGCTAGAGCGACTGTGAAAAGTAGTAACAACAAATTGGTGTCGAGAGCATTGGAGGTACCAAGCGGTTTGAGCTTTTCTCATGAGACACTGGGCATGACAGGGTCCACCCACCACGCTCCGGTGCACCCCACGCTCACACCCGTTTCCACACTCCCGCACACCCGCCCCTCGCTCCCTCCCGTCCCGCCCTGCCCCCCTCCTCCCGTCCCTGCGGCCAGCCGCCTCCCAGCATTCCCTGCAGCCAGCCCCCATGGCGCTGGGTCGGAGTCCCTGAAGCCCTGACTCCCACAGCCAAATCAAGTCAAAGACCAATTAATGTTCTGATACCTGTGGCCGGCTGAAGTGATGCAGAGCTGATGATTTCTTTTTCCATTTTACTCCAACTGTGGTTTCATTTTTTTCCCAGCCCTCCTTTGGTCAGTGGTTTTAGGGGCACTAAAGTTCACTTTTGTGGGTAACCTGCACTGTTAGCTGCTGATTTAATTAACTCAGCCTTTCTCTTCCTTGACCAGAACAAGGCCAGCCGGGCTGCTTTGCAGACACCCATCTGGACAGCCAACAGCCAGAGGCGTCTGGCGGGAGAGCGTGTGGTCCCTGGCAGACACTCGCCAGCCCTGGCCGTCATGCGCTCCATGTTTTCTGAAGCACTTCTGAGCCACTATCTCATGAGACTCCACGGGGTTTGGTTCCCATGTGACAGGTGGGGAAACTAAGGCTCAGAGATGTGAACCCGATGACCTGGGGCCACAAAGCCGAGCTGGGCTTGCAAGACAACTTTGTCTATTTCCATGGTCCTCTATTTCAGAGAGACAGTTTACTCCTGCAAAAGGTCCCCCATTGAAGGAGAGGAAGGAAAAGGCTGCAAGACACATAGGGATGATAAAGAGGAACAGGAGGAAGGGAGGGAGATGCTAGTTGAAATCACAGCCTCCTGGCTTCACTCCTGAGGTTCTTTCCCACGATGGAGCAGGCCAGAGTCTTTCATCCTCTGAGAAGTTTCCAGAATCCTAGCATGAATCTCTTAGTGGCCAGGTGAGGGGAACTTTCAGCCCTCAGCATTCAGTCCTCAAAGGCCTCTGTCCAGTGGACACCCGGTGCCACAGAGGACCCTCAGGGGAAGAGAAGCCCGGAGCAGGAGGGAGCAGGAAAGACCAGAGCAGACATCTGAAGAGGCTTTAGGAGGAAAGCTTTCAGCCAGGGACGTGCAAACAGCCGAGGCCAGGGAGGTGCTGAGAATTGTGGGGAGACTCGCTGTGTGACCTGACCTGAGTCCTTCCCCGTCCCTGGCCCTCAGATGCATTTGCAGATGCTCACAGCCAGCAATGACGGCCCTTTCTGTCTGTGCAGCTAGTGTTTTAGGGAACTCTGGCTGCTAGACTAGAGAAGGAAGGACCCTCGGCTTGGAGACAGACCCTCCTCTGCTCACCTTCTCACTCCACCTCCTCCGGGAAACACCCCACACCTCACCCACACCCATTCCTCAGTCTCTATTCAGGGCTCTGTGGACTCTTTCTTCTCTTCTCTTTTCTTTTTTTCTTTTCTTTTTTTTTTTGGCCACCAGGGTGAATCGTCAATTGATTTGTTATTTATCCCACTGACAACAAAGAGAGTGAAAAGGTAATAATTCTGGGCCCTGGGGTAATTCAATTCCTGTAGCACCGTCAGCTACATTAACTTACTTCCTGGATCTCAATTCAATTAGAGCAACATTCCCCAGCATTAATAAATCAATACTCATGCCATTTGGATATATTTTGAATGTCTTTCATTATACATTGCAGGTCGGGGATGGCTGTTGAATTGGAAGTTAATGGGACAGGACAAGGCAGGTGGGGCTGCCTGGGGAGAAGCTTCCAGCCGTTGACTCTAATTGCCTCTGCTGCAGAAGAGACCGTTAGTAAAACAGGGGCTGGTTAACTGAGTGAGCCCACTGGAGTTACCATGAGCTGCAGCTCCGGTCTGGGTGGATGGAGGTACAGAGGTTGGAGAGACTGTGTTCACCCACTCTTGTATTCATTCATTCATTCATCCACTCATCCATTCTCCCATCCATCCTCCCAGTCTTCCTCCATCCTCCTCTCATCATCCTTCCTCCCACATGTCCTCTCACTGTCCTGCAATCCCTCTTCACACCTCCTGCAAGCCTTCTTTTCATCTTCCTCCCATCCCTCCTCCTGGTTCCTCCTTTTATCCCTCCTCCTACCCCTTCTCCCATCCTTCCTCTCATCCTTCCTCCAAGTCATCTTCCCATCCCTCCCCGCCGTCTTCTTCCCATCCTTCTTCCTACCCTTTCTTCCAATTTTCTTTCCATCTTTTCACCCTTCTATCAGCCAGAACATTTTGCTGAGGGCCTACTAGACAATAGGCTGCAGAAGAGAATGTAGTGACCTTTACTGACTTCTGGGCTTTTATAGATGTATATCATACATGTTCGTCAACTTCAGAGACTCAGAATCTAAACAAATAGTTACAACACAATGTTCAAGGGCCACAGCATGAGCAATCAAAACACTTCTGTGCCAGAGAAGCCAAAGCAAGGCTCAGAGGAGAGCCAGGGGCAGAAACGCCCGAATCTAGGGGTTGGAGGAGAGCAAGGGGAGGGCTCCCCCGAGGAGGTGAAGCCTGGGGTAGGCTTTGCGGATGAGAAGGTCTTGGCCAGTTGGATTGAGGGAGATCAGGAAGTGCAGAGAGCCTGAGGAAACTGAGGACTGCAGGGCAGGGGCTCGCAAACACGTGTATGGAGGTAAATAAAAATATGGCTCCCAGGATCCTCTCTGGGGAGTCTCACCCAGGAGGTCTAGGAAGCGGTCAGAAATCATGGTCAGCAGGCACGGCCTGCATCTCAGGCTGGCCCTATCTGGTTGTGTGACTGAGTGAGACCCAGCCCTCTCTGAGCCTTCCTAGGTGTGCAGTCGAATTTCTCACTGAATAATGTCCCTTGAGATAGGCAAAATTGGTACCGTTTCCTGCCTTTGACAAATGAAGAAACTTAAAACCAAACAGGCAAGGGCTGAGCCACCGGTGGAGTCTCTGCCTTCCTCTCATGGAGGCTCAGGGCCTTTGCACCTGCTGCCCCTCTGCTTGGATCATACTCCCCACCAGGTATCCATGTGGTTGGCCCCTCCTCTTCTGTATTTGTTATTTATTGCTGCATAACAAATTACCCACAAGTTTGGTGGCTGAAAATGACAAACATTTATTATCACACAGTTCTTCTGGGTCAAGAAGCCAGGAGTGGCTGTTTCTAGCTCAGGCTCTCTGAGGAGGCTGCAGTCAGAATGTCAGCAGGGGCTGCAGTCGTCTGGAGGCTTGACTGGGCCTGAAGGGCTCACTTTCCAAATGGCTCACTCTAGCTGTTGGCAGGAGGGGTCAGTTCCTCACTAGGTGGGCCTCGCCACAGAGCTGCTTGAGCGTCCTCACGATGTGGCCGCTGCTCTCCCTGGAGCAGGTGATCTGAGAGAGCAAGCTGGAAACTGCAGTGTAGCTTATAACTTACCCGGAAGTCATATGCTATCATTTCTGGCACATTCCACTTGTTAAAAGGGAGTCACCAGGTCCAGTCCACACTCCAAGAGAGGACAACTAAGCTCTATCTCTTGAAGGGAAGAATACCAGAGAATTTGTGGACATATTTTAAAGCCCCCACATCTTCTCTCAGATCTCACTCAAATGTCACCTTATCAGAGATGCTTTCCCTGACACATCTGTCTGTAAGAATCCCCAGCTTCTTGTTCTCTCTCACCCCTCTTGCCCTGCATTTTTTTGTTTTTCTCCATGGCATTTGCCATCACATGATACCCTATTTTTTTTAACATCTTTATTGCAGTATAATTGCTTTACAATAGTGTGTTAGTTTCTGTTATATAACAAAGTGAATCAGCTATACCTATACATATATCCCCATATCTCCTCCCTCTTGCGTCTCCCTCCCACCCTCCCTATCCCACCCCTCCAGGTGGACACAAAGCACCGAGCTGATCTCCCTGTGCTATGTGGTTGCTTCCCACTAGCTATCTATTTTACATTTGGTAGTGTATATATGTCCATGCCACTCTCTCACTTTGTCCCAGCTTACCCTTCCCCCTCCCCATGTTCTCAAGTCCATTCTCTACGTCTTCATCTTTATTCCTGTCCTGCCCCTAGGTTCTTCAGAACCATGTTTTTTTTTAGATTCCATATATATGTGTTAGCATACAGTATTTGTTTTACTCTTTCTGACTTACTTCACTCTGTATGACAGACTCTAGGTCCATCCACCTCACTACAAATAGCTCAATTTCGTTTCTTTTTATGGCTGAGTAATATTCCATTGTGTATGTGTGCCACATCTTCTTTATCCATTCATCTGTCGATGGACATTTAGGTTGATTCCACGTCCTGGCTATTGTAAATAGAGCTTCAGTGAACATTGTGGTACATGACTCTTTTTGAAGTATGGTTCTCTCAGGGTATATGCCCAGTAGTGGAATTGCTGGGTCGTATGGTAGTTCTATTTTTAGTTTTTTAAGGAACCTCCATACTGTTCTCCATAGTGGCTGTATCAATTTACATTCCCACCAACAGTGCAACAGGGTTCCCTTTTCTCCACACCCTCTCCAGCATTTATTGTTTGTAGATTTTGTGATGATGGCCATTCTGACCGGTGTGAGGTGATACCTCATTGTAGTTTTGATTTGCATTTCTCTAATGATTAGTGATGTTGAGGATCCTTTCCTGTGTTTGTTGGCAATCTGTATATCTTCTTTGGAGAAATGTCTATTTAGGTCTTCTGCCCATTTTTGGACTGGGTTGTTTGTTTCTTTGATATTGAGCTGCATGAGCTGCTTGTAAATTTGGAGATTAATCCTTTGTCAGTTTCTTCGTTTGCAAATATTTTCTCCTATTCTGAGGGTTGTCTTTTGGTCTTGTTTATGGTTTCCTTTGCTGTGCAAAAGCTTTTAAGTTTCATTGGGTCCCATTTGTTTATTTTTGTTTTTATTTCCATTTCTCTAGGAGATGGGTCAAAAAGGATCTTGCTGTGATTTATGTCATAGAATGTTCTGCCTATGTTTTCCTCTAAGAGTTTGATAGTGTCTGTCTTTACATTTAGGTCTTTAATCCATTTTGAGTTTATTTTTGTGTATGGTGTTAGGGATTGTTCTAATTTCATTCTTTTACATGTAGCTGTCCAGTTTTCCTATCTATTTTAATTATTCATCTTTTCAGCCTCTCTCCGCTAGTATAGACTCCATGAAATCAGACACTGTGTCAGTTTTGTTCACTGCTGCATCCCCAGCACAAGAATGGTCCCTGGCACATAGTAGGTACTTAATAAGTAATTGCTGAATGCAAGGATGAAGATGAAGATGAAGGAAGAGAGAGCAGTGCTGGCACACTCTGGGTCTTCCCTGTCTCTGGAACCTGACCTTGTCAGGTGACTTCCCTGTCACCTGAGACCTCATCCTGTGCCAGATTGGGGCAGCCCGGTCTGAGGGTCAGTTCTGGTCCCAGATTGGTCATTAGCCTTCATTGTGATGCCGGACATGTCCTCTTTCCTGGCTCAGCCTCAGCTTCTCCCTCCGATAGAAGTATGCTGGATTCCTTCTTCCATTTAACGAGTATGGCCCCAGCACCTAGTAGGTACCACACAGTGTTCTGGGCACCAGACAGACACAGCAACTGCCTTCACAAGGCTGAGCCTCTAGAATAAAACCACTGAGGGTCCTTCCAGCTCCCACGTGCTCCTGTTCTGCCCTCAGCCCACTGGCAGATGCTGATGTGTATTGAATTGTGTCCCCACAAGTTCATATGTTGAAGTCCTAATACCCTACAGTGATAGGGCCTTGGGGAGGTAATTAGGGTTAGATGAAGTCATGTGGGTGGAGCCCTCATGATGGGATTAATGGTTTCATAAGAAGAGGAAGAGAGGGAAAGATCACTCACTCTCTCAGTCTCTCCACCGTGTGAGGACTCAGCGAGAAGGTGGCAGTCTGCAAGCCAGGAAGACAGCCCTCACCAGGGACCTCATCAGCCAGCACCGTGATCTTGGACTTCCCAGCCTCCAGAATTGTGAGAAGTAAACGTCTGTGATATTTTCTTAGAGCCGCCCAAGCTAACTTACGCAGATGTGGATGGCCGATTGCCTGAGTTCAGAGGTCCACAGCCTCCATATTATGTTGGGATATTTTAAAATCCTGGTTTTTAAACATCCCTTCCTGGGAAGGGGTGGAAGGCCCTGAAGGGAGGGGTGTCTTTAAAGCCAGTATGAGGGGGCTGTGGAGAACAGGCACTTGCTCATCTCTGGGCCTTTGTATATGCTAGTCTTCCTGGTCTTGGCTTCAATGCCATCTCTACCAGGAAGCTCTCTTTAACCCAGAGTCTGGGTTAGGGCCCTCTGCTGGTTCCCACAGTGCCCCCGGGCATCCTGTATGAGTGCACTCTCCTCGCTGGGCTGTAATTCTTCCTTCTTCACCTGTCTCCACACAGCATCTTTTGTGAGCACCCCAAGAGTAGCCCTCCAAGCCAGGATCCTCAATACCGGCCCCATTTCTGCATGTGGACCCAGCTTCAGCGAGGTTGATGTCTTTGCCCAGATCACACAGCTGATGATTCTCCCAAGTCATGGTACAAACCCAGGCCTGTCTGACTCCTCAATGTGTGAAGCATTTCCCCAAATGCTCTCTCCTGTATCTTCATACAAAATGAGTCTGCTCATGTCTCAGATGCAGGAACTGAGGTCCAGCGCTCACCTACACCCAGCCTGCCATGACCCAGGCCCCACTCACCCGGAGGAAATCTTTGGCCCAGAGGTACATCAGCTACCTTGCCGGGAGCTCTTACTGTGTGAGACGCTCACCTCTGCGCTCTTGTTTACGCCACTCAGATATCCTGGAGAACATTGTGATTAGTCCCACTTTCCAGATGAGAAAACAGAGACCCAGAGAACTGAGATTGCTTGTTTAGCATCCTCAACTAGTAAGTGGCAGAACAGGGATTTACACCCAGGTCCAGTTTGTCTCTAACCACTAAGCCACAGAACCCCTCCAAAGCACTGAGTGAGAGGCAGGTGACCATTCATTCATCCACTCATTCACTCACACATTCATTCATTCATTTAATCAATAATAAATGAGATGCCCTGGGTGGGGGGAGATGGTTAAAACATAAATTAAACAGATATGTAAACAAGGTGATTTCAGAGAGGTAAGTGCTTAAAGGGGATGAGGTGGGGGGAGCACATCTTCTGTTTGGGGCTCCTCTCTGCGGAGGTGATGCTTGGGCTACACCTGAGAGTCCAAGAGCGGGTCCCTCAAAGATTTGGGGAAAGGTGCCAGGGTGAGAAATTATGCAGCACTTTGAGGAAGAGTAACAGAAGCTTGGAGGGGCAGAGACTGGGGAGGGATGAAAGCCTCAGACCACCTGTCTCTTGAGTGGGGCACCCCAACCAACCACTGTTCCCACTGGGCAGTGGGTCCTGCCAGGTCCTGTTAATGCTGGAGGGGTCTTGATTCAGGGCTGGATGGCTCAAGGAGGCAGGAAGAGAAGGGGTCTGTGGGCCACCACGCTGGGTGAGGCTGCCAGGGTGAGGTTCACTGAACGAAGGCAGCATGTCCCCAAGATGCAGCTGGGCCCTGCGACTGTGCCAGGAGCCCGTGCTGCTTCTGGATGCCTCTCCGGGCCTGAGGAGGGGGCGAGAAGCGGCAGCACATAGCTCTGCTGGCCCCGGCGTCTTCATGGGCCACCGGGATGGTGTCACTCACGGGGCAGGGGCTTGATCCCAAGGCCACACAGCTCAGGCATGAGGCCTGGGATGAACTGCAGGGGTGAGAGGCCTGACTGCCTCTTCCCTGTATCAGGACTGGGCCAGACCAAGGCCTCTTAGGTCCTCAGCAGGTCCTGGGGAGAGAGGCCTGCCCAGGGAGGAACGAGAGATCCAGAGCTGAGGCAGGACACTGGGAAGCACATGGGCTTTGAAATTTTATTAGAAAACCTGGGTTCAAATCCTGGTCCACCTTGTGTGACCTTGGGCAAGTCACCTCACCACTAAGTCCTCAGTTTCCCTCGCAAAATGGGGTGCATGGTGTACCAGCAAGGCCGGTTAGAGATTAAAGGAGAAAATGCAAATAAAGAGCCCATTGCCCTGGGAGCTCATCAAGTTTTATGAGTGGGCTCCTCCCACCACCCACTTTTTCTCTCTTAAATTTATTTTTATGCCCCCACTCCCCATCTACCTGTGTCACTACTTAGGTGTGTGTGATCCAACATAAGACTTCTATTCTCTCTGGGCTTCATAGAGTTTGGTAGCTGGAGGGATTTCAAGTTTCATGTAATGAACCCATGTTTGTGTGTAATAACAAACCAAAGCCCAAGGTCAATGCCAAAGTGGAACTTTGGTCTCCATGAGGCCACAGATGTATTGTTGGAATCTCCGCCTGGGGCACCCCCAGGGTGTTGGACCTCTTCCCCATTACCCAGCTGTGAGACCTGAGCAAGTCCCTTCCTTTCTCAGGGATGGTGGCCCAGTGGTTGCCAAATCACGATGGGCTGAGCCAGGTGTGTTTTTCTTTTTTTAAAACATCTTTATTGGAGTATAATTGCTTTACAATGGTGTGTTAGTTTCTCCTGTATCACAAAGTGAATCAGTTATACGTATACATATATCCCCATATCGCCTCCCTCTTGCATCTCCCTCCCACCTTCCCTATCCCACCCCTCTGGGTGGTCACAAAGCACCGAGCTGATCTCCCTGTGCTATGTGGCTGCTTCTCACTAGCTATCTATTTTACATTTGGTAGTGTATATATGTCCATGCCACTCTCTCACTTCATCCCAGTTTACCCTTGCCCCTCCCCGTGTCCTCAAGTCCATTCTCTATGTCTGCGTCTTTATTCCTGTCCTGCCCCTAGGTTCTTCAGAACTTTTTTTTTTTTAGATTCCATATATATGTGTTAGCATACGGTATTTGTTTTTCTCTTTCTGACTTACTTCACTCTGTATGACAGTCTCTAGGTCCATCCACCTCACTACAAATAGCTCAATTTCGTTTCTTTTTATGGCTGAGTAATATTCCATTGTATATATGTGCCACATCTTTTTTATCCATTCATCTGTTGATGGACATTTAGGTTGATTCCGTGTCCTGGCTATTGTAAATAGAGCTTCAATGAACATTGTGGTACATGACTCTTTTTGAATTATGGTTCTCTCAGGGTATATATATGCCCAGTAGTGGAATTGCTGGGTCGTATGGTAGTTCTATTTTTAGTTTTTTAAGGAACCTCCATACGGTTCTCCATAGTGGCTGTATCAATTTACATTCCCTCAACAGTGCAACAGGGTTCCCTTTTCTCCACACCCTCTCCAGCATTTATTGTTTGTAGATTTTGTGATGATGGCCATTCTGACCGGTGTGAGGTGATACCTCATTGTAGTTTTGATTTGCATTTCTCTAATGATTAGTGACGTTGAGCATCCTTTCCTGTGTTTGTTGGCAATCTGCCTATCTTCTTTGGAGAAATGTCTGTTTAGGTCTTCTGCCCATTTTTGGATTGGGTTTTTTGTTTCTTTGATATTGAGCTGCATGAGCTGCTTGTATATTTTGGAGATTAATCCTTTGTCAGTTTCTTTGTTTGCAAATATTTTCTCCCATTATGAGGGTTGTCTTTTCGTCTTGTTTATGGTTTCCTTTGCTGTGCAAAAGCTTTTAAGTTTCATTAGGTCCCATTTGTTTATCTTTGTTTTTATTTCCATTTCTCTAGGAGGTGGGTCAAAAAGGATCTTGCTGTGATTTATGTCATAGAGTGTTCTGCCTATGTTTTCCTCTAAGAGTTTGATAGTGTCTGTCCTTACATTTAGGTCTCTAATCCATTTTGAGTTTATTTTTGTGTATGGTGTTAGGGATTGTTCTAATTTCATTCTTTTACATGTAGCTGTCCAGTTTTCCCAGCACCACTTATTGAAGAGGCTGTCTTTTCTCCATTTTGTATTCTTGCCTCCTTTATCAAAGATAAGCTGACCATATGTGCGTGGGTTTATCTCTGGGTTTTCTATCCTGTTCCATTGATCTATATTTCTGTTTTTGTGCCAGTACCATACTGTCTTGATTACTGTAGCTTTGTAGTATAGTCTGAAGTAAGGGAGCCTGATGCCTCCAGCTCCGTTTTTCTTTCTCAAGTTTGCTTTGGCTATTTGGGGTCTTCTGTGTTTCCATACAAACTGTGAAATTTTTTGTTCTATTTTTGTGAAAAATGTCATTGGTAGTTTGATAGGGATTGCATTGAATCTGTAGAGTGCTTTTTGTAGTATAGTCATTTTCACAATGTTGATTCTTCCAATCCAAGAGCATGGTGTATCTCTCCCTCTGTTTGTATCATCTTTTATTTCTTTAGTCAGTGTCTTATAGCTTTCTGCATAAGGTCTTTTGTCTTCTTAAGGAGGTTTATTCCTAGGTATTTTATTCTTTTTGTTGCAATGGTAAATGGGAGTGTTTCGTTAATTTCACTTTCAGATTTTTCATCATTAGTGGGCAGGAAGGCAAGAGATTTCTGTGCATTAATTTTGTATCTTGCTACTTTATGAGATTCATTGATTAGCTCTAGTAGTTTTCTGGTAGCATCCTTAGGATTCTCTATGTATAGTGTCATGTCATCTGCAAACAGTGACAGCTTTACTTCTTCTTTTCTGATTTGGATTCCTTTTATTTCTTTTTCTTCTCTGATTGCTGTGGCTAAAACTTCCAAAACTCTGTTTAATAATAGTGGTGAGAGTGGGCAACCTTGACTTGTTCTTGATCTTAGTGGAAATGGTTTCAGTTTTCACCATTGAGAACGATGTTGGCTGTGGGTTTGTCATATATGGCCTTTATTATGTTGAGATAAGTTCCCTTTATGCCTACTTTCTGCAGGGTTTTTATCATAAATGGGTGTTGAATTTTGTCAAAAGCTTTTTCTGCATCTGTCAAGATTATCATATGGTTTTTATCCTTCAACTTGTTAATATGGTGTATCACATTGATTGATTTGTGCATGTTGAAGAATCCTTGCATTCCTGGGATAAACCCCACTTGATCATGGTGTATGATCCTTTTAATGTGCTGTTGGATTCTGTTTACTAGTATTTTGTTGAGGATTTTTGCATCTATGTTCATCAGTGATATTGGCCTGTAGTTTTCTTTTTTTTGTGACATCTTTTTCTGGGTTTGGTATCAGGGTGATGGTGGCCTGGTAGAATTAGTTTTGGAGTGTTCCTCCCTCTGCTATATTTTACAAGAGCTTGAGAAGGATAGATGTTAGCTCTTCTCTAAATGTTTGATAGAATTTGCCTGTGAAGCCATCTGGTCCTGGGCTTTTGTTTGTTGGAAGATTTTAAATCACAATTTCAATTTTGGTGCTTGTGATTGGTCTGTTTATATTTTCTATTTCTTCCTGGTTCAGTCTTGGAAGATTGTGTTTTTCTAAGAATTTGTCCATTTCTTCCAGGTTGTTCATTTTATTGGCATATGGTTGCTTGTAGTGATCTCTCATGATCCTTTGTATTTCTGCAGTGTCAGTTTTTACTTCTTTTTTATTTCTAATTCTGTTGCTTTGAGTCTTCTCCTTTTATTTCTTGATGAGTCTGGCTAATGGTTTATCAATTTTGTGTATCTTCTCAAAGAACCAGCTTTTAGTTTTATTGATCTTTGCTATTGTTTCCTTTATTTCTTTTTCATTTATTTCTGATCTGATCTTTATGATTTCTTTCCTTCTGCTAACTTTGGGGGTTTTTGTTCTTCTTTCTCTAATTGCTTTAGGTGTAAGGTTAGGTTGTTGTTTTGAGATTTTTCTGCTTCTTGAGGTAGGGTTGTATTGCTATAAACTTCCCTCTTAGAACTGCTTTTGCTGTATCCCATAGGTTTTGGGTCACCGTGTTTTCATTGTCATTTGTTTCTGGGTATTTTTTTATTTCCTCTTTGATTTCTTCAGTGATCTCTTGGTTATTTAGTAGTGTATTGTTTAGCCTCCATGTGTTTGTATTTTTTACAGTTTTTTTCTTGTAATTGATATGTAGTCTCATAGCATTGTGGTCGGAAAAGATACTTGATATGATTTCAATTTTCTTAAATATACCAAGCTTGATTTGTAACCCAAGATGTGATCTACCCTAGAGAATGTTCCATGAGCACTTGAGAAGAAAGTGTATTCTTTTGTTTTTGGATGGAATGTCCTGTAAATATCAATTAAGTCCATCTTGTTTAATGTGTCATTTAAAGCTTGTGTTTCCTTATTTATTTTCATTTTGGATGATCTGTCCATTGGTGAAAGCGGGGTGTTAAAATCCCCCACTATTATTGTGTTACTGTCAATTTCCCCTTTTATGGTTGTTAGCATTTGCCTTATGTATTGAGGTGCTCCCCTTTTGGGTGCATATTTACAATTTTTATATCTTCTTCTTGAATTGATCCCTTGATCATTATATAGTGTCCTTCTTTATCTCTTGTAATAGTCTTTATTTTAAAATCTATTTTATCTGATATGAGTATTGCTACTCCAGCTTTCTTTTGATTTCCATTTGCATGGAATATCTTTTTCCATCCCCTCACTTTCAGTCTGTATGTGTCCCTAGGTCTGAAGTGGGTCTCTTGTAGACAGCATATATACATGTCCTGTTTTTGTATCCATTCAGCCAGTCTATGTCTTTTGGCTGGAGCTTTTAATCCATTTACATTTAAGGTAATTATCAATATGTATGTTCCTATTACCATTTTCTTAATTGTTTTGGGTTTGTTATTGTAAATCTTTTCCTTCTCTTGTGTTTCCTGCCTAGAGAAGTTCCTTTAGCATTTATTGTAAAGCTGGTTTGGTGGTGCTGAATTCTCTTAGCTTTTGCTTGTCTGTAAAGGTTTTAATTTCTCCATCGATCTGAATGAGATCCTTGCCGGGTAGAGTAATCTTGGTTGTAGGTTTTTCCCTTTCATCACTTAAATATGTCTTGCTCCCTTCTGGCTTGCACAGTTTCTGCTGAAAGATCAGCTGTTAACCTTATGGGGATTCACTTGTATGTTATTTGTTGCTTTTCCTTTGCTGCTTTTAATATTTTTTCTTTGTATTTAATTTTTGATAGTTTGATTAATATGTGTCTGGGCATGTTTCTCCTTGGATATATCCTGTATGGGACTCTCTACGCTTCTTGGATTTGATTGACTATTTCCCTTTCCATATTAGGGAAGTTTTCAACTATAATCTCTTCAAATATTTTCTCAGTCCCTTTCTTTTTCTCTTCTTCTTCTGGGACCGCTGTAATTTGAATGTTGGTGTGCTTAATGTTGTCCCAGAGGTCTCTGAGACTGTCGTCAATTCTTTTCATTCTTTTTTCTTTATTCTGCTCTGTGGTAGTTATTTCTACTATTTTATCTTCCAGGTCACTTACCTGTTCTTCTGCCTCAGTTATTCTGCTATTGATTCCTTCTAGAGATATTTTAATTTCATTTATTGTGTTGTTCATCATTGTTTGTTTGCTCTTTAGTTCTTCTAGGTCCTTGTTAAACGTTTCTTGTATTTCCTCCATTCTATTTCCAAGATTTTGGATCATCTTTACTATCATTACTCTGAATTCTTTTTCTGGCAGGCTGCCTATTTCCTCTTCATTTGTTTGGTCTGATGGGTTTTTACTTTGCTCCTTCATCTGCTGCTTATTTCTCTCCTCATTTTGCTTAACTTACTGTGTTTGGGGTCTCCTTTTCGCAGGCTGTAGGTTCGTAGTTCCCGTTGTTTTTGGTGTCTGTCCCCAGTGGGTAAGGTTGGTTCAGTGGGTTGTGTAGGCTTCCTGGTGGAGGGGACTGGTGCCTGTGTTCTGGTGGATGAGGCTGTATCTTGTCTTTCTGGTGGGCAGGACCACGTCCAGTGGTGTGTTTTGGGATGTTGTGAACTTAGTATGATTTTAGGCATCCTCTCTGCTTTTGGGTGGGGTTGTGTTGCTAGTTGTTTGGCATGGGGTGTCCAGCTCTGGAGCTTTCTGGTCATTGAGTGGAGCTGGGTCTTAGCATTGAGACGGAGATCTCTGGGAGAGCACACGCTGATTGATATTACATGGGACCGAGAGGTCTCTGGTGGTCCAATGTCCTGAACTCGGCTCTCCCTCCTCAGATGCTCAGGCCTGACACCCAGCTGGAGCACCAAGACCTTGTGAGCCACGTGGCTTACATGTATATGGGTTAAATTCTCCAATCCAAAGGCACAGGGTGGCCGGCCTGCTCTCTGTTCGATCCTGCAGCCGGGCATTGTCATCTGGGCCTGTCTATATGGTGAGCCTGCTTTGGATCCAGGTTCAGCTGCATACCCTAGCATCTGGAAGAAGCAGCCAATGCCCCCATCCTCCCCTATCCCTGCCGCAATTCGTCATGATCCTGGAGTGCCCAAGGCTCCGCCCCTCATGCTGAGCCAGGTGTTTTTGAGGATCCTTTTTATTCTGTCTTTTTAGTCAGTTCCAGGACTCTGTAAGTTGGATCAGTAGGGTTACAGCTTTGGCCACTTCTGAAGCCACCAGGGTGACTCATCTAAGAAGTCAAGTGGCTCAGTTTCTTGCTCCAGGTAGGTCACACTTCCATGCCTTTGCCTATGTTGGTGTCTGTGCCAGGAACACCCTTCCCACCCTGGCAATTGTCGTTGTTCACACTTCAAACATTTACTGGACACCACTAAAATGTCACTTCTGATATCAAGCTTTTCCTGCCTGCCAGCTCCCCATGGAAAACTAACCTCCCCCTCATGCTCCCCAGGCCCTGAACACACTCCCAGCTTTAGACACGTACCACTCACTCTATTGCCCTTATTTTTTGTGTGTGTGCTGGGAGTTCCTTGAGGACAGGGGTGGGTCTGATCCATTTCTGTGTCCAGCATCAGGGCTGGCACATAGTGGGCAAAGTAAGAATCTATTGAGTGAATGAGTGAGTGAATGAATGAATGATAAGTCACAGTCCAAGGTAAATGGCAGCCAACAGGCCTTGCCCCTGTCTCTTGCTGAGAGCCTTTCCCCTGCCTAGCCTATCTACCCAAGTGATCAGCCCTGGCCCACCTGGCCACCAGAGTCACTAATGAGCATTGATCCCGATCGGTCCCATCTATCACACCGCTCAAGCTCCTTTCCTTAAAGAACATTAGGGAGCAAATGTATCATCGGTGACTGGAGGCCCAATAAAGCAGGCACCTCACGAAATTTAGTATTCAACTCGTAAAGGCCTTAAAAGCATTTTTCAATTATGAATGGCCTGGGGGGAGTCGTTCTTTCTTCGCCGGGGGATGAATAAAGATGGAAAATAATAGCATATCAATATTGTTGCAACTTAGCAGGATTAATCTGGAAGAGTTAAAGTCATTGCTCTCTACTGCCTGTGTACTCAGGTGTGCTGGGAAGGACTTGGTCAAGGTGACCCTCACCAGGACCCCTGTGGGCAGAGTTGCCCCCCAAAAGATCAGTACCTCAGGTGCCATGACCCTCTCTCTACCACCCTCGGGGCCTCACCCCAGAACATTCCCTGGCTCTGAGCCAGTCTTCTTACCCACACGAGGCCTCCAGGGCCAGCCTTCTCATGATAATCTCGAAGATCTGTACCATGCTTAGGGTTTAAAAGGGGTCTTTATCCTGATTGTAGTGATGGTTGCTCTAACGTACACATGTGGTAAAATGTCATAGGACAATATACCAAAGAATAAAAGAAAGAAAGAAAGAGAAGGAGGGAGGGAGGGAGGGAGGGAAGAAGGGAAGAAGAAAGAAAGAAAGAGAGAAAGAGAGAAAGAAAGAAAGAAAGAAAGAAAGAAAGAAAGAAAGAAAGAAAGAAAGAAAGAAAGAGAGAAAGAAAGAGAGAAAGAAACAGAAAGAAAGAAAGAAAGAAAGAAAGAAAGAAAGAAAGAAAGAAAGAAAGAAAGAGAAAGAAAGAAAAAGAAAGAAAGAAAGGAGGGAGGGAGGGAGGAGGAGGAAGGAAGGAAGGAAGAAAGAAAGAAAGAAAGAAAGAAGAAAGAAAGAGAAAGAAAGAAAGAAAAAGAAAGAGAAAAAAGAGCATGTAAAAGCCAAGTGAAAGTTACACTTTGGTACTATCTCTGAAATTTCCTGTGAATTTTAAACTATTTCAAAGTAAGAAATTATAATAAATAAAAATGTAAAGAGTGGGTCTTGTAGAAACAAAAGGAATGGACCTACATTGGTGGAACTATAAATAGGCAAAACCTTTAGAAAACAATTGCATGACCTAGTATAATAAGCAGAATGATTCACACCACCACCAAGAAACATCTACATCCTAATCTCCAGAACCTATGAATATGTTAGCTTGCATGGCAAAGGAGAATTAAGATTGAAGATGGAATTAATGTTGCTACTCAGCTGACCTTGAGGTGGGAAGATTATCCTAGATGATATGAGACGGCACAATGTAATCACAAGGTCCTTATAAGTGGGAGAGGGAAGCCTCAGAGTCAGAGAGAGATTTGAAGATGCTACACTGTTGGCTTTGAAGATAGAGGAGGGGGTCATGAATCAAGCCTCTAGAAGCTTGGAAAGACAAAGAAATAGATTCTCCCCTAGAACATCTAAAAGTTACACAGCCCTGACAACACCTTGATTTTAGCCTGAGACTCATTTTGGACTTCTGTCTTCAGAACTATAAGATAATAAATGTGTTTCTTTAAACCACTAAGTTTGTGGTAATTTGTTACAGCAGCAATAGGAAAAATAATAATAAATAATGTCTTTGAATGAAATACACACACCCCCTAAGATTCAGCAGTTTTACTCCTAAAAAAATTAGGTCATAGCTGTGGTGTGGAGACATCTACAAGAATGTTCATAGAACATTATTTGAAATAACTCAAATAGAAATGATGCAAACATCCAGCAATCACAGATGGATAAATACATTGTGGTATATTCCTACCGTGGAATATTATACAACAGTGAAAATGAATTACAGCTACACACAAACACATGGATGGATTCCACAGCACAATGATGACTGAATGGAGCAAGTCACAGAAAAAGACATATATAGTGGGATTCATTTATATAAAGCTCAAAAATAGGCAAAGCTAAAAAAAAACACTCAAGGGATCTTTTTAAGGAGTGAAACAAAAAAGAATTGAGAATAGTTAGTACAAAATTCAGTACACTGGTTACTTCTTGGGAGAAAGGCAGGAAGCTGTTGAGATCCACAAGGAGTCTCAAAGGTACAGTTATTTTTTGAGCTGGGTGATGTGGACACAGGTATGTATTTTATAATTATTATTAATTATACTGTATTCTATTATTTATAATTACTATTACTTAAACTGTATGTGTATGTTTATATAAACTTTTGAGTGGATGATGTTGTTCACAATAAAATAAACAATCTTTAAGCATCCTTGCTTTTGAGCATTCATTTGATTCTTTGTATTTACGCTGTGAGCAGGCAGGATAGGGGTCTTTACCTTCAATTTACAACTGGGAAAGTTGAGCCCCTGAGGGGTTAAGTGACTTTCTCAAGCTCACCTGCCTGCTTTCCAGGCTTCATTTCTAACCACTCACCCCATCTCTCAATGCTCTGACCTGACTGAGTTCAAGGAAGCAATGAGACAGCAGGAAAAGAAAATGGAAATCTCTTTTGAATTTCAAATAGGAGAATCATAACCTCAGGTCATGGAGAGATTTTTGAGACTATGTAAAGAGTGAGAGCAAGCTCCCCTATCTCTCAGATTATGTAAAGATTCCTGGGCTGATGTAAGTGTAAATGTGTCTGTGTGTAGCAGGGTGGCATATGGGATTTGGGGAGAGGCAGAAGCAGTGAAGAGTGGCGTAGAGATTATAGCTCTCTGATAAAGGTGGACCTTACACTATACTTCCTCTAGGTCAAGTGTTATAGGAGGACAATAGAATACCAGAAAGCTTCACAGAATCTGAAAAAAAATCTATAAATCTTACTTCCAGGGAAAACCCAGGGAGGCAGCAAGAATCCAGGGTAAAAAAGTTTGAGCTGTATTCGGGCTGGTAAGATCTTGGATAGCTTCATGAACTTCCTAAAGCTGCTTTTGTGTAGGAGAAGGCATAAATAATCAAAATCTGAAATGCAAAAAGGAAACAACACTACAAAGCTTACAGATATTAAAAAGATATAAAAGTTAATAAAAAAGATATTGTGTAGAGTTTTACAATAATGAATGATAATTTAGATGAACTGGACAAATTCCTCAAACAATTCAACTAACATAAACTGACAGAAGAAGAAATAGAAAATCTGGTTAGTCCTATATATTTTAAAGAAAAGATGTCCATTAAAAAAAAAAAAAGTATCACAAAGAAAATTTTAGGTGCAGGTTGTTTCACGGTTGAATTCTTCCAAACATATAAGGAGGAAATGATAACAATCTTACACAAACTATTTCAAAGAATGTATTTTAAAATCATATTTTTAATACATTTTGAGGCCAAAATATATTAAAACATTTTGATAACAAAACATTGCAAGAAAAGAAAATTATAGGTCAATCTCTCATGATTAATTAATCACTCTAAGACTCAGTTGTTTATTTGTAAAGTGGAGATCATAATAATTATCTTCCTTGCAGAGTTCTTGTAAGGATTAAATGAGATAGATGGAAAAATCCTTACCAAACTACAAGCAGACCAAATCCATGTGAGTAGAGATTATTATGGTCACAACTGAGTTGAGATTTTTCTCCCCAGGAATGAGAGGTTTATATAAAATAGATAAACAACAAGGTCCTACTGTATAACACAGACAACTATATTCAATATCCTGTAATAAACCATAATGGAAAAGAATGTGAAAAATTATATATATTCTGAATCACTTTGCTGTACACCAGAAACTGACACAACATTGTAAATCAATTATACTTCAAAAAAAATTTTAAATCAATTATTGTAATTGACCATATTAATAGAATAAAGGAAATAAATGAGAAAAATCATACAGTCATCTCAATACATGCAAAAAACCTCATCTGATAAAATTTAACACCATTCACAATTTTAAAACTCTTAGCAAATATTTAAAAAGGAAAATTCCCTTAACCTGACAAAAAATATCTACATAAAATCACAGCAAACATCATACCCAAGAGTAAAATTTTGAGAACCTTCCTCTGAGATTGCTAATAAGACAACTGTATCTACTATCACCACTTCTAATTAACATTGTGCTGAAGATCCTAGCCAGAACAATAAGATAAGAAAAGAAATAAAAGAAATAAAGATTATAAAGGAAGAATCAGCAGACAATGTTGTTGTGTTCACAGAAAATCTAAATAATTTACAAATAACTTAAATGATTTGACAAATTTAGCAAACAATTGAATTGTATTTATATATTAGTAATAATAATTAGAAAATGAAATGTAAAAATATATAATTTATAATAGAATCAAAAATATCAAATAAATAATAATAAATCTAAAATGAAATGTTTAAGACCTCTACAGAGAAAACTAGAAAACATTATTCAAAGAAATTAAAGACTTAAAATCAATAGACGGTTATACCATGTTCATGGATTAGAATACTCAATATTGTAAATCTATCTATTCTCCATAAATTAGAGAGAAACCATAAGTTTGGATTCAGTGTAATCCAAATCCAAACTCCAGCACACTTTTTGATTGAAATGAATAAGTTAACTTTAAATTTTTTTACGAAAATGCAGAGGTTAAGAATAGTCAAAGGCTTCCCTGGTGGTGCAGTGGTTAAGAATCCGCCTGCCAATGCAGAGGACATGGATTCGAGCCCTGGTCTGGGAAGATCCCACATGCTGCGGAGCAAATAAGCCCGTGCATCACAACTACTGAGCCTGCACTTTAGAACCCACAAGCCACAACTACTGAAGCCCACATGCATAGAGCCCATGCTCTGCAACAAGAGAAGCCACCATAATGAGAAGCCCATGTCCCGCAACGAAGAGTAGCACCCGCTCACCACAACTAAAGAAAGCCTGCATGCAGCAACAAAGACCCAACACAGCCAAAAATAAATAAATAAATTAATTAATTAATTAAAAAAAAAAGAAGAGCCAAGATGATCTTGAAGAACAAAGTTAAAAAACTTAAACCACTGAAAATTAAGATATTATAAAGCAAAGGTAATTAAGATAGTGTAGTATTAATGCAAAGAAAGACAAATAGACCAATGGAACATGAAAATAAAGAGATTCCATTTCTTTTTTTTTTTTTTTACGGTACGCGGGCCTCTTATTGTTGTGGCCTCTCCCGTTGCGGAGCACAGGCTACGGACGCGCAGGCTCAGCGGCCATGGCTCACGGGCCCAGCCGCTCCGCGGCATGTGGGATCTTCCCGGACCGGGGCACGAACCCGTGTCCCCTGCATCGGCAGGCGGGCTCTCAACCACTGCACCACCAGGGAAGCCCAAGAGATTCCATTTCTTGCACATCTGAGTTTATGGACTGACGTTTCTACTCACAGCAAAACCATAAATGCCATAAGGGCATCTAATATGTGGGCCTTGACTTTGTCATGAGGGTCAGGAATGCTTCCTTGATGAAATGATAATAAACCTGGGATCTGAAGAAAAAGCAGAGAGAGCATGTGCAAAGGTCCTGTGGGTGTAGGATCTCTGGATCATTCAAGAATTTAAGAGAAGGCTCTTGAGGCCTGAGCACAGAGATGAGAGGGGTCAAGATAGGAGCTGTGGCCAGAGTGGTTAAAGGTCAGAATGGCCTCGAGGGCCACAATAAGGAACACAACTTCATTTCCACTTTCACAACATTCCTTACACCTGCTCAGGCATTTGCTCCCTCTAAGGCTGGGAGCACCACAAGAGTGGACCTGGGCTCTGTGTCACCTTGGTGGCAATAGAAGATGCTCAGAGGTAGTTGATGAATACCTGTGAGCAGAGCTGGGAAAAGAGCCAGGGCTAGCGACTCCTGTCCAGGGCTCTTTCTGTTCACCTTGGAGTCTCAAGGCTTCCAACAGCTCCCAGAACTTCGCTAGAATCCCCCTCCCTCCCTCTCCCCTTAAATACAAACAGAAACACCCTTTGCTTTACACACAAGACCTTATCAATACTGTGTTGTCTTCTTCTCCCCAAGAATGTGGCCACAGGGCCAGGGTCTG
This sequence comes from Grampus griseus, assembly GCF_964374135.1. Classification (NCBI taxonomy): domain Eukaryota; kingdom Metazoa; phylum Chordata; class Mammalia; order Artiodactyla; family Delphinidae; genus Grampus; species Grampus griseus. Next base: position 163,889,340 of record NC_139017.1, on the reverse strand, counting down.
CATTCTGTACTTCCATCTCCCAGCTCCTGACACAGGGCCTGGAACCTAGGGAGTAAACGGCAGACACTCAATGAAATGTTTTCTGACAGCTCTGTGCTCAAATCCCAGCTCCACCTCTTACCTCCTTTGTAACTTCAGGTCATTTAATTGGGCCTCTGAGGCTCAGCTGTTCATCTGTAAAATGGGGATGATAATAGCTACCTCCCTCCGAGAATTCTTGTGAGGATTACATGAGACAATGTGTGAAAAGTGCTTGGCAGAGTCTGGCACACCCTAAATGCTCAAGAAATATTAGCTGTCATTGTTATTCTTATTCTCTGGGTCTCAGTTTTCTCAACTACAAAATGGACAAATGAATATATCTGTGAGCGATATGAATGGGGATGCTCACAATTTCCTCATATATTTCGGCAATGGTTGAAATCGCCCATCAGGCAAATATTGCTTTTGTCACTTTTCATATGAGTAAATCTTACCTTTTGGAATTGTCATGAAGATTAAACAAGGCAGTGTATGAAAGCACTTAGTGCAGTATCTGGTTTATAGTAATGACTCAATAAATGGTGAATTGGGTTATTACCAACAATAAGTAGAATCCTTTTTCCTGGAAAAGGCCTTCTCAGCATGGCGTCTTGCCCTGTCCATCCAGCAGGTGACCTTTTGGAGACATGCAGTTTTCCCTGGCTGATGCAAAAAGCACTGGAGATCCTTCTCTCACCATGACCTGTGCCTTCTCCCCTGACTTTTCCTATGGAGCATTTATCCTTGGAGTCTTCAGCCTGCCTCCTCCCAGGATAAAAAGGATACCAAACTTTGGTGTCTCCATCCAGGCTTCTGGCCATCAACCCAAAAAAGTGGTTTCAGTCCTTATACCACATGCAAGCCAGCCCTACTTTCACAGAGAGACACTGGTGTTTTTACAGGAGGCATGCCATGGAGTTTGGAGTTGAGAAGCCAGCACCTCTGGGTGACACAGGGAGCCCAGATGCCCCAGGAAGCAGGCTCTGTGGTTCCTGTGGACTCTAAGGCAGAGAGGAAAACTCTCAGCTTGTCCCTCTGACTCCCAACCAGGGCTAAACGTCACAGAGACTTAATGCTGGGTGGCAGGTCCCCCCACTCCTCCACCAGCTCCCAGGACCGGGCCACCTCATCTCTCACCTCAACCAGAGAGACAGTCTTCTTGCTTGTTTTTCCACTTCCATTTTTAGCCCCTGTATTAGTCAGGCCAGATTAAGTGGTGCTGCAGTAACAAATTATCTCCTTGTCTCAGTGGCTTACCGGAATAAAGATTTATCCTTCGGTCACACTGCCTGGTCAGTGCTGGTCAGATACAGCTCTGATCCATGTCACCTTCACTCTGTACCTGGGTAGATAGAACAGCCTCCTTCTAGAACATTGCAAGTCGTTTAGGAGGAAGGGAAAGAGACGTGGCATATCACACAATGCCTTAAGGCTTCTGCCCCGAAATGGCACACGCCACCACTCCCATTTCATTGGCCAGAGCAAGTCACATGACCAGACTGTAAGCCAATGAGGTAGGAATGTATGATCCTCCGGACAGAAATGAATAATTGAGGACGATAATATAATACACCCCCGCACACTACCCCCCACTTGACACCTGTCCATTTTCAATTAAGCAGATAGAGTGATCTTTATAAACATAAACCAAATCGTCATGTTCCCTTCTTCAAACCCTCCACCCTTCGTCTTTAGAACAAAATACAAATTCCTGGTGGGCCTGGCCCTGCCTCTCTCCCACCTCATCTTCAGTTACTCTTCTGTGTGAACACTTGCTTCATCCACACTGGCCTCTGAATGTGCAGGCTCTTTCCTACCCCAGGGCCTTTGCATTTGCCGCTCCCTAGGCCCAGGTCAATGCTTTAATTCAACGCTTCCCAGGCGTGGCTCTTCTTATTTTTCAGGGATCAGCTTAAACGTCACAGAAGAGAGGCTTCCTCAACCACTTCAGGACTCTCTCAAATAATACCCTGTTTACATCCTTCTTAACACTTAGCAAGCTGGAATTATTTTGTGTACATAATAGTATTATTGCTCACTGACTGTTCCTTCCACACATACGCTGGAACCTAAGCTTCTTGGGAGTCCATGTGTCTGTCCTGTTCACCACTGTACCTCAAACTCAGTAGTTCAGCAAATGATAGTGACATGAATAAAAGAATCAGATCAAGACAGAAAGGGCAAGGCCTGGCCCAGAAAGCCCAGTGCGTGTAAGTATCATGAAACCTGCCAACCCCACAATACGTCCCTGGGGTGTCATGGCAGGGTGGGCAGGGTGGAGCCCAAGCCTCACCTCCTCTCTGCCCTTGCCCAGCCTCTGCAGTGGCCCCAGAACCAGAATTTTTAGGTTTTATGCCACCTAAAAATTAGAGCAGACGCAACCATTTATTGAGCAGTTACTCTAGACCGGGCGCTGTGGTCTGCACCCTACCCGCAGTATCTTAAGTGTTCATTGCGTGCCTGTGAGGTGGGTATTATGATTCTTGATTTACAGATGAGGAAACTGAGGCTCAGTGCAGTTGGCCGATTTGCCGACCATGGCCATGCAGCTCACAGGTGGAAGAACTGGGATTTGAACCCAAGTCTGGCTCCAAGCAAGGCCTGGGCAGGACTTCCGTGCCACCTGAGAGTTTTGGACGCAGGGACTGTCTTGACACCTGTAGTGGCATAATAATAGCCCTCAAAGAGGCCCATGTCTTACTCCCTGAAATCTGTGACGTGCAAAGGGACTTGGAGGGTGTGCTTAAGTGAAGGAGGCGCATCCCGGGTCACCCCTTGTGATTCCTTTGGGACCACCTGGATGACCGTCTGGCTGGAGTGTCAGAGTCGGAGAGAAGATTGGAAGATGGTGGCTGATGGCTTTAAATATGGAGGAAGGAGGTCACGAGCCAAGGCATATGAGTGGCCTCTAGAAGCTGGACAAAGCGATGAAACAGATTCTCCCCTAGAGCCTCCAGAGGGAGCACAACGGACTGACAACTTGACCTTAATCCAGTGAAACTTCTGACCTACAGAATTATAAGAGAATAGATCTGTGTTGTTTAAAGCCAGTAAGATTGTGGTAATTTGTCACAACAGCAATAGGAAAGTGACACAACCCCTCACTGCATTGCGCACACATCCTGCATCCCCAGTCTCCCCAGCTGAACTGTCGGTTCCCTTATGGGCAAGAGCCCAGCAAATGATGGTAGGGCATACAGTAGGCATTCAATAATGACTCTGAGGGTGTAGTTCAGTGGCATGCAGGGGTGAAAAGTCCAAGAAGAGGGGAAGGAGAGGACAACTGGTGAGGTTATGGGGCAGGGGAGGGGCAGGATGCTGGCTGGAGGAGCCCCAAATGACAGCCCCTGAAGCATGGCACAGACCCACATCCCACTGCTGGAAGGATCCCCCAAGCTAGGCCAATCGCTCCCATTTTGTACATGCAAAGGCCGAGACCCAGAGTGAGGAAATCACCAAGACCACTAAGCAAGCTTGTGGCCAAGATGGGATTAGAAATTAGATCACTGACTCCTTGTTCCTGCGCCTCCGGCCAGCCCTGCCCCACCTTGGGTGGTAAAGATGTCCCTCATCCAAGCACCTGGAGTGGCAGGTCCCTGATAGGCCAGAGGCTGGGGACCAAGGGCAGGCAGGGTGGGGGAGGGGTATGGAGTGGACCAAGGCATCTCCTTACCCAAGAGCTCCATCACATCCGTTCTCTGGGAATCAGAGACCCAGATTCTAGGCCCAGCTCTGCCACCCTGTGACTTCCAGCAAGCTCCTCGCCCTCTCTGAGCCTCAGGTTCCCCATTAAGGGACGGAACCTGACCTCCAAGAGTTTTTCCGCCTCTCGTGTGGTGTGATCTGCCATCAGGCCTGCTGCTCTCAACTCCCTGTGCCCCCCACTCCAGCTGGAGCCTCATGGGTTCTCAGCAAGTTCACCTCCTCTCCAGACTCTGCCCAGACCCGACCCAGGGCTCAGCAATGGGTCTTTTCCCCACCCTGTCCTGGCCTTCGCCTCTCCCCTCCCAGCAGAGTTGAGTTTCCAGCCTGCCCTGCTCTGGGGTCCTAACCCCCGAGAGACAAGGGGGGCTCAGACTACACAATGCAAAAAGGGCATCTGGCCCCGTGTCTGTGTCTCTCCCGCCCTCAGCTCCCCATCACTGGGCCGTCCCGACCCTCCTCCCAGACCTACTATGACCGCTGCATGTCTAGACCCCCAGCCTTTGGCCGCACTGCTCCGCCAGCTGGCCTGGACTTTCTCCTCAGGCTTTGGAAAACCTCAAGCTCCTCTCAACCCCAATATCCTGCTATCCCCAGAAACTACCCAGCTCCCCAAACCGCTTGGATTCCATCTGTAGAGAGGCTTACAAAGGAGTGAATCCTAGCATGAAAACCAATGCACACAGAGGGTCAGCAATTCCCTGGACGACACATAGCAAAGGCACGGAGCTCCCATATTCAGTGTCTTCACCTGGAACCACTCCCCAGCACCCCACCACCGCCCATCCACCCCCTCTGACAGCCTGAAGGGCAGGGAGCACAGCCAGCCCCTTGACCGATGTCCAAGACCACAGAGATGCTATTCTTTCCTCGAGTGAGCTCCACCCACCCTGCGCCAGATTTAGCTATTTAATGCAGCCAGGCCTGCTCCGTCCCTGCCTCTGAGATTAGCTCTGGAACGGGGCTTTGAATGCCTGCCCAGAGATACTCAGCTTAAAACACCGGGAACCAGAAAAAAAAAAAATCGACCACATTTAATGGAGCCGTTAGCGGGCGGGTCTGGGCCATCCATTATGCGGCCCTGCCAGCCCAGGGAGCCCAGCCACGTGGCCGCCTGACCACAGCGTTAAGGCGACACTAGCCCGCAGGCCGGTCTGCAGGGGAGGAGCTGCCAGAGCCCAGGCCTGGGGCCTACCTCTCCCGCCCCGCAAGGCCCAGGGCCCCAGGGATTCTTGGTGTCACTCAACAGGCAGCAAGGAAGGAGTTCTCCTTGGAAAAATCTACCCCTTCTGGTCTCAGGGCCCCACTCTAGGACAAGCCCTGCATGTGGCCCTTCAAGACCTAAGATACCCTCAAGTACTGCCCATCTGAGCTCTACTGCAGTGGCAGAGATGGTATCAGTGAAGCACCCCGAGGTCCCGCTGTTCCCTGGATCGTGTTTGACATACCCCTACAGCTGCTCTCCTTTTGCTATTTAAAAATTGCCCTTGTTAACATCCAAGTTGCTCTCGGACACTGCCTCCCAAAATGTGCCCCAGGATACGCCAATCTCTCAAGATGCTTCATAGAAAACTAAAAGGGGAGAGAATTCAGTAATCAAGTAAGTTTGGGAAGCACTATGAATGCCAGTTCCCTCCTGGAGGGTTACAAGGCTAGTAAATGCTCTGAGAAGTCCTGCAATAGAGTTTGATTTTTTTTTTTTTTTTTGCGGTACGCGGGCCTCTCACTGTTGTGGCCTCTCCCATTGCAGAGCACAGGCTCCGGACGCGCAGGCTCAGCGGCCATGTCTCACGGGTCCAGCCGCTCCGCGGCATATGGGATCTTCCCGGACCGGGGCACGAACTCGTGTCCCCTGCATCAGCAGGCGGACTCTCAACCCTGTGCCACCAGGGAAGCCCGAGTTTGATTTTATTCAAACCATTTCTCAGACTTATTTGATTATAGAACCTTCCCCTTTATCCTGGCAGAATCCCCGTTAATATGCTGAGGGCCTAGTGTTCCAGGAAACACTCTTTGGGAAATGACACTTTAAGGGTCTGAGTCCCTCTCCTTCCTCAAGCCCCAACTGTGGGACCTCCAATTATGAGGCTGTTCAAAGTCTGTGAAGAGAGTAAGGGGGCTCCGGCCTTCAATTACAGGTAGATTCAAAAGCTGGAGTCACAGGGAGGGAACATAGACTCACCTCTCCATGGAAGGAGGGCCAATGTCACATGGTAAGAAGAGCATGCGGGGTGTCCTCCATCCCCCACCCCACCCGACTCCGATAGAGCAGGGATTTAGCCATGGAAGCAAGGTTCTGCCCTTGACAGAGCTGCTTCTCAGAAGCTCAAACACTTAAACCCATGCTCCCGGGCAATTTCTCCTGCAGATTCATGGGCTACCCAGTGTTCTGGCGGAAGCCCCAAGAGAGACAACAGGAGACCTGGGTTCTGTTCCTGCTTTTCCTGATGGACTGCTGTGTGACCCAAGAAGGCCTTTGATCTTTCTGTGCTGGTGGCTGCAGGTCTGAGCTGGAGGGACCCCTCTGCATGGACTCACAGCTTCTCCTGCCCTCCTAGGAACGTTGGGCCGTTTGCGTACAGTGCTCTGAGATCCCACTGGCCAAAGCTCATCAAGCACCTTCTCTGCGTCGATCCTATGCCTGGTGCTGGAGCCTCAGCTTACCCTCGTTCCTCAAAGCCGTGTTATCTCACTGCAGGCTGATCTGCAGTCTTCAAGGGAGAAGGGCAACTTGGTAAACATGGACCTCCCAGATGTGAGAGAAGAAAGCAGAGGGGACATCAAAGCTCCTTTCTGGGACCACAGAACTCATACAGTGTGACAGATGTATTTTCCAAACATGCCCACCATGACACCCTCCATCCCATGGTCTTCTAACACAGTGACAGCCATCCTCTCCTCTCCCTCCCTTGATCTGGGTGGGCCTGAGATGACAGTGTTCGTGGTGTTACGTGACTTCTAGGTCATGACGGGCAATACGGCTTCCACTGGCCCACTTGGGACGCTCCCTCTTGGAACCCAGACGCCATGCTCTGAGGAAGCCCAGGGCACATGGGGAGAGCACGTGGGGGCAGCCCAGCCAACGGGCCCAGCTGCGGTCCTAGAGGATGCCAGCATCAGCCATGAGACCTGACACTGAGGAAGCCTTCAGGACGGCTCCTGCCCCAGCCACAACTGCATGAACACCTGAGCAAGAACCGCCTCCCTGAGCCCCGGCAACACTCAGAACTGAGAGATCATTGAAAAATGCCACTGCCTTAGATCACAGGGCTTGGGGCGACATTTTATCACCAGTGATAGGTAACCAGAACGTGTGGCAAGTAGCTGCCTTCAAACCACCTTTGCAGGGCTGAGGAGGGCCTGCCACACCCCAGAGTGTCCCTCTCTTCCTTCTGTCCTCTGCAGAACTAGGCCCCTGTCACATGACAACGATCTACACCAACCAGCTCAGACATTAGGAAACCCGTGCCCTGAGCTCCACCGCTTGCCCAGGTCTGATGTCCCCTCCTATCTATATCACTCGAAACATCCCTGCCAGTTAGATATCTTGAGCTGTGTTTTATAGATGAGGAAACAGAAGCTCAGAGAGGGTGAATGATTTGCCCAATGCTGCACAGCCAGTGTGGGGAGGTCCAGGATTTGAGGCAGATCCCACTGGCGACCCTTCCCCTGGCTGCCTCCTCTCTCCCTCCTGGGGTGGGCTGATGAGGGAAGCAGAACAGACCATGAAGAGCACCCAGGCCTAGGCCCCATCCTGATTCTGCCTCTCGTTAGCTGTGTCTCTTTGGGCAGCTTTCTTTACCTCTCTGAGCCTCAGATTCCTCATCTATGAAATGGGCTACAGGTGTAGGGTGGAATAGAGAAAATACAGATACTGTGCTTTGATGCTAACAGGAGTGAAGATGTGACGGTGTCTGCTTTCAGAGGAGGACGTTCAGTGACCAAGGCCAGCCTGACAGTTTGTTGAAGGTCTGGCCAGTGGTCTGGACTCCAGACAAGATCAGGGACCACGGGGTGGCAAACTCAGCCCCCATGTCTCCCGACCAAGCCATCCCCATTCCCTTGGGATGGAGCCCTGTCCCCAGGCACACAAAGCCTCCACCAGGCAGAAGTGCACACCTGGCTGAGCTGGCTCCAGTGAACACACCTGTTGGAGGCTCCTGGAGAAGAAACTCCCGTGTCTTCCTTCTGCTTCATTCACTTAGACAGACATTTACCACCAGCTGTGCTGTCTCTTCTGGTCACCCCTCCAGGTCCTGTTTCAGCCTTCTCTGCCCTGCTCTGGGCCTGTGAGGCTGACCCGCACGGGTGATGTCAACACACCCCTGAGCCCTGTGGCTCCCCATTGGGCTCAGCTAATGGGAGTCCCTGGCAGGAGCCAGGGGGAGGAAGGAGAGAGAGAGAGCAGAGATAGACCCACAGCATCTCGGGCTGATAAAGCTGGAAGGAGGCTTGGAGCTCATATTCACTGCCTCAAATGAGGCTTCCAGGGCCCAGAGAGGGAAGGTGACCTGCCCAAGCTCACACAGCAAGTAGGTGGCTAGTTCTCAGTCTAGTCTACGTTTGTGGGTGGGGAGGGTGAAGGGGCAACAAGAAAGATGCTGCCCTGGCCCACTGTGTGCTGAAGAGCACCTGCTCCCCTTAGTCCAGGCTCCCTCTGAATTTCAAGGGCCCCCTCCCCAGCCACTCCATACTCCTCAGCAAGGACTCAGACCAAACACCCACCCCCATCCCAACCCCAGGCTGACATTCCAGGACTAACGTCAGCCATCAGGTAGGACAGTGGTGTTTGCAGTCTAGCCTCTAGAGCCAGTCAACCTAGTTCAAGTCCTGACTCTACTGCAGACTGGCTGCATGTGAGCTTGGGCACGCCACTAGGCTCTCTGTGCCTCAGTTTCCTTGTCTGTAAAAGGGGAGAATAGCAGTGCCTGTCTCGTGGGACTGTGTGGGGATTAAATGAGATAATACTTTAAAACTTCCATATTAATTCCAACAAACATCAGTTGTTCCTAAGACCCACTCCCACCCCCAGGTCACAGACAAGCAGGCATTTCCACACTGGAAAGGCTTTGGGGTCTGTCTTAGTCTGTTTGGTCTGCTGTAACAAAATATCACAGACTGCGTGGCTTCTAGACAACAGAAATTTATTTCTCGCAGTTCTGGAGGCTGGAAAGTCCAAGGTCAAGGTACCTGCACGCTTGTGTTCTGGAGCGGAACCTCTTCCTGGTTCATGGCGGTGCCTGCTGGCTGCATCCTCACGTGGTGGAAGGGGCTAGGGGTCTCTCTGGAGCCTCTTTTGTAAGAGCCCTAATCCCATTCATGAGGGCTCCGCCTTCCTACTTCAGTCCCAAACTCCTACCTTCTAACACAATCATCTTTGGGTTAGGATTTCAACATACGAATTTGAGGGGGAAAGCGACATTCCGTCCATAGCACGGCCCACTCAGTCTAATCTGCCGGGACAGATGAGGAAACAGAGTCCCTCTCCTGGGCCCCTCCCAGCTCCCTGCCCAACCTGTGCACTTGAGGTGTGGTGGGTGGAGGAGGGAGAGTTCTGCTTTCTGGTCCCCACCCCTGCCTCTTGGCTGGGGCCACATCCTGAGACAGCCTTAGCAGCTTCTAGAAGCCCCCAGAGTCCAGAGTTCAGGGCTTGGGCCATCCCCATCCCTGTCTGCTTCCCATGCCGACCCTCACCCCACAGGACGATGGCCTAGCACATTCAGCATCTACCCAGCATTCATGTACTGAGCTCCTGTTGTATGCAGACCTTGTACGGGGCACTGAGGAGGCCTCAGAGACCAGGACATGCAGGGGAGACAGACAAAAACACAGATGGGTGTAACCCCCAAATCAGTGCTAGAATATGACCCTGTGGGTGCTGAGGGAGCACATGACTCAGCATAGTGGGCTGGGGGGATTGGCAGGAGAGTGGGACAGACTTCCCTGGAGGAGGTGATGGCTACACAAAGACATAAAAGATGACTTAGAGCTAACCAGTTTCTTTTATTCTTTTAGTCAACAAATATTAATTGAGCACATACTGTGAGCCCAGTTCTATTCTAGGCACTGTGGAAATTGCAGTGAACAGACGGGATGAGGTTCCCAGGGCTGACATTCTAATGAGGGGAGACCTTCAATGACCCTGTAGGGTGATAAAACGGCAGGTGTTGATAGCACAGAAAAGAAGATGAAGCAGGGCATGGTGGATGGGGGCGAGGGGGTGGAGAGGATGGACAGGCGCTGCTGGAAAGAGCCTTGAGCAGAGACTGGAGCGAAGTGAGTGGGAGCCATGTGAGGACCTAGGGAAGGGTGTCCCAGGCAGAGGGAATGTCCCGGGCAAAGGCCTGGCGTGAGCGGAGCATGGTCCCCAGCGGGTGTAGCTGGAGCTTGGGGTGCATGCAGGAGGGGCTGGAGGCAGGAGGTGTGGAGGAAGAGGTGAGCCGGGGCAGAGGGTGAAGGACTTTGTACAGCAAGAAGAGGAGTCTAGGCTTTCTCCTGGGGGCGTGGGGAGCTGTGGAAGGCTGAGTGAACGCACACGCTCGGCTCGTTAATGCCAAACGTGACGTGCAGGACACGTCCTTGCCTATCCAGACCCCAGCACTTCACCACAACGCTGGCCTGAGCCTACACCTCCCCGTTGGAGACCAAGCCTCCCCCCACCCTCCAGCCAGGGCCGAACAGTTCTGAGAAGCACACAGGACAGAGCCAGGCGCCAGCCCAGGCCAGGGTCGAGCAGACAACCCCGAGGTCTGGGGTGACAACCCCCCACCCCACCTGTCAGAGCAGAGCTGACCAAGGCTGCAGTCGGGAGCCCTGGGTCCTCTTCTGAACCTGCCACCGAGTCCCTGTGTGACTCTGGGAGATCCTTTCCTCTCCCTGGGCCCCAGTGTCCCCTCAGAACCCTGCCAGCGCTTCAGTACCACAACCTCGCCTTGCCCTTCTGTCTCAGAGGCGGACTTGCCTCTGGTTTGGCCTCTCCAAGTTCCCCCCTCCCAGAGCCTCCAGAAGCATCCACTCACCCCAGGGAGGCCTGGGGCCTCTTTCAAAGAGCTGCACTCCGCACTCCAGAGACCAGCGTCTCCCCGAGGCCGCCCTCCCCGTGGGCTCCAGCTGCCAGGAGTGGGGAAGTGTGCTAATTCCACTGGAGGCCCGACCCCACGCTCATTTATTTCAGACATGACCTTTGATTTCTCGGGTAGAGTGTAAATTACATGTCGCCAGCATAAAATATTAAATCCAATTTATAGTTAATTATTGATGCTATTATGTATTCTATAGTAATGGCATCAGAATCGCAGGCCCCGTCCGTGCCCAGTAAATAGCTTTTTTGCATTAGAGGCTCCTTGAGGTAAGAAATCTTGCTCCATTCCTTCTTAACCGTATGATTGATGATTATGGGGAAGTTCGTAAATAGTCTTCCAGAAATATTTCTCTGGTCGTCCGTCCTCTGAAGGAAGGTGGGGGCCGCACTAATGATCAGGGCTGCCGGGCGGATGCAGCTCTGCCCACCGCCATTTAGAGCCGGTGGGTTGAGGGTTGGCGAGATGGGGACGGTTTAAGCGCCGCCGTGCTGAGTGGTTTAAGAGAGAGGGAAGGAGAACCACAGTGGTTTTCTGAAGGCTTTAAGTCACATGTAATCTTCACATGGACACTGGGGTTTTGTTTTTATTGAAACATTAATAATTCCGGTTTCTTGTAAAATATTCATGGTTCCTGTTGCTGCATTCAGACCGACTCTCGGACACCACTTTTAATTTCCAGCTCAGCCTGTGCAGGCCTTTGTCGTCGACCACCCATTGCTCCTGTGCAATTTATTAAGTGGAGGGAACGGTGGCCATCGGGTGGTCAGAAAAATCGAGCTCAGGGTTTCTCTGCAGCAACTGGTTGCAAGCCAGAAAGGCCCTGGGCGGGCAGGGCTGCCACTGGGCAGGCAGGGCGAGCGCTGTGGCCCAGGGCATCTTGGCAGCCAGCGGATGACTGTGACGCTGGCAGCGCTAGGCTGGATTGCTGGCGGGGGTGGGGGCCTGGTGGGGTAGACAGAGGCAGGAGGGAGGGGGCAAAGGGAATGAGGAGGGAGAGAAGAGGGCGCTCGGAGGGTGAGAGGTGACAGTGCAGGGCAGGGGACAGCAGAGAGGTAAAAACGCAGGCTCTGGGAACAGGGGACCAGGGTTTGAGTCCCAGCTCTGCCTCCAATTAGCTGTGCATGCTTAGCGAGTGACTTCACCTCTCTGAGCCCTGAAAATGGGCCCTGAGGCCAGGCAGGTGCAAGGTGTCCGGCACATCACCCCTCCTTGGAAGATGGCAGCCGTGAAGGCTACGGTGGTTGTTTGGTCAGTGCCACATGGAGGGCCCGTGCGTGGCAGAGCTTGGAGAGACCTTAAGAGACCTAAAAATTCAGCCCTTTGAACGGAAGAGGGGTGAGACCCAGAGAGGGGAAGTGACTTGCTCACGGCCCCCAGTCACGCCTTGTGAGTAGGATTCAATGCTGTGCCCAAACCTGAGCTCTGAAATTCAGTCTTTATAAACAGTCAACATCCTGGGGATCACAACTGCCGGAGCTTATCCACGGAGCCCGGCCCCATCCGCACCCTCTGCCACGCCAAAGAGCCGTGATTAAAAGGTTCCACTGCCATCACAGCTGGGGTCCCATCCCTCCCTCATCTCCCATCAAGGGCCCATCCTTCCATCGGGATAGACGTGATTCCGCTCAGAAATGCCCCCGCATTTCCCTGGGGCTCCAGCTAAGAACACAGCCCACCCGAGGCCAGTCGAATCCCAGGATGTCAGCTCTGGAAGCAAACTCAGCCGTCAGTTTCCTCTGCTCCATGGCTTTGTGGGTGAAGAACCTGAGGCCCAGAGAGGTTAAGTGGCTTTCCCAAAGTTGCACAGACACAAACAGAACCTCAGCCCCCCCACCCTTTAACCTACAGAGGGATATCCATGTTGACTCCTCCTGTGAAAGCATGGGGAGGAGAGAATTAGCCCAAGACTTTAAGCAGGAGTGACCATAAGGCCACACGCACCTGCGGGGTGGAGCCCTCTCCTGCTCTAGCTGTTGGTAGTCCACTGCGTGCACGTTTTTCCGAGCCAGATCCAGCTCCCCTTGTATCTGCCCATAATCAGAAACCTGTCTGTCCACACTGGGCATGCTTAGATTCGAATGTCCAGATGGTCTGTGCCCAAATCCAATAAACAAACTCCCTACAGCCCCATTCCTGAGTGTCAGCACAGAGGGCCAGGAGGTACCAGTGTCCCGGAAGGGGCGGGACCTCCTTGGTTCTCCAGGAGACAGACAGGGACCTGACCGGCCCACCTGCCCCAGGGGCAGAGGGGTGGCCACCAATCCTAGCCACAAAGCCAGAGATGCCACAGGAAATATCTGAAGCCCGAATCCCCCAGTATCTCTGTTGGCCCAGGAGATGATTTTTTCCCCTTGACCCTAAATGCAAATATAACTTGTTATTAGTAATACAGAAAACAAAGAAAAACCAAAACCGCTGTACCTCTACCATCAGAGATAAGCTGGAACAAAATGGAAATACACTTGCATTATTTTCTGTGTGCAGTTAGCTTCAACTTTCCTTCAGGTTTTTTTCCTTCATATTAACAGAAACACTAAGAGAATACACTCTCCCTGCTGCTTAGTTTACAGACAGCTGCAGCATCCACCTTTCAAAATGAAGCAAATTGCAAAGGATGATAAAGCTGGTCGCTTCTCTCCCTGTGCTTCAGTTTATCCTCTGGGCAAGGGGTGACCTCCACGTACCCTCCGTCCCCGAAGAGCCTGTGGACTGCAGACTCTGAGGGCACCCACATGAGCTTCTGGGCTTCTCTTTGATGCTAAAATTCAAAAAGCTGTGTGCGTGCTGTATAGTCAGCCAGAAGGCCTTGGTCCTTGAGGAAGTGGATCCCAGACGTGCTGGAATCTCACTCGCGGTCCAGGCTACGGCCCAGAGTAGTTTAAGGGTCTGGCAGACCTGAGATCCACTTCAGGTTTTGCCGGTCGCCAGCTGTGTGACCTTCAGCTAGTTGTTTCTCTTCTCTGGGCCTCAGTTACTGCCCGGGGGAGCTTACTAAAAAATAAAGATTCCTGGGCCCCACCTGGGAGATGCTGATTCTATAAGTCTGAAAAGAAGCAGCCCCCAACCCGCCAGCCCCAGCGTTCACTTTGATCGGAGGGAATACACCCTATCTAAGAATCTGCTCCAAGATAAAGAAAAAGTATAATTTCGTGTAACGGATGGAGACCAGGAGAGAGTGTCTCTGTACAGAGGCGGTTCAGGGCCCCCGCTGCTCTGCAAAAGAGAGAAACTAGAACCTGGGACCATTGGCTAGCAGCTGGGGAGGCGAGAGAGAAACAGGAGAAACAGTTCCTTTGACTGGGAGTCACAGGAAGGATACTGCCAGCAAGAAAACTCTGCTGGTAGGGTGTGGCCAAGACATTTCTAGAAACGTGATGTCTGACATTGATTTTGAAATTCGTCCCTGCTCTTTGATGAAATTACCCACTGCTGTCCCCCAACCTTCAGGAAATACCTGCTATACACAAGAAGTTTGTGCTAGGGGTACTTTGGGAGGACACACTGGTGTCCAGTGTGGGGCAAAGAGGGTGACAAGAGAAGAGGGTCAGGAGCTGGTGGTGGTAGGGATGTCTAAGGTCACGGCACAGGGGATGCAAGATGGGTGAGATCAAATGGCTTCTTCCCTAAATGCACCAGAGGATGGAGATCTTCATAAAGGGAGGAAGGAAACATCTGATGTGTCAGTTAAGACTGGGTTTGACTATATATTGAAGAATCCAATAACAGTGACTTAAAGGTTTATTTCTCATGTAAGTCAGGAAGAGCTGGAGTGGGTGTGGTCGTTCTGCAATGACCTTAATCTCTTCAGATCATTCTCTCTTTCTCCTCCACGTTTCTTAGTACATGGCATCCTCATGGTTTTCTGATGCTCCAAAATGACTGCTGGGGCTCCAGAGGCAAACAAGGAAGGAGGGAAAGGGTCCAAATGGCATGTTCCAGCTGGCTGAACCCCACTTAAGACCCTTCCCAAAAGTCCCCCCCAACAACTTGCATTTGGTCACAGATTTAGTCACATGGTCACACCTAGCTGCAAGACACTGGAAAATGTGATCTTCTAATGACATCGGGATAACCTGAGTAAAACTGGTGTTCTGCTACTCAGAGAGGAGTAGGCAACCAGCTGTCTCTGGCACAAACCAGGTTCACTTAGAGTAAGCAAAGCCTGCTTCCCTCTGACTTCTACCTGCGCGTCCTGGTTTGCCCTTTGTAACGTCGTCTGTAACTATAGAGCCGCTCTTCTAAATGGCAGACTTCCTCTGCGCCTCCTCTTTTCCAGTTAACTATCCCCAGGTCCTTCAACCACTTCTCAGGACACAGGCCAACATAAGCTCTGAAGACTTCCATTTATCGATTCCACAGATTGTCAACATGCACCTGCTACCTGCCCTCCACACACAGTGACGTATGAAACAGACACTCGAGCTTCCAGTTGGGATGGTCATGGAACCAATCCTCGCCAGGGAGCTGAATCTTAACAAAAAACGAAGATGTGCAGAGTCAAGGCCTCCCTGGAGGAGTGATGTTTAAACTGAGTCAGAGGAATGGGGAGTTGCCTGGGAAACCATCGAGGGGATGACTATTCCAAGGGGAAGGAACAAACGGGAATGAAAGCCCAGCGTCACCAGAAGTGAGAGGAAGGCTCAGGGTAGCTCAGGGAACTAACTCAAACTGGGGAATGGCGAGAGCTTTAGGATCCAAGGAGAGCGGGCTCACAGTGAGACGCGGCCTCCGGGCACAGTCTTTGGGGAGGTTGCTCAGTCCTGCTCCACCTGCTCTTGCCAACACCTAGCCTCTCATCAGATCAAAAGGAAAACCAGGTCTGTCTGGCAAAACTTTTCTCCCAGCAGATGTCACTTTCAGCGGCTGCTGCCTGGTCTGTTCTGGAACGCAGCAGCGCAAGGCAGGGCCTCACGGCTGGTCAATGATTTCCCAGAATCTTCCCATTTCTCTTTTGTGAAAATGATACAAAAGGCTTCATCTCCCCACTGCCAGCCTTCCAAGGCCTCCTTAGTTATCACTCCTCAGGGGTGAAACGGCTGTTATGGGGTCACTTTGGATGGTCTTTAAGTTTAGGAGATCTGAATTCATGCAAAAAAGCCTAGTATTGTCCTGAAGTGTCCTTACCTATCTTGGGCTGCCATCTCTTTGAAACCATTTTTTGATATCTACATTGTCAAGAAACCATGTAGAGACAAATCAGTGTGGTTTGTGCTAAACCCCAACAGGGTACAGACAGCAGCCAAACTACTTCCCTCTTCCTCTAAGGTTTCTGCTGACATCTCAGCCCAGAGCAGATCTGAAGAATGTTCCCCACAAGCTCACCAGAGACCTCACCCTCATCCCTCACCGGGAATCTCACCTAACACTGGGCCGTGGGCTCTTCCCATAGGAAAGATGATAGAGGCTGTGAGAAGAAAGGGAGGCATAGAGACACCTCTTAAGAAAGGCAGCAAGAAACTATCAGCAGAACACGCGGAAAACAGACCAGGGAGACCAGGGAGAGAATATGTACTGAGCCTCACGGACAACAAGGTCCCAGTCATTTCTATCTTGGGAGGATAATCTTATTAAAAAGTGGGGGAAATGCCAACAAAAAGGTGCAAATATTAAGGTCTATTTAAAGTATTTACATTTAGTGAACTTAACACCCTAAAAATTATATTGCAATTTGTGAAATTTCCAAGACTGCTCCTGGATGTATTTTAACGCATATGAATTTGTAGCTTACTCCAGCAGTGAGGTGCAGAAATAGGAAATGGGCAGTTCTCTCAGCCTGGTCAAGGGCCCTCTGTGATGGGTGTGTAACCTCATTTGAGGAGGTCAAAATCTGTATTTGAGGCACTTTGATCATGGGAGGTTCTTTCCAAATATCTGGAAGGAAGACCACCCCTTAGAGCAATGGTTCTTAACCAGGAGTGATTTTGCCGCCTTCCCCAGAGGACATTTGGCAACGTCTAGAGACGTTTTTAATGGTCATGACTGTGGGAGATGCTATTGGCATCCAGTAGGTAGAGGCCAGTGAGGCTGCAAAGCATCCCACAAGGTACAGAACAGCCCACACCACAGAGAACTGACAGCCCCAAATGTCAACAGTGCCAAGGCTGAGAAGCCCTGCCCTTGAGCGAGGCTATTCTAGAACCTCTCTGCCAAAACCTGAAACAAGCCTGGATAAAAGCCACAGGGAAGAAAGTATTTGGAGGCTGAGTCCCAGCACGTTAGAGGGGCTTGGAAAAAAACTTGAACTTCTTCAGGTCTGTCCTAACAAGGTACAAAACCAAACTCACACAAGTTCAAGGTGACAGGCCAGTTACTGAACTACCTCATCGAACACAAATCAACAACCTTCAGAGGAAGAGAAAAGAATATAGACTCTCCACAAAGAACACTCCATAGTATGTAGTCAAAAATTATCAGATGTGCAAAGAAGCAGGTAAATGAAACCCAGACTCAGCAGAGGGATTGAATCTAATTTTAAAAGAATCAAATAGAAGTTCTACAACTGAAAAGTACAATAATGGAAATGAAAAATTCACTAGATGGGCTTAACAGCAGATTGGAGATGGAAGAAGAAAGGGTCAGTGAACCTGAAGATGGATCAATAGAAATTACCCAATAAGAAGAACAGAAAGACAAAAACAGATTGGAGAAAAGTTTCCCAGTGGAGGAAACCTCCTCCACAGGGGCAGCTGGACAAGCCTAAGGTATTCTCCCCCACTCGATGCCTAAAATGCCACCATCAACGCTGAGTTAAGGCTCTGGCCACCACGTTACTTGAGAGGAAAAACATACTGAGCCACTGTTAGGCAGCCACACTTTAGCTGGAACCCTGGAGAGAGCCCGTCACTGTTCCCTGCTAATGTGCTGAACCCATCAGAGACTCCAAAAAATATTCAGAAATGGGTGGGTCCTCAGCATTTTTCCTTTCTTTCTTCTTCTTGCTTAGAGAGCGGCAGGATAGGGCAGTGGCTAACCCAGCCTCCATAGCCAGACCGCCTGGGTTTGAAACTCAGGTGTGTGACCTTGGCAAATTACTTGACCTCTTTGTGCCTCAGTTTCCCCATCTGTGAAGTGGGGATTTAGCAGTAGTTGCCTGGTAGAGCTCTTATGAGGTTTCAATGAAATGGTGTATAGCACATGGTATTTGTTATAATTGTGGCTTGGGGCAAGCCCCTTCCTCTCTCTCTGGGTCTTGGTTTACACACCTGTGAAATGGCCAGGAAGCTCAGAGACAAATTTGGGGTTCAGCCAGATTTTCTGGTACAACTATCTCCTCAACTCCATTCACTGCTCTTGTTCCTTTGACCTTGAATTAATGTTTCTAGTGTCTACATGTCTGTTCTGATCATCCTTTCTGATCAGGATGAGTAAGTTTTGTTGATAAATATTCACAACACAGAAAAGGACATTCTCATACCAGTTTAAAGGAGGAGGAATCTGCGACTTACAGACTGAGTCAGACCCATCAGGAGTGGGCTGCATCAGGATGGTCATTCTCCTCCTCCCTGTCCTGACCTTGGTCTGAGCCAGGCACAGCCTTGGACCCTGTGGGGGTACTAAGGAACCACCCCACCTCAACACACACACAGAGCATAGGGTACAGGTGGAAAAGAGACCGCATGGGCCATGAGAGGCAACCAGCACACAAGACAGATCACACAGAAGACAGAAGCGGGGGACTTCCCTGGTGGTGCAGTGGTTAAGAATCCACCTGCCAATGCAGGGGACAGGGGTTTGAGCCCTGGTCTGGGAAGATCCCACGTGTCACGGATCAACTAAGCCCGCGCACCACAACTACTGAAGCTCGCATGCCTAGAGCCCACGAGCCACAACTACTGAAGCCTGCGTGCCTAGAGCCTGTGCTCCGCAAGAAGAGAAGCCACCGCAATGAGAAGCCCCTGCACCGCAACGGAGAGTAGCCCCCGCTCTCCGCAACTAGAGAGAAAACCCGTGTGCAGCAACAAAGACCCAACGCAGACGATAAATAAATAAATAAATAAAATTACTTAAAATATCAGTAATAAAAAATTTTAAAAACTATGCATTTAAAAAAAAATTGGGGAGTCATCAGTGAATAGTTTTTTTAAAAAAAAAGAAGACAGAAGGGGGCAGAGATGACTTCATAGGGCATCTGGAACATAAGCCCAACTTTTCATTCATTCATACATTCAAACTTTCATTTTCAAACCTTTATGGAGCATCCACCATAGGCCAGGCCGAGTCACTAGCAGAGTGGGAGTCAGTGGAGAGGAGGACACAGGAAAACATAACATGCATTTCAAGGCTAATGTAAAGGGTGAGCTGCCTGGCTGGAGTACGCAGCGTTCGTTCATTCATCCTGCAAGTATTTATCGGGCAGTATCTTAGCGGGTACAGCTGGAGAGATCTGGGGCCATAGAAAGGTGGGTCCTTGACCCCAGGCTAGGACTTTGGGACTTTCATAGGCCTGGGGAGCCACAGCAAGTTTCCTGAGCAACAGAATGGCAAGATCAGTGAGCCGGCCTGGGCTGCAACCTGACCAGGGCCCCAGCCAACACTTCCCAGTCGCAGGCATGGGCTGCCTCAGCCTTGGCCTTCTCTGCAGTTCCCCGTCCAAAGCCCAGCCCCTCTTCAGTGCCCAGGGGCTCAAGGGGAGATTAACAGCCTCCTGGAGCTCGGGAGCCCCTCCCCCTCCATTGAGCCTTTTGGGGGTTAGGGTGTTGGCACAGCTCACAGACGACTCCTTGTCCATTCACACATTATCCCAATTAATTTGGGTTGGTGGGAGCTGCCCCTTCATCTCCAGCGTCACCTGTCTGTCCCTGCCTCACCTAGAGCTGAGCCAGAGAGAAAAGGTGAGTGGCGAGGCCTTGAGAACTCTCTGAGGACTGGGGCCGGGCATCTGGGAGAGAGCTGTTAAAGGTGGATGTCCAGGGAGGACCTATGGAGACCCAAATTTGAAATTGTAAGGCTACGTCAGGAAAGAGGACAACGGTTGAGGTACGGTGGCAGTTCAGGCAGGCAGGACATCCCAGGACAGACCAGTGCATCCATCCACACACAAAGAGGGGGGAAGAAAGAAAACAAAAGCAAACCAAAGCAAAGGCTGGCAGGGATGCGCACCGAAGCCATTTTATGAGCTACTTCTTTCTGCTGGATCTGTGCGTGGGAGAGCGTGGCTTCCCTCTGCTTCGCGGCACGGACTACTGGCTCCAGGAAATCTGGACTCTTTTTGCCAAAGTCCCTTCCAATTGATGTTGACATGTTCACCACTTGCTTCCTGCTCTGCTAGGGCCACTCCAGGGAGGGGGTGAAGGGGAGGGAGGGCTCTGAGCCCTCCTGTCTACACGCAGTCCCAAACCAGAGACGGCCTCCAGTCTCTTCCCCTCCCGGCCCTGCCCACAGCAAACCTCCCCCACCCCACCGGCCCAGCCTCCTGCCACTGGCCCAGCTCTAAGGGCACCACCCCCCGAAACAAGCCCTGAGGCACCCATGGACACACGTGCACACAAGACAGTCACTGCTTTGGAGAATTGACGATTGTCAAAGAATAATTAATGACAATGGAAAGTTGTACACAATACACCACGTCAGTGGTTCTCAAACTTGAAAGCATCAGAATCACCTGCAGGATGTGATAAAACAGAGCTGGGCCCCCGCTCTCCAGAGCCTCCAGTTCAGTAGTGGGGCTGGGGGGCAAGAATTTGCATTTCTAGCAAGTTCCCAGGTGAAGCTGATGCTGCCAGTCAAGGAGCACGCTTTGAGAACCGCTGTCCTAAATAGTGAGAAGAAAATTCAGACATGTACAGCATGTATTTATATGTAAGTACATGATTAAGATGTTGATAGTAATTATTACTGTGTAATGAGATTGATTACAGGCTTTTTGTAATTTTATTTTTTCTGTTTTATCTCAATCTTCCAAGTTGCAATAAATATGACTTATTTTAACATTTAACATTTAAGCACCTCCTTCATGAGCTCTCTCCCCAGGCCTCCCCTGATGAGAACTGACTACCCTCTCATGTCCCACTGC
Source organism: Grampus griseus (assembly GCF_964374135.1). Taxonomy (NCBI): domain Eukaryota; kingdom Metazoa; phylum Chordata; class Mammalia; order Artiodactyla; family Delphinidae; genus Grampus; species Grampus griseus. The sequence continues at coordinate 163,868,523 of NC_139017.1, read as the reverse complement.
TGCTGGCGCCTCTGATGAATTCTTTTTCCTCCTGCTTTGTGTTTGTGTTACACGGTCCCACCCTTGCCCCCACCAGTAAGCAGTAAATGCCTTACATAGGAACTCTGGCTCAGGCGCCAGCATACCCTTCCTGCCCCCGAGAGGGCCCAGCACGGCACCCTCCACCCATCTGAAGTCAATGGAAACTCAGGAGGCACGGGGCGCCGTGGAATGAACGTGGGCTCCCCAGTCCAATGGCCTGGGTCAGGCCTGAGCTCTGCCACTGCTTGGCTGCTCTTTGGCCCTTATTATGGGATCTGGAATGGTCCAGCCTGCCCCCCTAGCCACCAGCTTGGCCCTCTAAGTACCCAATATCATTGCATGACCCTAACTGGAAATACATCTGGAGCCCTCCCCATCAAGCACCCTGGTTACCATCAAGCACCCTGGTTACCACAATGGTCATTGGTGACGGCACCAATGTCCAGAGAGTCCCTGCAGGCCCGGAGATGCACTTTCTTCAGGCCCAGAGACATGGCTAGCCAACTCAACCACACAATGTACATTGTCTTAACTCTGTCGCCTGTCAGCTTCATGACCTTGTACACATAAACTTGGCATCTCTGAGTCTCAGTTTACTCAATTGTCCAATAGTGAGGTTGCATTAGAGAAGAGACAGCAAACACCTGACATTCGTGCAGCCCCTCCCCAACCTCACCCTAACAGACATTGCTAATCAGTCACAGTATTCTATCCTCCTTGATCAGGATGCGGCCTCTGAATTTTTCTTAACACTTGCTCCAGGCATGGTGCTCCAATCAAAGTAAACCAACATTTGAGATGAAAGCTAATTCCTATTCCTAAGATCATTCTCTACTTCCCTGAGACCTAGAACAGAGCTCAGCATAGAGTGAATCTTTGTTAAATAAATCCAAGTGGACACATTCCAGTCACCACTGGTTATTAAGAGAGAAATCTTTGATAGCCACCAACCATCATGTACCAACCCCAGATCAACTACTTCCTCCTTCCTGGGATTCCTAGCCATTCAGTTGATGCCTTCTGTCCATCAGCCTGTACTGCAAGGGTCTTCCATTCCCAGCCCTAAGGAACTGAGGGTAGTGAGGCCATCACTATCACAAATAGGCTCAAACGTCCTCATCTTGATAACCACCTGGGTGGCTTTGGATGCAATCAGTTGCAAGGCCAAATAGACACCCATTTAGTCATTTTGATCTTTGCTTGGTCTCCTTTCCTCCTGTCTCCCCTCCTCCACATCCATCCTCAGAACTGAGAGCTCAGTAGTCCAATTCTCTTTCTCCACAGCTGATAATATTAAGGCCAAGTGAGGAGAGGAGACTGGCTCAAGGTCACACAACCAGTCAGACCAGAACTCTGGTCCCCACATTCCCAGGCCCTGGCACTTTGACACACCAGGGTGCCTTCCTCTTTTCCAAAGAACAGGACAGGAAAGAAGTTGCTCTAAGTTGTGGAGGCTTGAATTCCTCCCGGGGCCTCATCCGCTGCTTGGAGCTGAGGAGCTATGGGGCCCCTCTGAGATCATCCTGCCATCTCCTTACCAAGACCTGCCTGATCTGACCTCCATCTACCTCTGAACTCATTCCCCCAAGCCTGCCTCCCATTCACTCTGCTCCAGCTTCAGTGACCTCATTCCAACCTCAGGGCCTTTGCACTTACTATGACCTTTTGTGGAATACTTTTGCCCCAAATCTTCACATGACTGATTCCATCCTGTTGTTTCTCAAATGTCCCCTCTACTAAGAATACTTCCTCTACCAGCTCAGGGTGGCCCTCTGCATCAGTTTGGGCTGATAGAACAAATTACCATAGACTGGGTGTCTTATAAACAACAGAGATTTTTTTCTCACAGTTCTAGAGGCTGGAAGTCTGAGACTGAGCTGCTAGCTTGGCCAGGTTCTTGGCGAAGGCCCTCATCCAAGTTGCAGACTGACAGCTTCTCACTGTATCCTCACATGGTGGGAAGAGGACTAGAGTGCTCTCTGGGGCCTCTTTATAAGGGCACAAATCCCATTCATGTGGGCTCCACCCTCACGACCTACTACCTCTCATTTAAATTCCTCACTTCCTAATACCATCACGTTGGGGGTTGGGATTTCAACACATGGATTTGGGAGACATAAACTCTTGATCTATAACATTCCCCACACTCCATCACACCCCCTTGCTTTATTTTTTACAGCTATCCATACAACACACATTTATCGAGCAGATACTGGTCACATTTCCTTATGTTTTTCTGTTCATTGCTTGTTGTCTGTCTCCCCACATGTACACCCCTTGGGAACAGGGGCTTTTTGGGTGAAATAACACCCAGCACTAGAATGAGCACACAGGAAGCATGCAGTAAATATTTGTTGACAAAATGAATAAACTTGGGGCTTGAAAAGGAGATAGGAAGAGAGTCCTGCACAGGAAATCAGGTGTTAAATGATGTGAGTCTGAGACCCCCCTCAGCTGCTGGGTGACCTTGGGCTAGTCACAACCTCTCTGAGCCTCATATGTCCTGATTCTGAAGGTCCTTTCCCACCTGGAGAGCCTGAGGCTCTCTGACCAGGAAGTCCTCAGTGCCCACCCAGGATGCAGCTCTGTCCTTCAGACCTGGTGAGACGGAAAAGGTGGGCTCCCTTTCCCCCTTCTCTGTGGTTCCCTCCATTAGTTCCAGGTCCAAACCCTCCTGGGAAGAGAGGGGGAAGCCAAGGTGAGCCGGCAGCCCTACTCCCCAAGAGCCTGCAGCCCGCATTTGGCCTCCGGGATAACTGTGGCCAGCTGGGCTGCATTTACCCTGCCAGCTCCCTGCCCCTGGGAAGCTGGAGGAGCTCAGCCGCTGCCCACATGTGGTTGTTTGATCAGAGAGTGGGGAGAGGGAGCTGACAGCCTGACTGCTGGGCCGTGGTGCCAGTGGGGCCAGCCCTGCTGATGGTCTCACTCGAGGGCCCAGATGTCCAAGTAGAGCCAGGCACAGTGAAGTGTCAGAGCACTGCTGCCTTCCTTCTAGCCTGGGGTGACAAAAGAGGTTCCGGGTCCCAGCTCAGAGCCACATGTGGCTGTAGGCTGTGGTCGGCAGATCCCTTCACAGCCTAGAACACTTTGGGAAAAGGTACCTACAGCTCAACTGAGAGAGCTAGGAATGAGCTACTGAAAGATGCAGAGCCCGTGCACCGCTAGGCTGAGAAGCAGGAATAGATGTAAGGGCCAGCAGCCTGCAGGAGCTTAGGTGGGGTTTGACCATCAGCCATGGAGCCAGAGCCACAGACAGGCTCTCTGCCCATGGAGGAGGGACAGCAAGATGAACCAGGCTGGTCCTCGGCCTTTCATGAGGGCCTCCCCAGTGACAGCGCAGCCAGGGCACCATGTTCCTAGATTATCCCAGATGGAAACTTCTTTCAGTCAAGAGCCAAACTGGAAGGGCACTGAGCCACTAATTCATACTAGGGTGTCAATGACTAAGGGTAAATTAACAGGACAAGTCTTCAACTGGGGATCAAGCTTCTTGGGTTCAGAGCCTTCCAGCACAGTATCCCAGGACGACCAGTCATATGTGGAATGAATTTTAGCTTCAAATATGTAAGTGTGTGTGTGTGTGTGTGTGTGTGTGTGTGTGTGTGTGGAGAGAGAAAGCGAACTGCGTATCTGACATCTTTAAATGTCTCAAGAGATCCTCAGCCTTAACATGTGCAAACGCAACCCAGAACCTACCCTCCACCCAAGCCAGGTCCTCTCCATGGGGTCTCCCCAGCACGCCCCGGTGTGCAGGCAGGAGCCCACCCCTCAACTCCACCTCCCTGTCCTATCTTTCACTAACTCCCAGAGACTTCACATCCTGAACACCTCCTGCGTCTGCCCACTTCTCTCCCAAGTGGTGGCCATGCTGGATTGCCCATACAGGCCCACTCCTTCCAAGAGAACAAATGGGGGCTGTGGGTCCCTGTCCTCTGCCTTCTCTTGCCGCCCCTGCTCCATCCTGCTGTAAGGGCAGGGTGTGGACACTGCAGCCACACCCTTGCACACCCACTGCTTTGCCACCCTCAGGCCCAGGGGTGAAGGGGGAAGAGGGCCTCACAGCCTTGGAATCAGGCTGCTGCGGCGGAGGGTTGTGGGTAGAGGATGGGGGAAGGTGGGCAAAGGCCCTTGGCCCACAGACTTGTCTCCCTGTTGGGAGAGGCACAGACCACGGAGGGCGAGAGCAAGGCCCTCTAAAGGGTCCAAGGATGATACTGTGCCCACCTCTACTCTTGACTGCCCCAACCAACTTCTTCTCTATTAGCCAAAGTGATCTTTTAAAAGCAATCGGATCACATTACACTCCCCTGCTTTAAACCCTTCAATGGCTCCCCATTGCTCTCAGGGTAAATGCAAAACTCCTCAGATGCCAGCTATGAGGCCTCTGGGTCTGGCCCTGCCAACTTCTCCCTTCTTGTCACCCTCCCTTCACTCTCCACCCCAGTCACGCTGGCCTTCCTTCCGACCCACGCTGGCCATGTCGCTCCACCCACAGGCCTCAGCACATGCTGTTCCTGCTGCCTGCAATGCTCTTCCCTCCCAACCTGGCCTGGTTCATTTCTCTGCATCCCTTAGATCTCGGCTCTTGATTAACCTCTTCCTCCCCCTGCTAGACCAAGGGCTCATGCAGTCAGAGACCTGTCCTTTCTGCTTACAGCCTGGCACAGAGAGTAAGAGCTGGCATTTACTGAGAGCTTACCACGTACCAGGCATCGTGCTGCCGTTTTCCATGCATAATCCCTGTGGATCCTTGTCACAACCCTATGAGGTTTAGGGTTGTATGCTGCTATTATGTCCATTCTGCAGATGAAGAAACCGAGGCACATGGGGTTAAGAACCTTGCCGAGGTCACATGTAGTAAGTGGCAGGGCCAGGACTGAACCACACAGTGTCATGGAATCCACGGGCTTCCCTCTCATCGCTTCGGCATCTCCATTGCACGTGCTCCGTGAATAGTTTTCAGATGAACAGAAAGACGCACACACACAAGATCCAAATGAACACACGCCAGGATGAGGACAGAGGTGATTTCCGGTTGGTGGGATTGTGAATGTTTACTTTCATCTTTCACTTACTCGTATGTTCCAATTTTTCTATATGAGACAAGTATTTGTTGATGTCTTTAAATTAAGAAAGAAAACCTTGGGCTTCCCTGGTGACGCAGTGATTGAGGGTCCGCCTGCCGATGCAGGGGATGCGGGTTCGTGTCCCGGTCCGGGAGGATCCCACATGCCGCTGAGCGGCTGGGCCCGTGAGCCATGGCCGCTGAGCCTGTGCGTCTGGAGCCTGTGCTCTGCAACAGGAGAGGCCACAGCAGTGAGAGGCCTGCGTACCGCAAAAAAAGAGAAAGAAAACCTTAAAATCTCTTTAATCTTTTTTTTTTTAACAACAAATACCTAATTTGGTTCTTTTGGCTGCCTCGTGTCTTAGTTGTGGCACGTGGGATCTTTTGTTGTGGCGCATGGACTCTCTAGTTGTGGCGTGGGTGCCAAAGCGCACAGGCTCAGTAGTTGAGGCGCATGGGCTTAGTTGCCCCACAGCATGTGGGATCTTAGTTCCAAACCAGGGATTGAACCCGCGTCCCCCTGCATTGGAAGGTGGATTCTTAACTACTGGACCACCAGGGAAGTTCCTCTCTTTAATCTTTTAGAAAGAAGCAATCACGGGGCTTCCCTGGTGGCGCAGTGGTTGAGAGTCCACCTGCCGATGCGGGGGCCACGGGTTCGTGCCCCGGTCCGGGAAGATCCCACATGCCGCGGAGCGGCTGGGCCCGTGAGCCGTGGCCGCTGAGCCTGCGCGTCCGGAGCCTGTGCTCCGCAACAGGAGAGGCCACAACAGTGAGAGGCCCGCGTACTGCAAAATAAAATTAATTAATTAATTAATTAATTAATTAAATAAAAGAAGCAATCGTGGACCAAAACCAAGACTTCCAGAGAAACGGTGTGTCCTTCCCTCCCATTCCGCCCAAAGCCCTGCTTTGGTAGAAGATAACAAAGCATCTTCCAGCGGTAAAGGCCTCGGTATGTGTCAGTTAAAACATAGACGTAAGCTTCAAACAGACCAGGGCTTAATCTCGGCTCTTACTGTGAGGCTTTGAGCCAGTCTCCTCTCTGACCTCAGGGGACGTCCTGACCTCTGACCTCCTCTGTAAAACAGGGCACTACTGCCTTATTGTCCTCACGGGACTGTTGTGAAGACTGGAGAGAAAGGGCGTGAATGCCTCCAAGTGGGTCTTGGCACATAATAGATGCTCAGTGAACAGTGGCCATCAGCCTCAGCCCAGCCCTCCTGGACAAACAGAAGACACGGATGCCTCACGGAGTCCATGCACCCACACCCAGAAGCAGTCACCTCCAGCCGCTCCGCTGCGCCTCTTGTGAGCCGCGTTCCTGCCTGCCGGCCCCAGCCACGTCTCTCTGGGTCTAAGGACACTGGGCCACCTGAGATGACCCCCACCTCCACCCCCGAGGCAAGCCGTGGGGGACAGCCCAAGGACGCAGGCCACCCAGACGGCTGTTTTCATGCCTGCAGGCACCCCATGGGGGTGGAGGATGCAGCCCCTCCCGACACATCCTTGTCACCCCCCCAGGAGGACAGAAGGAGCATTTTTTCACCTAGGTGGAAACCCCAAATCAGCTTCTGGGGCTGTGGTTTGGAGACGACCTAGGAGGATTCTCTTGTGAGGCCTCAGGAAGAAAAGCAGAGGAGGGCAGAGAGAAAGGGAACGAGGGAGATGGAGAATGGGCCGCCTGGAGGCCCCTGTGGCTGGTCTGGTATTTACTTTCTGCCACAGCCTTGAATACCGTGGGGCTCTGAAAGAATTTCCAAGAAGATGGAAATTTGAGGAAATCAAAGTTTAATTAGTCACAGCTGCTGTAATGTATTCCAGGTGATGGCTGGTGTGGCCGCATCTCCCCTCCAAGCCCCCTGACGCCTCTCACCCTCCACGGGGGCAAGTAAACAGTGGGGTGTTTGCGGTGGGAGCCCTTTCCCGGGTCAGCTGGGCAGGGATGGGGTCTGGAGTGGGCCTCATGCTACCTCCTGCTACCTGGACAGACACGGGGGAGGGAGCAAGAGGGAGGGTTACACACAGGCTCTGTCCTCCTCTCCGCTCCTTCTTCAATTCCCATGCGGCTCTTTGCGAGTGAGAGCAGAGGACTTATGGAAGGCCAGAGAGCATGGGCTAGGAGTAAGGGGGAGGTCTCAGCTCACTTTTGAGTTACAGCGTGACCTTGGACAAGTCGTTTAACTGCGAGACTGGCAAAACACCCAGGAGTCAGAGCACTCAGTGGGAAGCCCAGCTCTCCCACTCCACCCTGTGGCCTTGGGAAAGTTGCTGAACCTCTCTGAGTCTCGGCTGCTCCAACTATAAAATGGAATTAGGAACCGCATTGGCACATAGGATTGTCATAAGAGTTAAGCGAAGTCCCTTAAGTCAAGGAGCGTATGTAGAGGACGTTAGCACAGAGCTGACAGGAGCTCAGTTAGTAACCACGGTGGGACTCAGTTTCCCTATCATCAGACTGGAATGGGATTGCAATACTACAAGAGAGGGAGAAGCACTTTCAGCCCCTCAAAATAAAGCCAAGCTGACAGACATGCAAGGGCAAGGTTAACCCATCAGAGCACTGTTCTTCAGAGAGGGGTCTGCTGAGAGCCCAAAGGGGCTGACAGGTAGCGCCAGGTGTCCCGTGATGGGTCCAGCTCCAGAGCTGGGAGGGTAACTGATAAGGGTGCGGAGCAGGTTCTCCCTTCTCTGGGTCAATGCAAAGATGGACCTGCCACCGTGACCGCATGCAGAAGCCTCTCTGCTGTGTTGACACTGGTCTTCCTCTCTGTCGTTGTCATCTTGTCAGGGGGAGTGTCCACACTCCCAGCCCCAGATGGTTCACAAGCTGGTTCTGTGTAGTCCCAGCCAAGTTTGGGGACAGGGACAGGGGCTGGGGCTTGCCCTTTCCCCCCACTCTGCCCTCCACTGAGCCCTCACTCCACCCTATGTTTGGGGGTTCAAGTGTCTTGGAGCGTCAACGGGGGCAGTCCCCAAGAACACAGACGGGCACCCTGCCAGCTGACTCGTCAGTGGGCAGTGCTCCTACTGCAGTCCATGGGAGACCTCATGGGCCAGCAGCCGAGCCACAGAGGGCTTGAGGACGCTGGGCCACCTGCAGCGTGTGCTCTACTCCACGCAGCTCCCTGGGGTCTGCCACAGACGGTTCCCTCGGGATGGAGCTGGACCTGACTCCTCTCTCCCCGATGTGGCCTCTCCAGGGCCAGCTCCCGCCCTCTCCCCACCAACTTCTCCCCCCTCTGTTTCTCTAATTTTTTCCCCAGCCCTGGGGGTTATTTCTAGTCTAAGTCTTTGAAACTCATAGCTAAGAATCCATTCTTTTTTCTCTCTGCATTTCTGCTGTGTCATCCCTTCCCTGAGGAAATGATCAGAAGAGTCTAGCGAACTGAAGGGAGGGGTCAAGGGGTAGAAGGAAACACCAGAAACCAACACCTCTCGGTTAACAGTGCAAAAACAGTATCCTGCTTCGTAGCAGAGGAAGCTCATGTGTAGTTCCAAAAATACGTCTAGGCAGCCATGCTGTTGTACGGACTATTTTCCTTGATTAAATGTATTACTTGTGAAGACTGTCATTTGTCCACTATTTACCTTTCTCTTCCCTTGCAGTGGTTATGAAGAAGTGAAAGGGAGTGTGGCAGACACTATGGCTTGTCTGTCCACAGCCTTCCCCCCTCTTTCCTTGTCAGCCAACCTGCTTCTACCTCAGAGCCTGAAAATGCCAGCTGGTCACTTTCCTATCCTCCCTTGCAGCTAGAGATGGTCAGGGGACCCGATTCTGGTCAGTGGGACCTGAGAGGAAGTTGGCTGAGGTGACTTCTGGGGAAGCCTTTCCTCTCTGGTTTAAAAAAGAGAAAAGATAGGTTAGGAGAAAGCCTCCTTCCAGCCCATGGTGGCCATCTCATGATCACACAAGGACCAGCCTGAAGACAAAAGCCAAGACCTGAGGTCGGCAGAGCAAAAATGGAAAGCACCTGGGTCCCTGATGATATCATTGTGCCTTGTAGAATCAACCTCCAGACTTCTGGTTAAATGAAATAAAGAGTGTTCTCATCGTGTGAAAACTCTTTAAGATTTACTTCAGCCACTTGTAGCCAAAAGTAGCCCAACTTATGTTGAGAAAATATTCCAGAATCCTTTCAGGTCTGTGCTAGTCAGGGCTCTTTTTAGTTGCAAGGTAGCCACAGGAATCCAACTTCAGTTTGCTTAGCCAAACAGGGCAATTTTTAAAATTAATACACATGGGTGTCTTGTGAAACTCAGCAGAAATATGACTGGGTCTCAGAATGTGGAACCAGGGACTCTAAGACTGTCAGAATTTTCTCTCTGACCCTCATATTGTGTCCCAACATTCTGAGGTAGTAAATCCTTGGTGATTTATCACAAAAAGTCTGATTGTTTGGAATTGACTATTTTTCTTTTTTTTTTTTTTTTTTGAGGTACGCGGGCCTCTCACTGTTGTGGCCTCTCCCGTTGCAGAGCACAGGCTCCGGACCCGCAGGCTCAGCGGCCACGGCTCACGGGCCCAGCCGCCCCGCGGAATGTGGGATCTTCCCGGACCGGGGCCCGAACCCATGTCGCCTGCATCGGCAGGCGGACTCTCAACCACAGCGCCACCAGGGAAGCCCAACTATTTTTCAATTTAATTTTAACATGCCTGGAGAAATGCATTTCTTAGCTTTAAAACTATATATTGCAGAAAAACTTCTTTTTAAAGACAATAACTGATTCATGTTGTTAATAATTTACCTCTAGAGTTCTAAACGTGCCCACGGGGCCTCAAGGTTCTGGAAAAATAGTTTCCTTTTTTGAATGTTCAGCGTGTCCTATTCTGGGTGTGATATGACTATGGCTGATGGTGAGAAACCCTCTTCTGATGGGAGAGAGAGCTCCCCCCCCCCTCCCCGGTGCCTGTGCGAGGAAGCCAGTGCCTCAGACGCCGGCGGGGCTCGCTTCCCACGGGGGCGACATCGTCTTCTGATGAGTGGAAAACTTCCCTCTGCAGAGAACCTGCTGCTTCACTTTCCCAAAATGAGTTCAATATTTGGTTTCAAATCCTCCTTCAGGCGCCAATGCAGGAAGAACTTTCAACGTCGTGGGAACTCGGTCAACCTATAAACAAAGATTTTTGAATGTTGTGTCAGAAGTAAAGATTGTACGATTTTCTAAGTCTCTCTTTTACAGGTTTAGAAGCAAAAGATCAGTTTTTGAAAAAGAAAAAATTTGATAAGAATAGCACAGTGTAATGTGAAACGGAAGAGAGAAAGTAGGCAGTTAGGAGTGGATGTCCTCTGTCACACCTGGATGGCTTGGCCATTTGTGTGTTTAAAAAGCTTTTCTGGTGATTCTGGGGCACAGAGTGCTAGGGCCCAAGTCTGGGGCACAGAGTGCACAGGGCCCAAGTCTTACGTGTCATTGAGTCCCTGTCCCTAACATTTACATGACTGGTACACAGTAGGTGCTTAATAAATGTACCCTGAGTCAATGAATGAGGAAAAGGAAAGATGGTAATGCAGAAGTCAAGGAAGGTTTTTTTCTGTAGGATTTTCTCATCCATAAAATACCAGAGAATCTGTGCCTCTGGGAATGGCCCCTCCAGGTAGGGGTGGGGTAGACAGGAGCTCAGTGGAGGCCAGGGCCCTGCCCAGGGTGCTGACCTGAAGCTGGGGCTCAGTCCAGACAGAGCAGCTTCTCGGAAGCCCCTGCCCGTGGGGAGGCTCACTGCCCTGCAACAGGCCCCGAGGAGAAAACACATTTGTTTACTTGACCTGAGTGACATGTTCATTGATTTCTCTGGAGTGGTTCATTCATAAATGCAAATTGAGCTCCCCTCCTGGGGATGCCAACGGCCTTTTAACAAGCTCCCCAAGGCGTGACTTCTGAAAATGAGTCACTGATGAGCCAGAAATGGAGTTCACCTGCCCACCCTGGCCCTGCTGGCTCAGGACCACAGAGCAGCTGGGCAGGAGGTGCCACCTTGGACTTGGGGGTGGGGGGTGGCCTCGGCCAGCAGGTGGGGTGTGGTGGGCGGGGCAGAAGTGAAATGCACCAGCTCCTTCACGATCAGGGGCATCTGGACAATTAAGGCGAAAGGGGTTCGTTGCTCACATTTTCTTGATCAATCTCCCGCCGCAGTCAGCTTAAGTAGATGAAAGTAAAAAGAGAAATGGACTGAGAGGGTTTCTTCAACAGAAACACCACGTTTTCTTTCTTTTGGGTCTCAATAATTTCAGTTCTTGCCAACACCAGCTGCTCAGGGAACGTTGAGGAAACAGAGGCCCAGAGAGGAGCAGTGACCTACCCAAGGTCAGACAGCCTGGTGTTTTTTAATAGGGGTTTACTGTTCACCGTCAGGCACGTTTACATCTGTAATCTCGCCTGACCCTTACAACAAACATATGGGGTAGGTATTGGTACCCATCACTTTATTTTATTTTATAGTCACATTACTTTTCATTATTTCTAACCTTGCCCCCTTTCTCCCTCACGTTCTATTTTAGGAAAGATTTTCTTTTCTTTTGTCTTACCAGATGACACTGTTGGAGCTGATTCTCAGAAGACATCTGGGATCCACTGGTCTGGAGAACACTTGCTTCCTTTACTTTTGTTGTTGTTTTGTCCCCTTTGCTTCTTCCTTTTACTTCCTTATCCCTTTCTTTCTCTTCCACTTCTACCTCTTTCTTTTCTCCCTTCCCTTCACCCCTTTTTTCCCAGAGACTGGCCCAAGAATTAAGAGATATGAGTTCCAGGTCCTGTCCTGCCACCAACTTGCTGGATCACCCAGGACAAGTCACTGCTCTCTGAGCTTTGGTTTCCCCATCTGGAAAAGAAGAGGTTGATCCTTCGCTCTTTGAAACTGCTTCCGGCTTAGAGATCCTGAGATGGCTACGACCTCTGGTACTCTGTTGACTCACAACGGAAGCAAATGGATTTTGTACTTTCTAATCTGCCGGCTGAAGTCTTAACCTGAGAAATTGGGGTGCATTAGTAAGAAATCACACCGATGGGGCCAGCCTGTTACTCCTGCCCACTGGAGAGGCCCCCTCCGTATCTCACTCATGATTTCCACCGTGATGAATCACCAGCGCGTTCGCACGGGTGAGAGGGCTCCTTGCATGCACTCTCCTTCAGAATGATGGGCCATCTCACTTTGTTCTGTTTATTGTGTGTGACATGGCTGTCACTATTGATTCAGCATTATTGAGAGAGAAGCTTCTTAGTTCTTCTTAGGGATTTTGCCAGCAATTAGGATGTGCAGCCAGCAGTTGAACGATGGAAACTTAGTAACAGTCAAAGCCTTTTTATACTCCATTATTCTTTTGAAAAAAAATTGTTATGAAAATTATTAAATAAATAGGAAAGAGTGAAATAGTCCTAAAAGATCAGGAGATTTAAGGAAAGCAACTCATAAACATAATATGGTACTCTTCTCACAATACTCATTCAACTCTGCTCATTCTAATCCTGGTTTTATGTGAAGATTCATCAAACACTTCTTACAACTTTCCCTTCAGTAGGTTTTAAGAGGAAAGCATTCCCAGGGAGCGTTTATGTTCTAGCACTTGAGGACTTTAGGGAGCGGGTATTTAAAAGCCCAGGTCTCTCCCACCCATGCCTCTCTTTCGCTTTGTCACAGCTTACCCTTCCCCCTCCCCATATCCTCAAGTCCATTCTCTAGTAGGTCTGTGTCTTTATTCCTGTCTTACCCCTAGGTTCTTCATGACATTTTTTTGTTCTTAAATTCCATATATAACTGATTCATTTTGTTATAAAGCAGAAACTAACACACCATTGTAAAGCAATTATACTCCAATAAAGATGTAAAAAAAATAAAAAGCTAGATCATAAAGAAAACTAAAATAAAATAAAATTACTTAAAAAAAAAAAAAAGCCCAGGTCTTTGTTCTCTCTAATAAAAGGGATGTGACTGCCTGCTTTTGACTAATCACAAAACCAGTATTACTGGTATTAAGAAAAAGGTCTTATGGCTGTAAGTTGTGTTAGTTTTCTATTGATGATGTAACAAATCACCACAAATGAGTGACAAATTATACTAATGTATCAGAGTTCTGGAGGTCAGAGGCCTCAGTGGGCTAAAAAGCAAGATGTGGGAAGGGCTGCAATCCTGCTGGAGGCTCTAGGGGAGAACTCATTCCTTGCCTTTTCTTCTGGAAGCTGCCCTCATTCCTTGGTTCATGGCCCTTTTCCATCACTCTGACCTCTGCTTCTGTCATCACATCTCCTTCTCTGATGGGACTCTCCTGCCACCATCTTTCACCTATAGCAACCCTTGTAATTACATTGGGTCCACCCAGATAACCCAGAAAAATCTCCCCATCTAAAGATATTTAAATTAATACTTTAATTAATTCACTTAATAAATTGGTTTTAATTATTAATAATTTAATAATGAATTGTTTAAATTACTAATTTAATTAATCTGCTATGTCCTTTTTACCATGTAAGGCAAAACATTCATGAATATAGCACACGAACGTGGAAATCTTTGAGGGAGCCATTATTCTACTTACCTACAGGTATCTTTTGACCTTAGGAAAACCAACCTGATAGACTGCAAAAGTAGCCTCAGATTCCTTTCATCCCTAGACCTATGTCTCTTCTCAACATGACTTTGTAACTCTTTCCAATGAGAGGTTGAGTCTATTCCTTTACCTTTTGAATTTGGGCTTGGTCATGTGACTTTCTTGGGTCAATGGGACATTAGCAAATGTGATGCAAGCAAAGACATTGGGGATTGCCTTCTCTTGCTACTCTAGGGAGCCCCATGACGACACCCATGTTAACAAGCCTTAGGTAGCCTGCTGGATGATGAGACACAGCTCAGTTACTGCTGTCACCCCAACCAACAGCCAACAACATACCAGACAAGTGAGTGAGACTATTGTCTGTCATTTGACTGTGGACACGTGAATGAACTCAGCAGAGACCAACAGAAGAACAACCCAGCGGATCCTGGCCCAAACTGCCAAACCATAGAATCCTGAGCAAATAGATGTCTGTTTTAAGCCACTATATTTTGGTGTGGCTTGTTACACAGCAAATGCTGACTGATATAACTAGTGACCCACTGTCACCTGATCAGATAAAGTTTTTTCAAGTAAGATATCCTTACATCAAACATTTCCTCCTGGTTCTCACTATAGAGAGGCAGATACCTTTTTATTGACCAGTATTTTATTGACCAGATACCTTTTATTGACCAGTATTTTATTGACCAGATACCTTTTATTGACCATTGTTTGCTTCCTAAACAAAGATTTAACAAAGTATTTCAAGTCCTCTTTCCTCTATTAGATTCAATTTCCTTGAAGGCGGGGACGATGTCCTCTGGGTCAGGTCTTTCTCATAGAGCAGAAAAGATGGCATAGAGCTTAAGAGCATGGAATCTGGAGTCAGGTATACATAAGTTGAAATCCTGAATTTATCTGCTGATTATAAGAACTTAGGCAAGTTACTTAACCTCTCTGCAACTTGCTTTTCTCACCTTTAAAACCATAATTCAAAAAGATACATGCACCCCAATGTTCATTGTAACACTATTTACAATAGCCAGGACATGGAAGCAACCTAAATGTCCATCAACAGAGGAATGGATAAAGAAGATGTGGTACATATATACAATGAAATATTACTCAGCCATAAAAAGGAATGAAATTGTGCCATTTGCAGAGACATGGATGGACCTAGAGACTGTCATACAGAGTGAAGTAAGTCAGAAAGAGAAAAACAAATATCGTAAAATATTGCTTATATGTGGAATCTAGAAAAATGATACATATGAACTTATTTGCAAAGCAGAAACAGACACAGACGTAGAAAACGGACGTATGAATACCTGGGGGGGAAGGTGGGGTGGGATGAATTGGGAGATTGGGATTGACATATATACACTACTATGTATAAAATAGATAACTAGTGAGAACCTACTCTATAGCACAGGGAGCTCTACTCAATGCTCTGTGGTGACCTAAATGGGAAAGAAATCCAAAAAACAGGGGATATATGTATACGTATAGCTGATTTGCTTTGCTGTACCGCAGAAACTAACACAATGCTCTAAAGCAGCTATACTCCAATAAAAGTTAATAAAAAAAAGAAAAAGGAATCTAGTCACAAATTATCTGTGACTTGACAATAGTAAATCACCTACAATATTGATTATTTTGTAACAAACAAAACATTGATGACAAAGAAAATCCCATCTTGCTGTAATGTGGTACCAAAGGATAATTTTCAAAATGTTAAAGACATGTTTTTCATACAAATATAAAATTATTGCATAAAAAATAAAATGAGGCTAATGAAAATACCCACCACATGGGATTGTTATGATAATTACGTCCAACGATATGTATGAGCACTTTGAGAATGTCAGGTACAAGCCCTCAAAAATGTTAGTGATTATTATCACACAGGGCAGGGCAGAGAGTAGGTGCTCAGTAAAGACTTGCCCATTTGACTTGAGTCAGATTTGGGAGATTTGGTTTTAGAAGAATCAGGAAACAAAATTTCCAGAGCCCAAATTTAGGCAAACTTCAGTCCTTTGGGAGAGTGTGAGGGTGCCTGAGACATTACAGGCCAAAGAAGTGTCAGCTCTCCTCATTCAGGGGTTTACCTCCAAATGAACACTTGACCCAAGTCTCCTGAGTAGATCCTGATTCTCAGCCATGCCAGAGTAACTGAAGCCCTTGGGACCTTCATGATTCAGTGCTGCTCCCGTGGTAACTAGTCTCCAAAAGTGCCCTCCCTCTGAACCAGTGAACACACCTCCCAGTACTCACTAGACAAAAATGACAGCGTGTGACTTCCAAGGCTGGGTCATGTGACTTTCAAAGCTTCAGCCTGGGCCTCTTGGAATGCTTTCCCTGGATGGAGCCAGGCACCGTGTAAGAAATCCAACTAGCTTGAGTCCACCATGCTATAAGGAAGCTCAACCAACCACATGGAGATGCCACGCAGCAGTAGAGATGCCTGACCATCCTTCAGCCATCTTGGACGTCCAGCCCAGGTGAGCCGTTAGATGACTCCAGCATCAGTTGCCATCTGACTTAACCTCAGGAGGGACCACGAGCCAGAACCACCCAGCTGAGCCCCATCAAATCCACAGAACCATGAGAGATAATAATAAACAGTTATTTTAAGCCACTAGGTTTCAGGATGGTTTGTTATGCAGTAGTAGATAACCAGGGAAGCTGCCAAAACTTCCCACGAATTCATTCCCCAGCCATTTTTTTGCTGATTCAATCCACAAATTTTGGAAACAAATAAATCAAAGTCCAATATTGGGCCCTGTGAGGCGAGTTCATATTCAAGCAACGTTTGAGAATCTGTGGCTATGGGCCAGGCACCACCCCAGGCACTTCCACACATTTTATGGTATTTAAGCTAGTAGTTATGGACTCTTCCATTAGACTGCTTGGGTTCAAGTCCGGGCTTTACCATTTACTAGCTGATGACTTTAAACAGCTTAACCTCTGCCTCAGTTCCTTCTTCTATAATATATAGAGGATAATAACACCCACCACATAGTTTTGAGAATTAAATAAAATAACTCCCATAAAATGCTATAGGCCTGGTCACAGAGTAAGCATTCAGCAACTGGAAAATACTATAATAATTATTATCACAACTACCACTGGCTTCTGCCTTTGAGGAACCTGGAGACATAAGACATGGGCAGAATGACATTCCAGAACCAAAGCAAGTACCCACAAGTGTTTGTGAATGATGGAGTGACTCAATTACAAGGTAAAAGATATCCCAGTAAAGGTAAGAGCATTACTTCTGGCTGAGACACTCAGAGAAGCCACCCTGGAGGAGGTGGTTCTGGGGCCGGCCAGTGAGAGGTGGAGGGGACGCCAGCATCAGCGATGGGGGAGTGAGCCCTCCAAGTGATGGGGACAACCATGCAAACCCAGACCACCGAGGGACCCACATGCTGACCGACTTAGCTGAGACGGGGAATGTGTGAGAGGAGAGGGGAGACAGAGGTAGATCAGGGCCAAATCATGATTTGATGATTTCCTGTGTTTATTTATTTACTGGAGCCTCCAAAGTGAGCCAAGCATGTTAGCCAGGAAGGCCATCCTAAGCAGCCCCTCACGTGGGGAAGGGAATGGCAGGGATCTGGCCCTGAGCCTGGCTTCGCACCCAGAGCATCACAGAGTTCCCAGCCAGCCGGCGGCCGCTGTCCATTCTGCTTCTGGCCCATGGAGCCCTGGAGGGACCTCTGGGTGTTCAATCCAGCCCCCAAGGCTCCTGACCTGTGTTCCTTTGCCTTCCTCAGCATCTACCACTTCTCTCCCTCCACATCCATTTTTAAAATCTAGCCATCGCTCCTTAACACCCCCACCCCACCCCAACCCTCCTTAGACACTTACATCGGCTCAAACAAAGAGAGTGGACAATCCTGATTGAAAGGACATCATCCTGAGTCCTTGGGGCGAAACAGAAGACACAGTCCCTCGGTCCTTCTGTGAGCCTCACCCCCATCCTCTCTGTCTCTCCTGACTCAGACAGCCCTGAGTTCGGATCATTCAGATCCCAGCTCCACCACCTTCTAGCTGTGTGTCTCTGGGTCAATCACCCCAATTTCTCTGGGTCTCAGTCTCCTGATCTGAAAAATGGGGAGAACAGCCGGTCCAATTGTTCTATAGGGACTGAATGGGGAAATAACGGTGAAAGCCCAGGACATGATAAATGCACAGCAAATACCGGGGATTATGATCATCAACGTGCTTCCTGCTTCCCTGATTCTTTCCTCTGAACCCCTGCCTCACACCTGGGAGCCAGCCTCCTACTGTCCTGCCCTGAAGGCCTGAGCACACCTTCCCTGATCTCCCTGCCTGGCCTGGCCAGCCCATTGCTCAAGGGGCTGCCTGGCCAGGGAGCCCCCTTCTTGCCTGCTGCCAGAGGGGCCTTCTTGAGTGTTGAAATCCTTCCATTTCACGAGGCCAGAAACTTGATTATGTTATTAATTAAAGCAAGATGCTGGGCCTGGGAGATTTATTTTCTTTTCCATATCTGTGGCTGTAAATGCCACTCAGGGAGCTCAAAGGCCCATGTCAGCCTGAATCAGGCTCCTGAACAGACGTTTTGTTCCCAGTTTGGTCTCCTCGGCCCCTCCTCCTCAGTGCCAGGAAGGAAGTGTGTGTTGTGATACCCGGCCCTCACCCCAATTTCCCTTGCTCCATCTGCATGAGGCAAAAAGGGGGAAATACCTGGGCAGTGTGGCATGGGGAGGGAATTTTCCAAGAAAGTTGTTTTAAGTTTCTGCCTCATTATTATAGGACTTTCACGTTTCTATTTTTAGCTGCACAAACGAACCAGGCCCACATTCCCCTCATCTCCCTGCCCCAACCTTTGTTTATACAAACACATGCTGAAATCATTATTTGAAAACCTCCAAACCCATAATTGCTCAGGTAGGCGAAGAATGCAGGCTTTATGGACACAGCTTACAGAGGGGCCAGAGTATTCCTGGGGAACTATGGCTTATTCATATTTGCATCCCCCTGCTCCTAGCCCAGGCTGAACCCCTGGAAGGCCGAGAGGAATCAAGTAACTTAGAGCAAGAAGAGGCATTATCGATAATAAGAGTCCAAGCAGTACATTTTAGTTGGTGGTGTTTAGTTTTATTCTTTATCAAAGCATGGTTTATTTATAACATTACATTCATTTCAGGTGTACAACACAGGGATTCAAAATTTTACAGACTATATTCCATTTAAAGTTATTATTTAAAAAAATGGTTATATTCCCTGAGCTCTACATCAAGCACTACCTTTTGGAAGAGGAAACAGAGCCCTGGAGTACAGATGAGGCACATCCAAAGGTCCACAGGATCTCACGGTCATTGCTGGGATTCAAACCCAGACATCCTCACTTCTAATGTGGCACTATTGATTCTACTCCACTAGGAAAATGAGTCTAAAGCTGGACTGTTTGTCCCAGCGCTCCAGTTACTAGCTGTCAGACCTTGAGCAAGTTACTAAACCCCTCTGGACCTCAGTTTCCTTATCTGTAAAATGGGGATAACAAAAATACCCACCTGATAAGACTGGTGTAGGAGTCAATGAGTGCCTGGAAGGAAGGAAGCCCTGTGTTTTGGTTCTGGTTGCCCCAGAAAGCAGAGCCAAGTCATTAGCCATGCCCAGGAGGTCATGTCTTCCTGTATCTCAGGTCCTTTTTCTCTCTGTGCAACATGGACCACAGAGGGTGCTGCTCACAGCTCTGCCCGTCTAGGATTTCCCTTCACCGTGTCTCTTAGGGCCACCCCTGAGTGGGGTGGCACCAGGCCAGTTTTGGCCAGTTCCATGTATTGCTTCAGCTCACATGTGAACCAGGCCAAGTTCTTCCTTCAATCAGTCTTGAAGAGCCCCCACCAAGGCCACACGTGTGAGCTGAGGAAAGGGTGTCCGTGTGAAGAAGGTAGTTGCATGGGGCTCTTCTCTCTCTGTTCATGAATTTATTTGTGCCTCCTGGATCCACTTGGCCTTAACCCCAAATAAGCCCTGTCCGTCATACAACTTGAAGCATTATAACTAGCATTTTGACTTGGAGCATCTGACAAGACACAGCTCATGATGGACAAGCAGCTCTGGCCACACAGGCTCTTGTGTCCCATGGTTAAACACTCAGTCTGTGCTTGAAGCCGCTTTTCAGATAGAGTAGCTCTCTGCCAAAGAGGGCATGGCCTTGACACAGAACCCTAGGGAACTGCGCTCTGACTCTCTTAATGAGACTGACCAGATACTCTCCGTGGCAACCTGATCTGCCCTAAGTACGCCTAACAGCATCAAATTGACCAGATCCCACGTGGCGAGAGGCAAAGCGACACCCAGAGCTGCACTGTGGCTTTCGTGGGCACCAGGCATTCTTGCCATGTGGGCTCTTTCTTTCCTAAAAAAAAAAAAATTAAAAAGTGCATTTTACAACTCCATTGGCCTAAAGATGGGTATAATCTAGGCTGAATTCATGATCATTAGATTCATTTTTTTTCTTTTGATTTTAAAATAAACTAAAATTAAAATATTTTTATAAATGTATCTTGGGCCCTAGGCATTGTGCAGAATGAATAAGCAGACCCTGTTTGCATCTCAGTCTGGATCCAGTCTGGATCCATTGCAGAGTCCTCTCTTGTCCTGGACCCACTTAAAATTGGCAGCCTCCTAAGTCATCTAATAAATGAGTCAGGGCAGTATTAGCAAGTGTGGTAAACAGCGCCTCCAAAATCCAAAAGGCCCCACCAGGCATTAGGTCTATTTCTTAGCAGTAAGATGTGTAAGGCACAACAATTTGTCCTTTACTTTAGAGAAGATGTACTAGCATTCCCCAGACCACTGTATCCCTACAAACCCCACCAGTATGGCAGGTCTCTGGATCTTTGTGGGGTTTACCTCCTGCCCTATGGCACATAGGGGTCTTTCTAGGGTATCTTGGTATCTACTTCCTGCTCACCAGGTCCATTATCATGATATCATCAATACAGTGGACCAATAAAATATTCTGCAGAATGTCAAGACCATCAAGATCCCTATAGACTATATCCTATCAGAAAGTGGGAGAATTAATGTAGCCCTGGTGCAAGACATAAATGTGTACTGCTGTTCCTGCCATGTGAAAGCAAGCAGCATTTGCTCTTCTCTACGGATGGGAACCAAGAAAAATACATTCACCAGATTGTCACATACTAAGCTCCAGAGGTTGTGTTGTCCGCTCCAGTAAATATATCACTTCCAGCACAGCAGCTAGGATTGCGATACCCACTTGGTAAGTTTACAGTGTGTCGTAATCCATTCAAGTCAGATAGGCGAATTGGGTAGGGATGTGATGTGGATCACCACTCATGCACCCTTCGAGTTTTTGTTGGTGCCACTAATCTCTGCAACTCTTCCCTAAATACACTATTGCTTCTGATTTACTGTCTTGGCCAGGAGTGGCAGTAGGAAAGAGTTTCAAGGACTTCTATTTGTCATCTCTTACCATAATGGCTCTTACCTCCGTAGGTCAGGAAACCAATGTGAGGGTTCATCCAGCTGCCAAGTATACCTTTCCCAGGTATACGCCCAAGGACCAGTAAATAACTTCAGAGTAGGTCTGCAAAACTAATGTGAGTTGTACTTGGGCCCAAAGTCCATTTGTCACCTGACTTCCATAAACCCGCACTCAGTTTAGACTCCTTATCTAATAGTACTCAAAAAGTCTGATAGAGCCTGAGAGCAGATTAATGATAGGCTCTTAGTGCTGAAATATCTTGGCCCCTTCCCTTCCCAAGTTGACTCTTTTGAATCTATCAGTTACTTCAGTACCCATTAAATTACCAACTGTTTTCCTTTTTAAAAAAATGTCCATTTCTATTGTTTTCAGCCAAAATTATTTTAACAAACACAACAATGGCAAAATGTCTGTCACTGGAGACTGGTCAATGAAGCTCTTCTCATGTTACTCAAACTCTCGGCATCACCTGACACTGTGGACCTCCCAGTCCTTCTGGAAACTTCTTTCTGGTGGCAACCAGGACACCAGACTTCCCTGGATTTCCTCCTAACTCACAGGCAGTTCTTTCAGGTAGAGAGGAAGAGGAGGCCTTGTGGCATCATATTTAAAAACACTTGCCAAGGTTGCAATTTTACTGCTGTTTGGTTCATGCTTGTCTCCTCCATTAAACCCCAAGGTCCATAAGGGCAGGTGTCATGAATGATTTGCTCACCAGGGTATCCCCTACATCAATGGTGTTAAAACTTTCCAGTCTCAGGACCCCTTTCCACTCTTAAAAATTATTGAGAACCCCAAAGAGCTTTTGTTTGTACTGGTTATATCTATAGACCAGAGGTTCTCCACTGGGGGCCATTTGGCTATGTCTGGAGACATTTTTGGTTGTCACAACTTCCAGGGAGTAGGTAGCAGGAGAGCAGGGAATGATACTGGCATCCAGTGGGTAAAGGCCAGAGATGCTGCTAACATCCTACAGTGCACAGGACAGCTCCAATGACAAAGAATTATCAGACAAAAACATCAATAGTTCCAACATTAAGAGATCTTGCTATAGATATTTACCATATTAGAAATTAAAACAAAATTTTAAACGTTTACTAATTCACTTAAAATATTGATAATAAACCTATTACATTAGCAAAAATGAATTTTTAAATAACTGTATTTTTTCAAATCAAAAATATTAATGAGAAGAATATATTGATTTATTTTGTAAATTTCTTTAATGTCAGGCTTAATAGAAGACAGCTGGATTTCCATATCTGTTTCTGCATTCAAACTGTTCCAATATGTTGTTTTTGTTGAAGTGTATGAAGAAAATCTGGCTTCACACAATATGTAGCTGGAAAGGGGGAGAGTGTTTTAATAGCCTTTTCAGGTAACTATGCATATTCTTCTTTGTTACTACACCAACACTCAACAACCTCTTAAAGGTTAGTTACAGTGTGGAATCTTAAACCACAACCATGAATTTTTCATATTCAGTTACTATTAAATCCATTGGTCTGTCTTGAACTTTGAATGAATCTTTTACCCATGCATTATTTTGTGACATCCTGTGCTGTGGGCTGAACTGTATCCCGCCCCCCAAATTCATATGCTGAAGTCCTAACCCCCAGCACCTCAGAATGTGGCCTTATTTGGAAATAGGGCCATTGCAAATGGTATTAGATAAGATGAGGTCATACTGGGGTTAGGAGGACCCTAATCCAAAATGCCTGGTGTCCTTATAAAAAGGGGAAATTTGGGTATAGACACATACAGGGAGATTGCCACATGACGATAAAGGCAGAGATCCAGTGCTGTGTCTACAAGCCAAGGAATGTGAAGGATTGTCAGCAAACCTCCAGAAGCTAGAAGAGAAGCATGAAACAGTTTCTTGTCACAGCTCTTGGGAGGAACCAACCCTACTAACCTTGATCTTGGACTTCTATCCTATAGAACTATAAGAAGAAAAATTTCTGTGGTTTAAGCCAAAGTGCCAGTTTGTGGTACCTTGTTAAGGCAGTCCTAGAAAACTAAAACATCATGCACTGGGCACTTTGAAAACAGTGGTTCATTGAATTATGCAGATCTTCCAAATGTTGACACATTTCATTATGTGATACCAAAAATCACATTTGTTAATACCATCACAGATCTCCTCAGAAAAGTCTGCAAGTATTGAGAAGCTGTCAAGCTCACAGTGGCAGATACAAGCTTTCCAAAATTCTAATTTTCAGTTGAAAGCTCAAATTTTATCACTGACCACAAATACTGTCTGTTGTTTTCCTTGAAGTGACAGACTCATTTGGTTCATATTCAAGAAAAGATCTACAAGATACCCAAGTCTGAATAGCCATAGTTTGTCCATCAGTCTTTAAAATAAATATGGTGACCCATGAAAGAAGCAGCTATTTCAGCACAGCACCCAAGTAATCCACCAGTGTTTGTTCTCAAGGCAACCATCAGACTTCTGTACACAGACTTCTGTTATGTGTCTCCCCATTGCCTCACACAGAATACTAAAGAGATGTGTACTCAAAGATCAAGATTTAGCAAAACAAATACTGCTTTGTTTTATTTTTACTGTGGGTACATGGCCATGAAGAATACAATGAATTTAGTACATTGGACACTGCAATGTACTAGAATACAAGAATACAATGAATCTAGTACATTGGAAAAGGTCTTGATTCATGTTAGGACACTGGCAGTGTTACCCACCGTTGCTTTTGTACCCTCTGAACAAATTACCAATGTGAAAAAGGCAAATAATGTCTTAGTGTCATTATGAAAATAGCTTTGGTTTCACAGACATCCTGAAAGGGTTTCAGAAACACCCCCCAACCCCCCCCAACAGGGACCCACGGACCACAAGTTGAGAACCACTGCCCTGCATCAAGCATAGTGGTAAGAGCCAAACAAATCTTTGCTGAAAGAATGTTTGAGTGGATGGATGGATGGATGGATGGATGGATGGATGGAGTCAATAAAGGAGTAGAGAAAGAGAGAAGGAAGGCCAACTTTCCTTCTGCCCTTGGCTTTCCATATCATCTGAAAGACTGGGCCCTACTGAAGACAGTTGATAGAGAGGGTTCTGTAGTGGGTTTTTCCCAAGCCTGGGAGACAATTCCATGAATGAGCATTGTTGTCGAGTCGTGTCTTTGAAGGGGCTCAGTGAGACGTGTCTTAACAGCACACCGAAGTACCTTGGCTCAAAGTGCCCCCTAGTCTCAGTGACATTATTATGACAAAAAGAAGAATGGAAAGAAAGACTGTTTTACCCTTCAATGCATGAGGAAAAGTAGTCATTATCATTTACCATCTGGGAGTAATGAACCACTGTAAAATATTTTTTAAGTCCTTTGTTTTGAAAAATTTTACTGAAATGAAAATAAAGGGAGAGTGAAGAACAACTTTATTAGATATTCTAATAAGAATTTAAACTTAGCAAACCTAAATTTTTATTCCATGTTATCCTGGTTTTGAAGGTAACTGATATGGGCAACATCCTCCAAATATAAACAACATCTCATCAACTGTCATCAACTGTCGTGCATGAACAGGAACACACACATCTTGTAAATACTGATTTCAGATTCAAAATACATCTCCACTGGATTCTAGATTCTTATCATTTCTGATTTCCCTTCTTTCGCTTGCAAATCCAAAATGCAGTTCCTGAAGAAAATTTTGAAATCTTTGATGGCTCATAATTTTGCTGAAGAGAAGACGGTCATCTTTTTGCTCCATAATTGCAAAAGAATTGCACTTTTACTTTTATAATCTCCAACCAGAATGAGAATCCAATGATTTTTTAAAAACTTCTCCAGGTATTTCCTTTCAATTACCTTTTGTTGACACCTGTCTTAGCATTTGTCTACTTATGAATTATATTAAGTAGATGTTGGTGCACAAACATCACAAAAGATGAAAATAGTGTGACACATCCTTTTAGTGAAACAGGGTAGTCCAGGTCCTTGTCCTGCCTGTTAAGTGAATGACTAGATGAGAATGCCACATTTCCTTTTTTCTCTAGAAATACATTGTTTGCTCATTGATTCTTGCATTTGAGAAAGTTCAGCTAGGACATTGTCATCTGAAGACTGATGATCTGAGACTTCACTAATGTGATAAGTTTCACCATCCTCATTAACTTGAGTCTAAAGTGATGCTATCTATCTCTCTGCATTCATCTTCTGAATCATCCAATTATTTCGAAACATCTTCCTCTGTCCATTTTCTTCTCTTTGTCATTCTAGATGAAAAGGAAAACATTCTGATTTCTCAGTTGTGTTCAAGGAAAGCAAAAGTCAGACTATAAAATGGTGTTTCCAGATTTCTCTTCATATCTTCTGACAATGCAAGATTTGGGGCAACTGTATTCATTTCCTACTGTGTCTATTAAATATCACCACAAACTTGGTGACTTAAAACCACACAAATATATTACCATCTACTTCTGGAGGTCAGAAATCTGAAATGGGCCTCACTGGGCTAAAATCAAGCTGTCAGCAGGGCTGCGTTCCTTCTGGAGGCTCTAGGGGAGAATCATCTCCTTGCCTTTTTCAGGCTGAACCACACTGCCTAGCTCACAGCCCATTCCTCCATCTTCAAAGCCAGCAATGCTGTATCACTCTGGTGCTCCATTTTCATAGTCACATCCTCTTCTCTGACTCCTTTAGGGACGCTTGTGATCATATTGAGCCACTCAGGTAATCCAGAATAATTTCCCATCTCAAGGTCCTTAACTTAATCACATCTTCAGTCTCTTTTGCCGTGTAAGGTAACATATTCACAAGTTCCAGGGATTAAGATGTGGACATTTTGAGGGGCCATGATACTGCCTGCCACAGCAACACAGTAAAAACACTGTAGATGATACAGCGGTGATGACTTGTGTCACATCATCCTTCTAGATAATTCCATCATTGTTCCCTTTTCCTATTATTTTAGTCTTTTTAGCATAGCTGAGAATAGTTGGCAAGTAATGATGAAATAATTCCTAAGATGAGGAAATAGAAGAGCGTTTTAAGAGATAGGAAAAATAAGATCACTAAAATCCCAAAATCTATCTTAGATTTACAAATGTGTCCAATGGACCCATATGGTAATTGCAAGATAGAGTAATATTTTTCCATTTAAAAAGCAATAAGTACCATTTCTCTATATTCTTTGGAAAATCTATAAGGAAGAGTAAAAGCTATGAAATATCAAGCCTTACAAATAGAACTGCTCAAAAAATAAACCAAATTAAAGTCAGGTGCAAAGGACCCTGATTATATACTGAAGTTTAGGCTGTGCTAAGCAAAAGCCCTATCGATTCCCAAATAAGAACATTGGTGCAGTGGTAGAGGCTAAATCTTGAGTTCTGAACATTGAGCTTAAAATCTGTTGGGGTAAAATGAGTGGGGCAGAGAGAGAAGTATTAGTTATGGTAAGGTAAGCTGCTGTAACATAAGTAAACCCACACATTCAGTGACTTTAAGAACAACAAAAAAAAGCATATTTGTGTCTCTCATTCATATCTGAGTTGAATGTTGACAGTTGGCAGGTATTTCAGCTCCATGTGGTGATTCAGGGAACCAGGCTCCTTTCATCTTGTGGCTCTGCCATCCTTTGGGAAGTTGTCATCTGCGTGGCTGAGGTCCCAGCTGGCTGGAGAGAGCTCACAGAGAAGACCCAGCCTCTCCCTCCAGGCTTAGCCCCAAAGAGGTGTGCATCACTTTCCATGAGCTAGAACATAGTCACATGACCCCTCTCAACTCTAAAGGAGACTGGCACTTGCGGTCCAGCTATGTGCCCAGGAAGAAGGGAACGAATCTCAGCGCCCAGCTAGCGGTCTCTGCCCCAGGGAATGACCTTTGATGCTTTGATCATTGCAGATAAGCCATCTCAGCTCCTGAAGGACCAGAAATAATTGGACTACCTTACAAAGCAGTAGTTCTTAGTGGGCCAAAACTGAGAAGCAGAATTAATGTGGAAGCTTTTTTTGATTCAGCCTTACTGAGTCAGACACGCTGAGGGGGGACCCAGGCAAACACATTTTGAAAAGGATTCCCCAGGTGATTCTGCTAGGATTAAGATCCACTGTGAATTCAGATAAGAGAGGTAAAGCCGGTGTTTAAGGAGGCCCTTTCTATAGTTAGAGGCCGTGTGTAGGGACTGACCTGGCTGTGGTCTGCATCCTTAGGTGCTTCCTGATTGGATCTTACTCAAGCCTGGGATCCCCTCTCCAGACCGTAAGCCCCAGGCCCAGGTTGTGGCCCATAACAGGCACCGAGTGAATGTTTGTTAAATGTATTGGTTTTACCCTCACAACAGAAAAAGCAAAGTGGGGAAATCCTTTGAAATGCCTTTACACCTACAGAAGAAAGTGTCATTTGACTCAATCTGCTTTTAAAAATAAGCATAGATACACTACCAAACGTAAGGTAGATAGCTAGTGGGAAGCAGCCGCATAGCACAGGGAGATCAGCTCGTGCTTTGTGACCGCCTGGAGGGGTGGGATAGGGAGGGTGGGAGGGAGGGAGATGCAAGAGGGAAGAGATATGGGAACATATGTATATATATAACTGATTCATTTTGTTGTGAAGCTGAAACTAACATACCATTGTAAAGCAATTATACTCCAATAAAGATGTTAAAAAAAAAAAAAAAGAAAGAAAGCAAAAAATAAATAAATAAATAAAATAAGCATAGATAAACCACCTCAGAAGAAAGGTGTTTCCCAAGTGTGGCCTCCAGTGAAACTGTAGCATCTGCTCTGAGAGCAAAGCTGTCCCTCTACCACCTCTCCCTGCCGGCCAGCGGCTGGGGTGGGGTTGTGGGGGACCGCTTCTCCACCTTGAACCTTGAGCGTTGAAGTGCAGATTCTGCTCTGTGGGGCCCAGGTCCTGCCTTTCTAACAATGCTCAGGCATTGCCAGGGCCACAGCTCCACAGACCAGGCTTCCAGGATTCAAGCTGTGGAAAGCAAATGAGCCGGCAAAGGTAGGATGTGATGGAGTAAATGCAGAGACAGCCTACCTGGCAGCTGCTGCCGCAATTCACTTCTGCCCCTTTGGATTCTCTCTCCTCCCTTTCCCAGGCTCCCCCCCCCCCCCCCGCCGCTTTGGGGAGGGAGCAGAATCCTCTCCCAAAGTTTGGAGTCTTATGGTAGGAGCCAAAGATGTGGCCTGGAGTGAAAGGTGAAATCTGGGGCTTGGGGTCCTCTTCACTGCAGAGCATTATCTTCAAATATCTCATGGATGGAACAGAAGCCAGAGGAAGTCTTTCCTCAAAGATCCCAAGGACAAGACTCTCAGAGCGGGGAGAATCTTGAAAAAAAGAGCTAGAACAGACCCAAGTGATGGATTTCCTGAGTCCTGCTCGTTTGTGGCTCTTAACAAACTGTGTATCTGGACCATCCCATCCTCAAGTTCACGCTGAGTGCATTGAATCTCACAGCTGGGAAGGATATAGGCATCGCTGTCAAGGATCTACTCTCCCAACTGAGGCAGACGGGCAAAATATAATCTGCCGGAGGCCACAAAATGAATACTATTTGCATGTGTCTGAGCTTCTGGCCTAGAGGTTTTCCCAGGAAGTCACACCACCTACCAGACTTGTAGGAAACAAGGATAATCTGCGTGCTGGGCCATCTCCCTGCCGGACAGCCAGGGGAAAGGGACCGTTGGCCACGTCCCATGCTGGGTCACCTGACTTGACCCCCCCCACCCCACAGCTGCTTGCCTTGCAGAACTCCCTGTTTAATGTTTTATTCCTCCCAGTGTTTCATTATTGATTCAGCCCCTTGCTGCCGGGTCTGACCAAATAAGCCCTGAGCGTTTGTATAATGTCAACTTCATCAAAAATGCAGGAGTTGGGGTTTTACTTGTCTGTGCTACCTACACGGTTTAAGTCGATGATTGGTGGTTTTGTGAGCCAGAGGGTGCTGACAGCCCACAGGCTGACTTCTGGCTTCTCTGAAGGGATGCTGGTCCTCAAGCTCCAGGGAACCCAGCATCCCTCACCTCTTGCAGATGGGAATGAGATCTAGGATAAGACTTTGGTTGAGGGGGAGAGTCAGGGGGTTGGGAGCGATTTTTTAAAATAAGCGCCAGGCATAAGTTTAGAAACAAATTCCGCAAGGCATTATTATGCTGCTGTTAAATGTAGCAGATGAAAATCTAACGAGGTGAAGAAATGTCTCTTCATCTATTTAGTCAAAACATGTTTACTGAGCACCTACTACGTGCTAAGCACTAGATGACCCACATGAGTAAGGCATAGAAGGTTCTCATTCTCATGGAGTTGAAATTCTATTTAAGAGAGAAAATCAGGCTATAAAATAGAAATAATGATAATAACAGTTTACACTTATCAAGCACTTACCATGTGTCGGGTACTGTTTTAAGCACTTTACATAGAGAATGATTCTATTTGCCAGGTTTTTTTTTTTTTAAGCCTATATGTATATCTGCCCATAAAAAAAAGACAGGAAGGATATGCACCAAACATTAACAAGCATCATCCTCAGATTGTAAGTTTATGGAGGACTTTTATTTTCTTCTTTGGGCTAACCTGAATTATCTAAATTTTCTTTATGTCTAGAACAATAAGGGAGGAGAATTAAAGAGGGGAAGGCATTTTCTTGGGCCTCAGCCTCAAAGAAATCAGGCAGAGAGTCTCAAAATGTTTCTCATTTGCTGCCTGATGTCTTCAGGCTCTGAGTATAGAGGCTCTGGTCTGCTCCAGCCACTCTGGGTTCTGTCCCAGCTCAGAAATCCATCGCCTCTTCCTCCCTGGAGAATAGAGTCGCTGGAGAGCCCGGAGGATGCAGCCTAGCACCGCATGGCTTGTGGTGGGGGGAGGGCCAAGGCATCTGAAGATGGAATCCTTTTTATATATATATATAAATGTATTTATTTAATTTATTTATTTTTGGCTGCTTTGGGTCTTCATTGCTGCGCACGGGCTTTCTCTAGTTGCGGCGAGCGGGGGCTACTCTTTGTTGTGGTGAGCAGGCTTCTCATTGCTGTGGCTTCTCTTGTTGCAGAACACAGGCTTTAGGCGCGTGGGCTTCAGTAGTTGTGGCATGCAGGCTCAGTAGTTGTGGCTCACAGGCTCTAGAGCGCAGGCTCAGTAGTTGTGGCACATGGGCTTAGTTGCTCCGCTGCATGTGGTATCTTCCCGGACCAGGGCTCGAAACTGTGTCCCCTGTGTTGGCAGGTGGATTCTTAACCACTGCGCCACCAGGGAAGCCCTGAAGATGGAATTCTTTAAGCAAGGTCCCCAGATGAGCATTGGGAGCCTGACTCCCTGCTGGTGCCAGGTGTGCAGGTGCCAGGATCCAACCTCCCTTACTGATGAAACTCCAACCTGACTTGGGCAGCCAGGGCTGCCGGCCAGCCCAACTGGACCCCTGCCCTGGCTGGAGAAATGGACAACAACAGCTATGCCACTGTCCGAAAGGCCTCATGGCCCTGGAGGCGCTGCTGGGCCACTGTCTGGCTCTGAAAGCTCCCAGGGAGGAGGGTGGAGAGCCCACCTTCAAGTGGATGGCCACCCCAGCGTGATAATAACAACCACAAAAACAACAACAAGTTGCATCCAGGAAACTTCAACTGAGCTCTGGACACACAAGGCTGAGCACCTTACATTTCTAAATGCATTTGATCCTCCTTATCACCGTCATCCTCATTTTACCAATAAGGAAACAAAGGCCCAGAGAGGTTAAGTTACTAGCCCAAAGTCACACTGCCAGGGAGTGCCGGAGTGGCAGAATGACTCCAGATTCCACACCTTTAACCACTTTGCCACACTGTCGCCCACTCTCTGCCTGGGATCTCTGGGGACATTGCCCCGCAGACCCTTCCCTAGGACTTGTCACATGAGGAGGACAGCAGCTCTGGTCACCGAGGAGGCAGCAGAACACTGAGTAAAGGGAACAGGGTGGGTGTCAGGCAGTGCTGGCTTTGAATCCTGGCTGAGCCACCTGTCACTGTGTGACCACAGGCAAGTCTGTTTCCTCATCTTCGGTGGATATGTAATGCCTAACTTTGCAGACTGCTGGGCAGTTTTTTCCATACAGACAATTACTAGTGTTGGTTGAACACCCGCTAAGTATGCTATGAAAGAGCGTCATGTGCATTTCTAATCTTTGTAACAGCTGGAGACACTATGATCGCCTCCACCTTACAGAGGGAGAAACCGAGGCTTGACTAGGTTAAGTGACCTCCCAAGGTTATAAGGAAGAAGCAAAGGCAAGATTTGAGCCCATGTCCCTCTGAGGGCAAAAGCCCTAGTCTCAGCCCATCTGCCGTAGATGCCACATCTGCATCAAGTGAAATGAGGCCTGTCGAGGGCTTGGCACTGTGCCTGGCTCATGTGAGCCCTCAAGTCACAGAGCTGTTATTGCTGTTGCTATAACGAGCAGAGAGAAAATGTACTTGCACTTAGCCTAGTGCCTTGCTCCTAGGAAACCTCAGATCAACCACGGGTGTTCAATGGTTGTAGTTGTCTCGGACAGGTCAAGGCCACCTGCAGCAGCCAGGGCCTCTTTGCTCAGCCCAGTGAGGGCTCCAAGGGAAGCAGGTAGGTCCCTTCTCCTCCCCAGGATCCTATGGTTTACCTGGGAAGTGAGGAAAGAGCCGCGTGCAGCAGTTATGTAACTGTTTCCTCCTCCACAAACCAACCAAAGTGGATGGGAGACCCTCAGAGGCCCTTCCAGCCCTAACATACTTCACATCCTGCGTGGAATTGGCACCAGGCGAAACTCGAAACAACACAGCTTGAGTGCTGTTTGATCAAAACATCTCCCATCTCCTATGCTCCCCATAGAGTGACTTCCTATACAGACAATGCCAGTGGGCCCGACATTCCACCCCGGTCAGGAGTGGATCCTTACGAGTCTCTGGATCTCGGGCACCCCAGCCGTCCATCCTGCCTCAACCCCATGTTTGAAGGCTGACCCCCGGCTCTCAAGTGTTCACCAGAGTCCTCAGCAGCACTAGTTCACTTTTGACCCCTCGTGGGCATCGCTGCTAAACACGGAGGATTTGCCGTCCCTCCAACCCTCTCCCACAGCCATTGTGTTCCTAATGTCCCCCCGGATTATCTACCAAGCCACTTGCTCCCATTCTGCAAATCTTGACACTGAAGCTTTCGGTGTTTGCCCAGACAACAGCAACTGTAAGACACCATCGATGGTAAGATACATCCAAATTCCTGAGGTGTGATATGTGAAAAGGTTTGTTTTTATAGAATGGATGATTTTGGTAATAACATTTATTAAGGCCCCAGTATGAGCCTGACCCCATGCTAGGTGCTCCTAGCACACATCTTCCCTTAGTGTCACATCTCTTTCCTTTATTATTGTTATCATTCCTCTATAGAGAGGTAAAGCAATCCGTCCAAGGTCACATAGCTAATAAGTGGCAAGACCAGCACTTGAACTGTGGTCTCTTTGATCTTGTCACAATAGCAGAGATAGACCCTCTCCAGGGTATTTCTTCCAAGCTACCTTCTGAGCCCAATGGATTTATGCCAAATTAAGTCAGCTCTGACCTTGGGAAGCTTTTCCCATCTTTTGATTTCCTTACATTAGAGAGTAATAATAATAGTACTCTGTGCCAGGTACTGTACTAGCCGCTGTATGTGTCCTAGAGCATTCTATGTTCCCATCTGCCTTATAGGGTAGGCTCCATCATTAGCCCCATTTCACAGATGAGGAGACTGAGGTGCAGAGAGGTAATGTCACATACTCAGGTCACATTGCTGGGAAAGGGAAGAGCAGTCTGGCTCCAGATCTCACTTTCCTAACCCATCCCATCTTCCCACTTCACCAGACTGGCACAGGAAGCCCTCTGCTACCCCAAACCCACCCCCACCCCTCCCCACTCCTGCCACCCCAAATCCTACTGAAGTTCATGGTAGCCAGGCCCCTTTCCTGCTGGGAGGAAGGACCTGGGCTGTCAGGCTTGAGTCAGATGGATGGTCCCCCCCAGCCAGGCCCAGCTTCCAAGTTTCTTCATGCTGAACCCAAACATAACACAATCTAGCAGCCCTGGATGCTCTTCAGAAAAAAAACTCAAGGGGCGGTGTGGAAAGAAATCTAATTAGAATCCCTTGGAGCCCCAGCTCTTCCTATTATTAACTTAGCCTCCTTTGAAGTGGAACTTGACTCATTATAATAATTTGAATGCTGAGGAATTGTCTTCTATGATCCTGGTCCGAGGCAAATTGCTTTCACAATTGCATTTATCCATGTCCTGGTCTCTCTCCCCTGGAACAAAGGATCGCTGGGGATGCCAAGTGGTTCCTGCTTCAGAGAAGAGCTTGGGGAGTATCCAGGAGGCCTGCTTCCCTGTGGGCCAGAGCTGCTGAGATGCAGTGTTGGGGACCCCACACAAACGTGGTAAGAGGGGCTGCCCAGGTTTCCTACGACATCATAGCCATAGGCCCCAATCAGAGGGTCGCGCTGGGACAGGAGATCTGGTGGGGAAATTTAGAAGGTCTGGGCCAAACACTTCATGTGGTAAATGGCCCAGAGAGGGATCCCCTGGGCATGTATCAAAACCACTTGGCTGCAGATTCCAGGGTCCCCCCAGAGATTCTGACTCTTCGGGTCTGCAGAGGGGTCCCCTAATCTAATTTAAGGCTCCCAGAGTGAATCTGAGGTGCAGCCAGGTCTGGGCCCTGCTGGCCTGGCACCACTGGGGATCCTTCTGTGGTACCTGATATCCAGGGCCCATCCACCACCCCGGAATCTCATTACTCTTACAGAAGGGGATTCCAGTACCCCCGGGCTGGCAAAATGCTGAGAGGCTCAGCACTGGTGGCCATCTCCCCTCTTTCCCTGGAGTCTTAGAGAGCAAGACCCATGGCTGCCAGTCTTGGTGTCCTTGGAGAACACCTGACACCTGTTTCACCAAGGATATTTTTGTACCCAAAGATATTTTTGTACCCTTTATCGAGGACAGAAACAAGAGGTAGTGTTTTCTCGGGACACTTTTAAAGGAATGTGTTTTGGGGAATTCTGATGTCTGCCCATCTTATCTGACCTAGTTCAAGTCTCGCCTCCTCTAAAAAAGACTGCCAAATCCTCCAAGTGCTCCAGCCCTCACCTGGTGTCCACAGCCCTTATTTCGTGAACTGGCCCCCAGGTCACCCTGCGGCCTGGTGCTGAGCTCCTTACTACTTCCTGCTCTCCCTGTCTTTACCCACTAGTGGTGCTCTGGGGATCCGGAGCCAGCCATCGGTTTATAAAGCACACTGGATATAGTGAATGGAACCCCAAATGGATCTTCTCTAAAGCAAGCCCAGGCCAGTTTCTCAAATATCTGACCGGTCATCCCTCGGGGGATCCCCGAGGGACACAGGAAGCTCAGGGACCAGGTCCCATCCTTCCCTCTTTCGAGATGAGTAGCCGGAGCCCCAAGCAAGACGGCACAGCGCCGAGTCCCCGCCCTTCACCCACACAGATGGCGGCTTCTTGTTCCCTCTGTTCAAGCAAGTGAACGCCGGGCCTCCTTCCCTCCTGAGTGACTATTTCCTGCCCAACAGACACATTTGAGGAGGTTCCACATGGCTTCTGTCTTCCCACAGGGCTGGCTGCTGAGAGTGCGGCCTGGACAGTGCTCCATGCACCTGCCAGTCTTAAGAAAGAACCACGGTATTTCGGAAGAGAATTGTGGTCAGAAAAGTGATTCGGTTTCAATGGTCCTCTTTACTCGATAGAGCTTCTCTCATGTCTCCTAGTCGCATCCGCTTGCCTTCCTGACCTGAGGGCAGGGTCTCCACAGTGTAGGACGTAATGAGCTACCAGCAACAGTGCTTTTCTAGTGACTGTTTATCCTTTACCTCCCCATTCCCGAGACCCTAAAGAGAAGAACAAATCCAAATATCTGATTTCCAGAAAATGTTTTCACCATCTGCCATTAGTCTCATCCTGAAACGGAATAAATCCAACCCTTGCATTAGCTTGCAGAGGATACCCCTGCTTTGACATTACAGATGATGTCAAAGGCTGGCAAACCCAACAGCTTGCAGCAAAACAACCACAGGGTACAACCTTGCAGACCTCCCTGCTTCCTTCTTCTGGTTTCTCATTCATACTCTTAATTAACTCTGTCCACACTGCACTCTACTGTAGGACATGAGTACTGCAGTGCCAGAGACTCATGACTCAGAACTGCTTTCTCCAGTCTTCCAAATCCCTTCCACTAACCTTTAACTATAAACTTGCCAAAGTAGGTTCAATCACTTGTGACCCCTTCATCCTGCAACAACCATAGGGCAGAATATCACATGGGCCTTGGCACCACATAGACTTTGGTTCTAGTCCTGGCTCTGCCACTCTGTGACCTTGGACAAGTCATATATGCTCCAAGCCTCAGTTTCTGTGTGTGTGAAATGGGAATGATAATGCCAACAGGTTTACTGTAAGGATCTACTGAGATCAAAAGGCTTATCACAGTGCCTGGAAGAAAGTGAGTGCAATGAATGTTCTATATTATTATATTTTTTATTTTCCATTTTCCATATGAGGAAATTGAAGTTCAAGAGAGGGAAAATGGTTTCTCGAGAGACACACAGATACATGAGGAGTCCAGGAGGCAAACACATCTCCTGATTCTACATTCTGGGCCCTTTTTATTCAACAGCAGAGTTCAGCCTTTAGACTGAATTTGAGAACAAAGGCACCTTATGTAGACTCAGAAAAGATCAAATAGGATAAAGTCACAGCAAGAGGACAGCACAGAGGACCCAGGTAAAGATGGAGATCCTCACTGATTCCTACCATGTCTCCTTATTGATGTAGACAAACACAAAAGTGCAAAAGAATGTTAAGGGGGAAAAAAAAGACAGGGATAGGGACATAGAAGGAGAGGAACCTCAGTGTCTGAGGAAGGGAGCTGGAAAATTTAACTCCAAATGTATCACAAATTCACTGCCCCCTTCAATGCTCCTCCCTAGGTCAGATGGGCATCCGGGTCTGGCCCCTTTCTGGATGGAGAAATGGCAGCGACAGAGGCAAAGGATTCAGCCCTGCTGCCAGAGACAACAGAGGCTCCCAAATTCCTGGTGTCTCATCTCTGCCTTGGAACATTCTCGGGCCAAAATAGACGTGAGAACGTGATGGTGGAGTCTTTGAGCTGGAAGAAAATCCAAGATGTCGCCCAATGTAGCCCAGTCCTTCCAGGCAAAACCACACCAAAACCATCCCGACAGATGCTAATTGGATGAATGGTTTTAAATTACATAATGGGGGATGGGTGGGGAGAAGGCAGCCAAGGATTATCTGAACAGAAACACAGTCCAGGGTTTCCCTGGTGGCGCAGTGGTTGAGAGTCCACCTGCCGATGCAGGGGACACGGGTTCGTGCCCCGGTCTGGGAGGATCCCACATGCCACGGAGCGGCTGGGCCCGTGAGCCATGGCCGCTGAGCCTGCGCGTCCGGAGCCTGTGCTCCGCAACGGGAGAGGCCACAACAGTGAGAGGCCCGCGTACTGCAAAAAAAAAAAAAAAGAAAAGAAACACGGTCCAGAGAAAATAGTGGTGACAACAAAGAATGACTTAAGCACACACAAAGGAAGCTGGGATACAGGTAGGGGCCTGTTTCCCCCACAGGGGGCTGAAGGCAAAGATGCAGCCGCAGAGCCTCACAAGCCAGGGAGAGCTTGGGCCTGGGCCCTTCCACTTCTCAGACAGGTTGCTGGTCTCTCCCTACCAGGCCTTCTGTCGATGCTCCTCCAGCCTCATCTCCCTCCTCGCTTTCAGTTCTTGGAATACACTGTGCTTTCCCTTCTCAACCTTTGCAACTGCTGTTCCCTGGGCCTGGAGCACCGTTCCTTCACCCCACTTCCCACCCTGGATGCTAGCTCCCCAGCTCCCATCCTTCCTGGAGGTCCGAGCTTGGTCCTGGGAAGCCATTTACCATGCCCATCCCAAAAAGGCATGGACTCCAAGTGCCTGGGAAACTCCCTGTGCCCACCCACCCCGGCCCAGGGCATGTCACTGAGGCCCCCCACTAGGCTGGAGGCTCCCAGCCAGCAGGGACTGTGGTCACATTTTCACAGCTGTATCTCCCAGATGGAGCCCCAAAGAGTAGACGCTTCATAAATATTCGGTGGATAAAAAAAGACAATGAATGCTAATTTCCCATAGCGTAGCCCACTGTTTCAATTTTTGAGGCTGCAAATAATAAGAAATTGGTATCGAATGTGCCCTAACAGGTCTCTAAATAATAACAAAACAGATATTTATTAAGTGCTTCTAATGTGCTGTGCCCCATGCAGGGTGCTTCACACTCCCTGACTCAGCTAAGTGCACACAACTCCGTAAGCCAGGGGTGGCTGTCATTATCTCTACCTCCAGGACAGAGAAATGAACAGACTGGTTGAGAGTCACAGATCCTTGACTTGACTGTGGGCCTGGTTGACCCCGGAGCCCAAGCAGTTGCCGAGGCACCCCAGCCTCTCCCCTTGAAACCCACCTCAGAAAGCCCCTTGTGTGTAACTCTAAACCGTGCCTGCGGCGAAGTCAGCCCATCTCCTCTTCTCACATCTCAAGCCCAGATGGGGTCTGAGTGACACTGATCTCATCCCCAGTCACAGAGCTGGAGCCCAGCAGAGCCCTGGGAACATGGAACTCCCCACAGACAGAGAGCAGGAGGAAGTGACCGCTGGCCCGAAGTGGGGCTTGGTCCCCTGGGTCTGATGGTGCCTCTGGCCCCTGCTGCCACATGCCTCGTGTCGGTAAAGCAGGAGTCTCAGAGACAGGGAAGGAAGCCAGTAGCAAGCAGACTGTCATCACAAGGTAGGTGTTCTCCTGTCCGAGGATAACAGGAACTAGCCAAGGCTGCCTCCTCCATGCAGTCTTCCTTGATTTCTTGATTCCACATTTGTGAACAAGTGTTGCTTGAGCCCCCAGATCCCTCTGCTGGTACCTGTACTATGGTCCTGCCCTGACCTTTTGTGTACCTTGTGACCCAGCTACAAGCAGCTTTTAATTGCTCGCCTTACCTCATCTGTAAAATGCGGCTGTTAATATCACCTACCCTTGGGGCTGTTGGAAGGAGTGTGTGTGTATATACTCATATAGATTACTATAGATAATGTGATTACATAGATGACTATATAGATGTATGTGTGAGTGTGTAAATGCTTGGAACAACTCTTGGCATATAGTAAGTGTTTAATAAACATCATCTGTTCTTATTTATGTCAATATGATTATGGAAATAGGCCAGGGAGAGGCATCCTTTGCAATGACAGAGGAAAATGCCTTTTATGAATCAAGCTGAGATTCCCAAACACTGGTCTGTGAAACAGCCTCCAGAGGACCTCCCTGGGGCATTTGTCAGAGACAGAGTCCCGGGTCTTGCTCCTGGACCTACTGACTTTGAGTCTCGGAGGTGGAGCCCAGGAATGTATATTTTTACATTTTTACAACATTGATGATGACAATGGTCAGCCAGGTTTGGGACCCACTGGGCTAGACCAGCTGTTTCTTGAGCAAGTGGAGGAGTGGGCTCTCCTGGGATTCCAAAGTGGGGAGGGGTCTCTCCCTCCCTCCGTGCCTTTTTTCATCAGTATTTTGAGCTTTACTCCAGAAGAACTCCCAGTAGACCTTCTGACCATGTGACCCCTGAGTACACTTAGTCTTGCTTCACACCCACTAAACGTCCTTGAGCAGTTTGTTTTCCATCCCCTGTGCAAATAAAGGTTTGCTACAAATGGGACTTGTGTACACTGGATAGAGGGGGCCATGTCTGATCTACCAGAAAGGTGCCTTGGAGCACTTAACCTCTCTCTTCACAGCTAAGAAGCTGAGACCCAGAGAGCGTATGATTTGTCCAAGGTCACACAGCAAGCAACCAGAGTGCAGACTATAGTCAAGTCTCTGGTCTCTTAGCCACCACCATTTCCATGGTGACAGGCCTCTCTTCCAATCCCACAGGACCACTCATGTGTATACACCAATTAGTAGGGTATGAGTTACAAAGTTTTATCTATTGAATACTCTATGTACCAGGCATAGT